>NC_086325.1:3463551-4063551 GCF_036172605.1 Pelobates fuscus | reverse complement strand
AGGTACAATACCTGGGACATAGAGTAGGGTGCGGTAAACAGAAACCCGAACCCGCCAAAGTAGAGGCTGTAGCCCAGTGGCCCACCCCTAGGACTAAGACCCAGGTTTTAGCGTTTCTAGGGACAGCAGGGTATTACAGGAAGTTTGTTCCCAATTATAGCGCCCTGGCCAAACCCCTCACTGACCTTACCCGTAAGAACCTTCCCCGCCAAGTAAACTGGACCCCGGAGTGTGAGCAGGCATTCCAACAATTGAAAAATGCACTGATAAATGCCCCTGTCTTGGCAGCTCCCAATCCAACTAAACGTTTTCTTGTTCACACAGACGCTTCTATGTTTGGATTGGGGGCAGTACTGAGTCAAGTCGGGGCCGATGGCGGAGAACATCCAGTGGCTTACATCAGTCGCAAACTGTTACCTCGAGAAGTAAGCTACGCCGCCATCGAAAAGGAATGCCTGGCTGTGGTGTGGGCCCTAAAGAAACTGCAACCCTATTTATATGGACAGCCCTTTTCCTTGCTCACGGATCACAACCCGTTAGTCTGGCTGAACCGGGTGGCTGGGGACAACGCCAGGCTGCTGCGCTGGAGTTTGGCGCTACAGCCTTTTGACTTTAATATCCAGTACCGGCCGGGTAAGCAGAATGGAAATGCTGACGGGTTGTCAAGACAAACTGACTTAGAGAAATGATCCGTGAGCCCCCGGACATCCCCAAGCCGATCCGTGTTGGATCAGACTGTGTATGCCGGCTTGTGGGCAAGGGGGAGCAGTGTAGCGGATTGGTACCGGGCTGTCCCACAACATGTATGAGAATAAGTGTATTTAGTCATATTGCTGGTTTAATGTGTGTGAACATGTATAGAAATCATGGTATCCGGTTATATTGACAGTTAAATGTATATAAAGAACTGTATTCCTCTAGTTGTTCGGTAGAATCATTCAAATAAAACAAGGGAATGAAACTACCGAACAACCAGACCACCCTGTGTAAAGTGTGCCTTCAATTACCGTTTGCAACAATGTTGCAAACGGGTAATTACCTATTCATGCAGTGTGGTCTTTGTTCTCTGGGTGGCCGCCATTCGGGATGCGAACACGTGGCGGCGGCCATCTTGGACTGCCGAACAGCGGTGTTTTGCCGTCGAGTGTCTGGAACCAAAATCGGACACTTGACTAGGCAAACACCGCTGAGACCTCCAGACTCCTAATACTTCGTGGGGAAACTACCGAACGGCCCGCCGTTCGGTAGAAAGAACCCCACAAACTAGGGGATTCATCCGAATCCCCGTCAGGCCACTTAACAGTAATATTTCACCCCTTTGCATTCGCCTGTTTGTGACCGACCGCAGGGCCAGAATACATGGAACGGTTTTCGGATACTTTACCTCTGCGGTCGGTCCAAACTTCAAAGTCCCATAACTCCCGAACGCTTTATCCGAATGGGCTAATTTTAAAGTATGTTGGTCCCCCAGAATAGAGCTATCTGGGGATGTTGGATTTGTGGATGTACCCCAAGTATTTAGGGTACATCCAAAACTCGGGGAAAACTGTGTACACGATAAGGGGATTATGATGCTAGAGGAGGGGAGGAGATCTGTGGGAGGTTACTGCTTGTAGATTGGATAATGTCTTAAGTGATAGAACCTCCTCCCTTGCATGGGAGAGGGCTTTATAAGGAACTGTGAAATAAAGCTAGTTAGTTCTACTCCTGAAACTGTGTGTCGTCCAGTTATTAAGATTGCGATGGGGATATTGCTGTATTACTCTAACTGCTGGAAACCTTGCCTGTGGACTTAACATCACCTTGTTCCTGAGCCTCACTGGGATCTCTAGTGGAGAATAGCTGTGCAAGATCGGCTCTCCGCTACACTCATCCCTTTGTTTGTCACTCCGCATCCACTCATCCCTTTGTTTGTCACTCCGCATCCACTCATCCCTTTGTGTGTCACTCCGCATCCACTCATCCCTTTGTGTGTCACTCCGCATCCACGCATCCCTTTGTTTGTCACTCCGCATCCACTCATCCCTTTGTTTGTGACTCCCCATCCACTCATCCCTTTATTTGTCAATCTGCATCCACTCATCCCTTTGTGTGTCACTCCGCATTCACTCATCACTTTGTGTGTCACTCCGCATCCACTCATCCCTTTGTTTGTCAATCTGCATCCACTCATCCCTTTGTGTGTCACTCCGCATCCACGCATCCCTTTGTTTGTCACTCCGCATCCACTCATCCCTTTGTTTGTGACTCCCCATCCACTCATCCCTTTGTTTGTCAATCTGCATCCACTCATCCCTTTGTGTGTCACTCCGCATTCACTCATCACTTTGTGTGTCACTCCGCATCCACTCATCCCTTTGTTTGTCAATCTGCATCCACTCATCCCTTTGTTTGTCAATCTGCATCCACTCATCCCTTTGTGTGTCACTCCGCATCCACTCATCCCTTTGTTTGTCACTCCACATCCACTCATCCCTTTGTTTGTCACTCCGCATCCACTCATCCCTTTGTTTGTCACTCCGCATCCACTCATCCCTTTGTTTGTCACTCCGCATCCACTCATCCTATGTTTGTCACTCCGCATCCACTCATCACTTTGTGTGTCACTCCGCATCCACTCATCACTTTGTGTGTCACTCCACATCCACTCATCCCTTTGTTTGTCACTCCGCATCCACTCATCCTATGTTTGTCACTCCACATCCACTCATCCCTTTGTGTGTCACTCCGCATTCACTCATCCCTTTGTGTGTTACTCTGCATCCACTCTCTCTTTATCAGTTTCGCCACTGTATTCAGGTTTCAATTTACTGCAATTTCGATGATATGTGAACAAACCAACAAAGCACTTGGTGTCCATCTACAGGCAACACTGAATATTTGTGCATAACATCGACATGCACTCTAATTATATTCTGATTGACATCATTATTATATGTTTAGATTATCAAGAATCATTTTTAGCCCTAAAACCTTTATGTATTTTTTTCAACAGATGAAAGGAATTTATGATAATGAGTCTTTAACGTTAAAAGACATTAAAATAAACAAAATCTGGTATGTATGAATTCATCGATGAATTACTTGAAACTGAAGTAGGCCTTGAACAGTAACACATATTTACAGTAACAATATGAAGAAAAACTCAATTAGCTACTTATTTGTGAAGGTCAGACATTAATTGCATGATGAGTTTTACAGCCATGGAGCTCTGTGATACACTCATACACATTACACATTACTGTAAGTTTTATGGCCATGGAGCTCTGTGATACCCTCATACACACTACACATTACTGTGAGTTGTATAGCCATGGAGCTCTGTGATACACTCATACACATTACACATTACTGTGAGTTTTATGGCCATGGAGCTCTGTGATACACTAATACACATTACTGTGAGTTTTATGGCCATGGAGCTCTGTGATACACTAATACACATTACTGTGAGTTTTATAGCCATGGTGCTCTGTGATACACTAATACACATTACTGTGAGTTTTATGGCCATGGAGCTCTGTGATACACTAATACACATTACTGTGAGTTTTATGGCCATGGAGCTCTGTGATACACTAATACACATTACTGTGAGTTTTATGGCCATGGAGCTCTGTGATACACTAATACACATTACTGTGAGTTTTATGGCCATGGAGCTCTGTGATACACTAATACACACTACTGTGAATTTTATGGCCATGGAGCTCTGTGATACACTCATACACACTACATATTACTGTGAGTTTTATGGTCATGGAGCTCTGTGATACACTCATACACACTACACATTACTGTGAGTTTTATTGCCATGGAGCTCTGTGACACACTAATACACACTACACACTACTGTGAGTTTTATAGCCATGGAGCTCTGTGATACACTAATACACATTACACACTACTGTGAGTTTTATAGCCATGGAGCTCTGTGATACACTAATAAACACTACACATTACTATGAGTTGTATTGCCATGGAGCTCTGTGATACACTAATACACATTACTTTGAGTTTTATGGCCATGGAGCTCTGTGATACACTAATACACACTACACATTACTGTGAGTTTTATAGCCATGGAGCTCTGTGATACACTAATACACATTACTGTGAGTTTTACGGCCATGGAGCTCCGTGACACACTAATACACATTACACATTACTGTGAGTTTTATGGCCATGGAGCTCTGTGATACACTAGTACACATTACACATTACTGTGAGTTTTATAGCCATGGAGCTCTGTGATACACTAATACACATTACTGTGAGTTTTATAGCCATGGAGCTCTGTGATACACTAATACACTTTACTGTGAGTTTTATGGCCATGGAGCTCTGTGACACACTAATACACATTACTGTGAGTTTTACGGCCATGGAGCTCCGTGGCACACTAATACACATTACACATTACTGTGAGTTTTATTGCCATGGAGCTCTGTGATACATTAATACACATTACACATTACTGTGAGTTTTATTGCCATGGAGCTCTGTGATACACTAATACACATTACTGTGAGTTTTATTGCCATGGAGCTCTGTGATACACTAATACACACTACACATTACTGTGAGTTTTATAGCCATGGAGCTCTGTGATACACTAATACACATTACTGTGAGTTTTACGGCCATGGAGCTCCGTGACACACTAATACACATTACACATTACTGTGAGTTTTATGGCCATGGAGCTCTGTGATACACTAATACACACTACACATTACTGTGAGTTTTATAGCCATGGAGCTCCGTGACACACTAATACACATTACACATTACTGTGAGTTGTATGGGCATGGAGCTCTGTGATACACTCATACACATTACTGATAACCGTGTTTTATTATTTTGGGGATTATTTAGGTTTATTACCTAAAGTGTAAATTGCTGGAAAGTCAAAGCGAATTTCAATGTAGGTTAAAATAGGCAAACTGGGAAATTCTCCAAATCCGCTTTGGTTTTTTAAATAAAATTTGACATTCACTGTGAATTCCCTTTCATTTCCATTTTAGTGATTAACCCTATAATTCTTGTACGTGCTTTCGTGGGGTGTTTTTCATACTACGTTCCTAACCATCATTGTGGTTTGAGATTGCATCAGGACATTTATGTTAATTGTGATATTTTGAAGCAATGAATGTATGATTTTCACGTTTTAGGAATGGAAGCATTTATGTTGATCACGAACTGATTATAAAAGCTAAATTCCAGCCAAATATTTCAGCACTTCATGATGATATTTCTAATCAAATAAAAAAACGACTCTTGGACTCTGAACCAGCAAAAGATACTTGTAGTGGAAGTGGTAAGGACTGTTTTAATATTTACAATCCACCTTAAAGTGTCTGTGTCATGCGTAGAGCTTTATGCCAAAGAACTGACTGACAGAGAGAGCAGGAGAGTCTTCCCAAAGGCGGTTCTCCTGCTCTCCATGAACAGCAGCCACAGCTCATACATAGTGGTTGCTATAGTTACTCTCTAGTCCCCACTCCAGTATAGAAACAGGGTAGCCAATATCCCGCTGCTCAGATTCTGGCATGCTGGCAAGAAAACCAGCTTGTCGGGCTATGGAGAAGGTTTGTCCTTCTCGGGGAAAAGGACCTCAGACAAGGCAATGGAGAGACTGGCGGTCAGTTTTACAATACTGTAACACTCACTGAGCTGAGGACCAAAGGAAAGTAATGTCCTTATTTTACATTGACAATATCATTTACCTCTATTATAAATAATTTGTTCAAAGCCTGAATTCTTTCCAAAACTCTGTCTCTCTCTAATATAGAACTGGATGCTCGATGCAGTCTAGAAGATAAGCTTTTCCAAACCCTCCTCCATAAAACCACACACTCACTCACTCACACACTCACTCACTCACTCACTCACTCACACACTCACTCACTCACTCACACACTCACTCACACACTCACTCACTCACTCACACACTCACTCACACACTCACTCACTCACACACTCACTCACTCACTCACACACTCACTCACTCACTCACACACTCACTCACTCACTCACTCACACACTCACTCTCTCCTGTGCTCATCAGTGTAAGGGGAAAAAAGCAAAGCCATGTCAATGAGTATGTTGTCATACATGCATCTCTTAACCTCGTTGTAATTTCTATTATATTTCACTGCCATCAATGAGCATTTGTGTTTAATGTGACACTCCAACATTTAAACAAGTTACTTTATTCAAGCTGGGGCGCTGTCTTCGAGCCGAAGCTCATCTTCACATGTTAGATCATTATGGATACTCTCCTGGCCAATCCAATGCGTTTTATAGAGAAGTCCTCACTCCTAGCTGTCTATCCATCAGATAGCTGGGAATGTGCAACTTGGGATATTTATATTTCTTTTGAAATCAGACATTTTCTGAAAATAAGACACAGGGGACATAACTGCTTAGCAAGCTTCAGTGCCCTAGGGGTTCAGATGGTTCTGTTAAATATTTTATCTTTATAAACAATTCAGCAGTAACAGGTCCACATCGATGGACTAGTCTTGAAATCCAACACCCTTTAAATGTGTTAGTCACAGCCTGTCCTGAGCTGTTCAATTTGCAATGGAAATGGAAGCAAATGAGTGTCGAGGATTGTGTATTAAATGCGTTTTCAGTCAATTAAAGCACTGTAATCACCCAGACCTCTTCAATGACATGAAGTAGTTGGTGTGCAGAGACGGCTGTTTTTCTCTAGCAATGTAAAACATTTCCGTTTTGGAGATACAGCAATGTTTACATTGAAGGGTTAAACACACCTCGTGCCTAATTGGTAGTTAATCGTCACTCACTATAACCAGAAAGGGCATCAGTAAATGACACTAGGTTCCCAACACCTTGTGAAAATGGTATGACAACACAGGCACATGTAAGGGGATTTACTGCGCCTTAAAGAACTGTGCAAACCTCCTACGCCTTTAGTGGTGTTATCCCCACGCCGGATATAATAGAAGCAAGATGTCAGGATAAAAACAGTGAAGCGGTATAGAAGTAACATACAGCTAAATATATTACTATAAAATCATTAAAAACAATCAAAATAGAGCACATTGTGTTCATGGCGGGGATCAAACCCCCAACGGTCTCCACACCCAGAGCAGGTCCATGCTCTGGAATTTGTAAGTAGGATAACTTTATTTTATTACAGACACCATACTATATAATGGACCTCTGATCCATGTCTTTGAATAAATCGCTACACCTTGTTCTGGAAGACTGTCCCTGATTGCAATGTATACTATGACGGGGGCTGTACCATCCAAGCTGAGAACTATTGAGCTTTCAATAGCTCCACAAATTGTGAGTGTGTTTTGCCTTATCTACTAAATATCTGCACTGTATTTTTATATTGCACTATTATCTGTTTTTATACTTTTATCTTTTTAAGCTTTATAATGTGCTGTATATGAAGATTCCCACAGAACATGTGTATGTATATTTATTTATATTATTATGTGCAGGTGGTTTGCACTGTTCTTTTTTGGTGCGGTAAATCATTTTATATTTGCGTGTTTTGTTAGACTGACAGCCATTCGATGTCCAGAACCGAGTCTGTATCCTGAACTGAGCCTGATTCTGGTTCTTGATATTTGACATCAATGCATCTCGTAGAGGAGCATTGGATTCAATGCATCTCTATGAGAATAATTTGATTGGTAAAACATAGCGCTTTCTGTGCATAGGCTCCACAACAGAATAATTCAGAGTTGTGTAACTTTACCTTTATCTAATTTATTTTCCAGATGTTATGTGCTTGAATAGGATGAACATTAATGTCACTAGAAACAACGTTCCTGCAGATATAGGTATGCATTTTTTTCCATTAAGCTATTTCTTTTCAATTACCGACTCCCTTCACTGCTGCTCCCCATATTTCCTTATTCTCAATATCTGCAATTTAGAACTCATTCAGTCAATATCATTCACAACCAGTTCTTCTTTAGAGCTGCCCCTCACTTTTCTGATTTTTTTTTATAATTTGAAATAAAAGCACAAAGAACTGCTGCAGCAGTCAAAGTGGAAATGTCTTGATAAATCCTAGTAAAAAGGAAACTATTATACAACTAAACATTCTATGGAAATAATATTGATGTTCACTGCATAACCTTATTTTAGCGGTGTATTACAGAAAGTCTCATTGGGATTGGACATCCGACAAGATCTAACTTGTTCAACATTGAAGAGGAATAGTGTGCGCAGTTTGGGCAGATTCTAAACATAGGCTGAATGGATATTATTCTGGGGATAGAAAGTTTATGAGAGATTAATCCACAAAGATTACAAAGAGGGAGGATGCAATACAGTGTAAAGAATAAAGATCAGTAGAGGTGGGAACAAAAAGAAAAAATAGCAATTTCATATGTTGTCCCCCTGAATAAGGGCTATCAGGGGATACCTGTTTTGGAGGTGTAGCATATGTATTTGGGGTACATCCAGGAATTGGGGAAAAAGGTGTACAGTATAATTGTGTTAAGTGTTAATCTAAGGGGAGGAAATGTGTGGGAGGTACATCCATGTGATTGGTTAATTTCATCCTCCCCCTGGGAGTGTCCTGTATGTACTTGTTTGTAATAAAAGCCAGACTGGGTGTCCCAGTCTAGAGATCTTGCTTAACCCTCAAAGCGATGTGTCGTCTCGTTCTTTGGGGGAATGGGATTGTAAGCTGACTGCCAAGAGTGTAAGCCGATGTCTGCTTTTCTTGTTCAGCTGTTCCAGTGTTCGTGTGGTTCCAGTCGGGAGAATGGTGTTTGCAGTAGCTGCCTGTGCATCTGGAAAGGGTATTATCGCCTAAACTGGGTTTTATCCTCTTGTAAGTGAAACGGTCCGTTACAATTGGTGGCAGCGGCGGGATCGTTCCTACAACCAGAGGGACAGCTACAGACAACACCATTTCTGGATTACAAATTGAGGGCAACGCTAGTATCCGTACAGCGACCCTATCTACAAAGGAAATCAGGAAAATGGAAGGAGACAGAGTCGCAGCTGCTGCAGCACCTCCGAGGGAGAAGGAGGAATCCGAGTTTGCCAGGGAATATAGGAGCAGGATGGCTCTATTCTCACCAGCCCGAGCGGAGCGGATGGCAGACCGGGTCTACAACGATGTACAGGCGTACCTCATGCTGCGAACGACGCAGAGGAACCAACAAGCTGCGGGATTGTTCCCACAGCCAGAAGGACAGCTACAGAACACCAATTCCTTGGAGTTACAAATTGAGGGCAACGTTAGCATTCGTGCAGCGCCCCTGGCAGCAGAGGTATCCAGCGACTTGGAGCAGACAAGTATGGAAGGCTCTGACGCTGAAGATGATTTTATGGCCAAGGTGAGGCAGCAAGTGGCCCAGTATGGGGGTTATATATCCATGGACACATTCCAGGGGATCTGGAACCAGGTCATGGCTGAGCAAAACTCAAAGATGGACGAAGAGTATGATGAGCAGGAAGAGTGGTACAGCAGCAGAGTAGAGGCTGCATCCGAGGAGGTTAGCCGCCCCCCCCCGAGGCGGCAGGAAGAACCCGAAGTAGGGGTCCTCATAGATTGGTCCTGTGAGGAACCACAACAGGCAGGTGGAGATGGGACCGAGGTCTCTCTACCGGCCCTACAGGGATGCTGGGCAGTCGGCCCAGATCCCCAGCAGCAGTGTGTAACCCAGGGAGCTGATGGTGTCGTCCATCCTCCCCAGCGGCAGAGTAAGTCCCAGGGAGATGAAGGTGTCGTCCTTCCTCCCCAGCGGCAGGCTGAGTTACAGGGGGCAGAGGTTGTTGTTCCTGCCCCCCAGCAGAAAAGTGATGTGCCAGGAAGGCAGTGTGAAGTAAAGGGAGAGGAGAGCAGCGTCCTCCCTCCCCAGCGGCAGTGTGTGTCTCCGGGAGCTGATGGTGTCGTCCATCCTCCCCAGCGGCAGTGTGTACCCCAGGGAGATGAAGGTGTCGTCCTTCCTCCCCAGCGGCAGGCTGAGTTACAGGGGGCAGAGGTTGTTGTTCCTGCCCCCCAGCAGCAAAGTGATATGCCCGGAAGGCAGTGTGAAGTGAAGGGAGAGGAGAGCAGTGTCCTCCCTCCCCAGCGGCAGTGTGTGTCTCAGGGAGCAGAAGGTGCAGTCCTTCCTCCCCAGCGGCAGTGTGTACCCCAGGGAGCAGAAGGTGCCATGCTTTCTCCACAGCGGCAGTTTGCCATCCAGCGAGAGGAGCTTGTTACACCCTCTCTCCCATGGCAACCTAACCCACCAAGGGGAGATGTTAAGCCCCACAACTGTGCAGATGGGACCGTAGTCTCTGCACTTACAGCACAAGGGATAGGGACGGTCGGTCCTGTTCCCCAGCCTCAGTGTGATGGATCCAAAGGGGAGACAGTCGGTCTCCCCCTCCGGCAGTCGAGCTGTGCACCTAAAGGGGAGACAGTCAGTCTCCAGCAACCAGGCGCCCACCAGACTACTCCCGTGGTAGTGCTGGCAACAGGACAGAGTACCGCTGGTCTCTGCCCCCTCAGCAACCCACCAAGACAGCCTACTCGTCTCCCACCCAGCAGTGGTGAGACACCAGAAATTGGACAGAATTCTTCCTCACCCAGATGTAGTAACCGGTTAGGGGGGGTGGGCTGCTCTGTTATTTCTGTTTCGTGGGTGGGTTGCTGGACTAACCAGGGCACTGACCGGCAGAAAGTCAGGTACCCTGTTAGTCTAATTGGCAAAGGGGAGAAATGTGGCGAAACCAGCTTCGCCACTGTGAACTGGAGAGGCCTGGTTGCTAGCCTCCTGCCCGCTGACTATGGCCCCTGGACATGTTGCACTTTAAAAACTATATTTGGGCATGTAATAATTTATATTGCTGCTACTGGCCCTTTAAAATCAGCGATGGACATTTTGGGACTACTGTCCCTTTAAGACTGTGAAGCATGTTCTATTGTACTGCCTGTATATTGTATATGTATTCATGTGTTAAGTTTAACCTGCAGCATTCACCTGATTGTTCGGTAGAATCACTCCATTCATTATATTGAGTGAAACTACCGAACAACCAGACCACCCAGGAATAAGTGTGCCTCCAATTACAGTTTGCAACAATGTTGCAAACGGGTAATTGGCAATCCATGTAATGTATTCTTTGTCCTCTGGGTGGCCGCCATTCGGGAAACAAACACGTGGCGGCGGCCATCTTAAACTACCGAACAGCGGTGTTTTGCCGTCGAGTGTCTGGAACTAAAATCGGACACTTGACTAGGCAAACACCGCTGAGACCTCCATACTTCCAGAAATTCGTATGGAAACTACCGAATGACCCGCCGTTCGGTAGAAAGAACCCCACAAACAAGGGAATTCATTCAAACCCTCTCCAGGCTCTATAACACAGGCAATTCGTCTGTTTTCATTGTCTTGTTTGTGACCGACCGCAGGGCCAAAATGCATGGAACTGTTTTCGGATACTTTACCCATGCGGTCGGTCAAATCTTTAAAGTTCCATAACTCCTGAACCATTTATCCGAATGGGCTGATTCTTGCATATGTTGTCCCCCTGAATAAGGGCTATCAGGGGATACCTGTTTTGGAGGTGTAGCATATGTATTTGGGGTACATCCAGGAATTGGGGAAAAAGGTGTACAGTATAATTGTGTTAAGTGTTAATCTAAGGGGAGGAAATGTGTGGGAGGTACATCCATGTGATTGGTTAATTTCATCCTCCCCCTGGGAGTGTCCTGTATGTACTTGTTGGTAATAAAAGCCAGACTGGGTGTCCCAGTCTTGAGTTCTTGCTTAACCCTCAAAGCGATGTGTCGTCTCGGTCTTTGGGGGAATGGGATTGTATGCTGACTGCCAAGAGTGTAAGCCGATGTCTGCTTTTCTTGTTCAGCTGTTCCAGTGTTCGTGTGGTTCCAGTCGGGATAATGGTGTTTGCAGTAGCTGCCTGTGCATCTGGAAAGGGGATTATCGCCTAAACTGGGTTTTATCCTCTTGTAAGTGAAACGGTCCGTTACAAGAGGTTAACACAGTAATGGAGTTTAAGCATGCGTGGGATAGGCATAAGGCTATCCTAGCTATAAGATAAGGCCAGGGACTAATGAAAGTATTTAGAAAATTGGGCAGACTAGATGGGCCGAATGGTTCTTATCTGCTGTCACATTCTATGTTTCTATGTTTAACTAGATTCACAGACAAAAAATAAATTTGGGGCTTCTATTTTGTTTGAAAGCATACAGAGCCCAGTAAATCAATTGGTAAAATTGCTCCATTTTGAAAAACCTATAACTTTTCAAAACTCTACATGTGATTTATTGCTGTAGTTGTAACGGATAGCCTGGCACCCCGACTGGGTACCTCCGTTAATGGATGCTCCTAGCGCTTCCTGAGGACTCCAAGCACTCTGGCAGACACCACAATCACTGAATCAGAGAAGCATATGAATCCTCTCAAGCCTCTGAATGCTGTAGACAGTTGAATAGGAACCATACAAATAGGTTTGCACTCCTAGCAGTCAAACTGGAACAGCATGCAATAAATCCTCCCCCAATAATGAGAAGACACTTCCCTTTGAGGGTTCCCATTATTCATACAGTTTAAAATATACTTTTTACACAATATTTATAACTTCAAAACCATACATCACATTCACACAAAATTACATATCCACAATTTGAGGGTTAAACAGGAACTCTGGACTGGCACATCCAGCCTGGCTTTTATTACAATTGTACACTTACAGGCAACACCCAGGGGGAGGCATAAAATAACCAATGACATAGATGTTACCTCCCACACATCCCCTCCCCTTAGTGTGACACATAATCCCATTATTCATACAGTTTAAAATATACTTTTTACACAATATTTATAACTTCAAAACCATACATCACATTCACACAAAATTACATATCCACAATCAATCCATTCAGGGGAACAACATATTAAAAATGGCATGGATCAGACCAGGGGTTCAAAAGTTAGTAAAGTATCTTTTAAAACCCCTAGCTTTCCAGGTTTACAGGGCCTTCTCTGTGCTGGAGAAGTAATCCAATTATCTCCCAGCACAGAGACAGACTCCATTAAGCACATGGGGACACAAAGACAGTAAAACACTTTAAAATACATAAATTCACCTTTTACACATAACACACAGACATTTCACCTATCCCCAGATAGCTGGGATCTGCGCGCACAAAACTACCGAATAGCACGCAGATCCTACTCACACAGTACAATTGCCATGGAGCTAAAGTCTTTCCCATAGTCTTTCATTATATGAATAGGCTCCATGGTATAGCTATCTGGGGTATCACATTCCCATGAAGTCTGGTCCATAGTCCAAAGGCAAGAGGCGGGCAATCAGCCCCCTCCAAGGACACGTGGCGAGGTCGGTTTCGCCACAATCCCAAAAAGTCCCAATATGTCCATCGATGATTTTAAAAGGGCCAGTAGCAGCAATATAAAGTACAATATGCCCCAAATAACCCAGGGGCCATAGTCAGCAGGTAGGAGGCTAGCAAACAGGCTTTTCCAGGGCCCAGTGGCGAGGTTGGTTTCGCCACATTTCTCCCCTTTTCCAAACAGACTAACAGGGTACCTGACCTCTTGCCGGTCAGTGCCCTTGTTAGTCCAGCAGCCCACCCACAAGACAGAAAAAGCAGTACAGCCCACCCGCAATAAATGGTTACTACACCTGGGTAATGGAGAATCTTGTCCATGTCCAGGTGCCTTACCACGGCTGTGTGGGGGACTGGTAGGCTGCCTTGGTGCGTTGCTGAGGGGGCAGAGACCAGCGGTACTCTGTCCTGGTGCCAGCACTACCACGGGAGTAGTCTGGTTGGAGCCTGGTTGCTGGAGACCGACTGTCTCCTCTTTAGCTGCACAGCTCTGCTGCTGGAGACCGACTGTCTCCCCTTTGGATACATAGCTCCGCTGTTGGAGGGGGAGACCAACTGTCTCCCCTTTGGCTAAGCAGCCTTGTTGCTGGGGGACAGGACTGACTGTCCTTACCTCCTGTGCTGCAGGTGCAGAGACCACAGTCCCATCTGCACAGTTGTGGGGCTTACAGTCTCCCCCTGGTACATTAAGCTGCCGCTGGGGAGAGGTGGTAACCAGCTCCTCTCCCATTAGAACACTCTGCCGCTGGGGAGAGGTGGTAACAATCTCCTCTCCCATGCATACTTTCAGTCTTTGTGGAGGGAGACCGACTGTCTCTCCTCCCAATTCAGTGTCCTGCTGCTGGGGAAAGGAGACTGGGCTCTCTATTCCCTGCTGGACACTCTGCCGCTGGGGAAAGGAGACTGGGCTCTCTATTCCCAAAAAATCACGCTGCTGCTGGGGGGTAGGACCAACTACCTCTGCCCCCTGTAACTCAGCCTGCCGCTGGGGAGGGAGGATGCTGCTCTCCTCTCCCTGCACTTCACACTGCCTTTGGGGAGCAAGAACAACACCTTCAGCTCCCTGTAACGCACACTGCCGCTGGGGATCTGGGCCGACTGCCCAGCATCCCTGTAGGGCCGGTAGAGAGATATCGGTCCCATCTCCACCTGCCATCTGTGGGTCTCTCCAGGACCAGTCTATGAGGTCCCCAACTTCTGCAGCTAGTAGTGAAGCAGGGGGTACCTCGGCCACGTTTTCCCAGCTGTAGGCTAGCAGGTCTGGGTCTGCCACCCAGTTTTCCCGGTCTGCGTCCCTGCTCTGCGGCTGGCAGGAATTTAATAGTTCTACATAGTCCATCTCCAGCTCTCGTTCCATGGCAGCGAAACGGCGGAGGTCTTCTCCCAGTCCAATAGATCTCGGGCCCTGTATCATCTCACCTCGGTAATGCAAGATAGCCCAGTACCGTGACTCTGCTGGACTGCCGAAGTCGACGTCTTCCGCTAAGGCTTTCCACAACAGGCCAGGGCTAGCGTAGTTCTCCCCCTCTGGCTGGATGCCCTCTGCCCTCCACGTCTCTGGCTGGACAGTGCACCACCACAGTGCCCGGTATGAGGTGTCCAGGCTCAGTTCCCTTTCCACGAGGTATTCGAGTTGTCTTACCCGCTGCCCTCCAGGTTGGTCTCCCAGAAGTGGCATCCGCCAGGCCATTTGTTCCTCCAACTGGTATGCGACACCAGGAAGGCGCTGCTGCCGTTGATACTGGACTTCCTCCAGGGCATCGTACCATAAGTCTCTCCGGGCATTATCTCTCCATTCCAATTCACTCTCTTCCTCAGGTGTGAGCGCCCAGGGGTCCACGAACCCCATTTTCCCAAATCTTTGTGCAAACAGGGACGCTGTATGCACACCAGCGTCGCCCTCAATTTGTAAATCCAAACGCACTGTGTCTCCGAGCTGCTTTACCTCGCACTAGGACACCATCCCACCGCTGCCACCAATGTAACGGATCGCCTGGCACCCCGACTGGGTACCTCCGTTAATGGATGCTCCTAGCGCTTCCTGAGGACTCCAAGCACTCTGGCAGACACCACAATCACCGAATCAGAGAAGCATATGAATCCTCTCAAGCCTCTGAATGCTGTAGACAGTTGAATAGGAACCATACGAATAGGTTTGCACTCCTAGCAGTCAAACTGGAACAGCATGCAATAAATCCTCCCCCAATAATGAGACGACACTTCACTTTGAGGGTTAAACAGGAACTCTGGACTGGCACATCCAGCCTGGCTTTTATTACAATTGTACACTTACAGGCCACACCCAGGGGGAGGCATAAAATAACCAATGACATAGATGTTACCTCCCACACATCCCCTCCCCTTAGTGTGACACATAATCCCATTATTCATACAGTTTAAAATATACTTTTTACACAATATTTATAACTTCAAAACCATACATCACATTCACACAAAATTACATATCCACAATCAATCCATTCAGGGGAACAACATATTAAAAATGGCCTGGATCAGACCAGGGGTTCAAAAGTTAGTAAAGTATCTTTTAAAACCCCTAGCTTTCCAGGTTTACAGGGCCTTCTCTGTGCTGGAGAAGTAATCCAATTATCTCCCAGCACAGAGACAGACTCCATTAAGCACATGGGGACACAAAGACAGTAAAACACTTTAAAATACATAAATTCACCTTTTACACATAACACACAGACATTTCACCTATCCCCAGATAGCTGGGATCTGCGCGCACAAAACTACCGAATAGCACGCAGATCCTACTCACACAGTACAATTGCCATGGAGCTAAAGTCTTTCCCATAGTCTTTCATTATATGAATAGGCTCCATGGTATAGCTATCTGGGGTATCAGATTCCCATAAAGTCTGGTCCATAGTCCAAAGGCAAGAGGCGGGCAATCAGCCCCCTCCAAGGACACGTGGCGAGGTCGGTTTCGCCACAATCCCAAAAAGTCCCAATATGTCCATCGATGATTTTAAAAGGGCCAGTAGCAGCAATATAAAGTACAATATGCCCCAAATAACCCAGGGGCCATAGTCAGCAGTTAGGAGGCTAGCAAACAGGCTTCTCCAGGGCCCAGTGGCGAGGTTGGTTTCGCCACAGTAGTTGCTGCAGAGATCTAGGTTTTTGTAGTGAGAGACTCACAAGGTCTGCATTTATCCCCACAAAAAATAAATATGTGCAAAATACACAAATACAAACAGCAGATTTAAATTAAATATAAACAGCAGATTTGGCAAAGGCTGGTGATGAAAATGTATCAAGATACTCTTAGGGAGTCTACTGTCTACACATATATAGCAGTTTTTAATTATGTGACTGCTATTCAAATTGGAATAATAAGCATACCAAATTTAAAGAGACACTGTAGACACACCAAAACAACTTTAGCTTAATGAAGCAGTTATAGTGTGTAAATCATGCCCCATGTAGTTTCTCTGCTAAACTCTGTGCCATTTATGAGTTAAATCATTTTTGTTTCTGCTTATGCAGTTCAAGCCACACCTCCCCTGGCAGTGATTCATACAGCCTGCATGAAAAATGGTTTGCTTTCAATCAGATGTTAACATACTTTAAACATTTTGATCCCCTGCTCTGTAAATTGAACTTTAATCACTCACAGGAGACTCCTGCAGGGTTTAGCAAGCTATCAACAAACCAGAACACAAGAAATTCTAAATTAAACAGAATTTGCAATAATGGAAGTGTAAACATTAGATGACTCTTTACAGGAAGTGTTTAGGAAGGCTGTGTAAGTCATATGCAGGGAGCTGTGACTAGGGTTCATAAACAAAGTGATCTAACTCCTAAATGGCAGAGGATTGAGCAGTGAGACTGTAGGGGCATGAGCTATACACCAAAACGGCTTCATTAAGCTAAAGTTGTTTTGGTGACTATAGTGTCCCTTTAATGATTTAGCTTTAGAACTTGATTCACTTGTTGGAATATTTGTCCCATAATTTCTAAAATAAATGTAAATCCTAAACATAAGAGGCATTTTAACAATCAAGACTGATAAGTGCATCTTTTTGAGTTTTCAAGGTTGCGCATTTACAATTATTATACACAATTCTATGAAAAATGTGTTGTCTCCCCCCCCCCCATTTTTATTATTTTATTCATAAGCTACATTTTTTTTTATTATCACTAAACATTTATTTATTCACTTTTGTGAGCATATTTATGGAGATTAATTATTATTAATAATTTTCATTAATTAAAAATAATGTTTATAAAACGTATTAAAATTAATAATCTTTATTAAAATATCAGGGGTTGATATTTTATTGGTGCGAATTCCCAACTATTAATTTAAAAGCGAAGAGTTCCCACTATTTAACTCTTAGATTTAGAGCACGTTGTTTGAATTTAATAATTCATACATTAATATCACAACTTTTTATAAAATTATATTTATTTTTGTCAATAAGTGTAAATATACGTGGTAATTAGTGAATAGTTTTTCAATAATATTGAACAAGATATGGCATAGTACCATGCCACAATCTCAGTAACAATCTCAAGCTCAATTAACAAATAGACTGTTACTATTTGTTAAATTATAAGGAACCATATGAGTTTATCAGCATACAGATTATTATAATTTAAAGACAGAATTTCTCAGGATCTTAAAATACAATCTTACCTTTTTACAATTTCTTAGTACAATTTACAAACACATGTGGATTGTTTGCTTATTGTAAACACCATTCATTAGACTTAGCTGGACAGAGTTCGTTATTTAATCAGGTGATCTATGCACAAAGTTCCACGAGAATGTTTAACCAGCTAGCACAGAATTTTAACCAGCTCAGTGCTGTTTCAGAGTAATTATGATTAATTAATTCATCCAGCAACTAAATTCTTGCAGGTTTAGTTTAAACAGTTCTTATCTGATAAATATTTCCTAGATTGTTATAGGATTAATATTCCTGGGTAACTCTGATATTCCATTTTTTCTGTATTTCATGATTTTGATTAATATTCTAGTCGGCAGTTTGAGATATCAATCTTTATCATGAGCTATCATGAAATCCAATCTGGTGGATTTCATATCAGCTTTTACCCAGAAAATATTGGCTATTAGTTATGCAATTTTATAATTAGAATAATTGACTTATATTTACCGATAGATGTTCTGGATGTTATTTTTAAGATTGTTTCAAGATGTCTTCTTGTCCGTCTCTTGCCTGGTGTCCTTTCTCCTTCTGTGTATCTCTCTGTCTCCGTTTATGTGTGTTTTTCTTTGTGTGTATATCATGGGGTTATATGTCATTCCTTATATGTTAACCTGCTGACCTGGTCCAATGACATTTTGGGGCAAGTCATTATGTTAATGGCTGTTGACGTTATTTTGATATATATTTCTATGTCTCAAACAGTAGGTGGAGCTGATGGCTTATGTCAGGAGTATTACCAGCTATTAACATATAGGGTTAAACTTTGTTCAGGACAATTTAGGAATGTTTAATTCCAAGATGCTTTGGTCAGTGTTTCTTCTTTCCTTTCTATGTGGACTTTGGTCTCACGCCAATAAACTAATGTGTCCTTGCTCATTTAAGCGTTATGACAATTTCAAGATATTTAAGCTGTGTAACTTAATTTATCTCTATTGACTATTACATTTTTATATGTATATCATTTATATATATATGTAAATTGCTAACTTGGGATATATCACACTATATTTCTATCTTTATATATAATTAAACTTAATTTATATACATCATAGCGATATATGTATGTTTGCTGAACACGTACTTTTAATTTACTTGTCACATACTTGTCTTATCTGTTTTCTTATCTTTTATTGACACAGATGTATTTACTCACTATCTGGCTCTTTTAGCTGCCAGGGTCATATTTTAAGAAAAATATATTTTTTCTTTATTTTAGCACCTCATGGCATATTAGCTTAATTGCATTTTTGCTATTATGCATGTATTATTTTTATCACACACGATATATGTATTTCCTTCCTACATAATATCTCTGACATTTTCAATTGCTTTATTCTGAACCCTTTTACATATTGCCAGAAGAAAAATGCCACCCTTCTTTCTGATATTTGTGTAGGTACAGCACCCTTCTTTGTGATATCTCTTACATATTGTCTTTGTTGCAGACTGGTGCAAGTTCTTGACTCCCAATGACACCCGGGAGTTCTATTTTCAATATGGAAATGGTACAAATTATACCTGTGCTTCTAAGTGCACCATGGGCGTACCAGGCAGATTAAACTGCAACTATGGGGAGTGCCGTGTGATAGCCAAATCAGGACCACAATGCTTGTAAGTAGCTCATTTTTGTAACTGATCTTCACATAGAAACATAGAATGTGACGGCAGATTAGAACCATTCGGCCCATCTAGTCTGCCCAATTTTCTAAATACTTTCAATAGTCCCTGGCCTTATCTTATAGCTAGGATAGCCTTATGCCTATCCCATGCATGCCTATTCCATGTAAAGTAATACTTCCTGATATTATTTTTAAACCTTTGTCCCTCTAATTTAAGACTATGTCCTCTTGTTGTGGTAGTTTTTCTTCTTTTAAATATGGTCTCCTCCTTTACTGTGTTGATTCCCTTTATGTATTTAAATGTTTCTATCATATCCCCCCTGTCTCGTCTTTCCTCCAAGCTATACATGTTAAGATCCTTTAACCTTTCCTGGTAAGTTTTATCCTGCAATCCATGAACCAGTTTAGTGGCCTTCTCTGAACTCTCTCTATAGTGTCAATATCCTTCTGGAGATATGGTCTCCAGTACTGCGTACAATACTCCAAGTGAGGTCTCACCAGTGTTCTGTACAATGGCATGAGCACTTCCCTCTTTCTACTGCTAATACCTCTCCCTATACAACCAAGCATTCTGCTAGCATTTCCTGCTGCTGTATTACATTGCCTGCATACCTTTAAGTCATCAGAAATAATCACCCCTAAATCCCTTTCCTCAGATATTGAGGTTAGGACTCTATCAAATATTCTGTACTTTGCCCTTGGGTTTTTCCATCCAAGATGCATTATCTTGCACTTATCCACATTAAATGTCAGCTGCCACAACTCTGACTATTTTTCTAGTTTAACTAAATAATTTGCCATTTGGCTTATCCCTCCTGGAACATCAACCCTGTTATTATTATTATTATGATATTTATATAGCGCCGGCAAATTCTGCAGCACTTTATAATGGGTGGACGAACAGACACGTAGTTGTAACCAGACAAGTTGGACACACAGGAACAGAGGGGTTGAGGGCCCTGCTCAATGAGCTTACATGCTAGAGGGAGTGGGGTAAAATGACACAAAAAGGTAAGGATAGTATTAGACTAGTGACAGTTGCAGAAGAGGAATCAGTTTGGAGCTATTAACAGTTTAATTGATACGCTTTTATGAAGAAGTGGGTTTTTAACGATTTTTTTAAGGAGTGGAGACTGGGCGAGCATTTAACGGAGGAGGGAAGCGAGTTCCACAGGAACGGTGCAGCCCTCGAGAAATCTTGAAGGCGAGCATCAGAGGTGGGAGTACGGACAGAAGATAGATGTAAGTCTTCAGCAGATCGTAAGGGCCTAGACGACTTACGTCTATCTTCTGTCCGTACTCCCACCTCTGATGCTCGCCTTCAAGATTTAACCCTGTTAACCCTTCTGAAATTTTACTAATAAAAATATTAAAGAGAATGGGTCCAAGTACAGATCCCTGAGATACCCCACTGGTGACAAGTCCATTCTTTGAAAATACTCCAATGACTACAACCCTCTGTTGCCTGTTACTCAGCCACTGCCTTACCCATTCTACAATATTAGAATCCAAACTTAAAGATTGCAGTTTATTGATAAGCCTTCTATGTGCAACAGTGTCTTACTGCCTTACTGAAATATAACAATGATTGGTAAAATAAATCTGTTAATGGTTTTGCTAGTTTTAATAGCTTTGGGTGTATTCCATCAGGTCCCATTGACTTATTTGTCTTTACTTTTGACAGTTGAAATAGAACCTCTTCCTCTGTAAACTCCCATGTAACAAATTACTAATGTGTTCTTTTTCCTAACTGAGGTCCCTTTCCTTCATTTTTATCTGTCAATACTGAACAAAAATATTCATTGAGGCAATCTTTATCCTTCATTGAGGCAACCTTTATCCTCATCTACATACCTTCCTTCTTTTGTTTTTAATCTAACTAATCCTTGTTTTACTTTCCTTGTCTCATTTATGTATCTAAAAACTGTTTTGTCCCCTTTTTTTTACTGACTGTGCTATTTTCTCTTCTGTGTGTGATTTGGAAGCTCTTATAACTTGCTTAGCCTCTTTCTGCCTAATCTTATAGGTCATTCTGTCTTCCTCACTCTGGGTTTTTTTATAATTACTAAATGCTAACTTTTTGTTTTTTACTATTTTGGCCACATCTGCGGAGTACCACAGTGGTTTCTTGAATTTTTTGCTTTTACTGACAAGCCTAATGCAATTTTCTGTTGCCTTCAGTAGTGCAGCTTTTAAATAATCCCATTTATTTTGGACTCCATTTAAATTGCTCCAGTCTGATAATGACTCCTTTACACATATTCTAATTTTAGAAAAGTCTGTTTTTCTAAAGTCTAAAACTTTTGTTTTTGTGTGGTGTGACTCAGTCACTGTTCTTATATTAAACCACATTGACTGATGATCACTGGATCCTAAACTTTCACCTACAGTAATATCTGATACCAAATCTCCATTTGTTAACACTAAATCTAGTATGGCCTCCTTACGAGTTGGCTCCTCAATGACTTATTTTAGAGACAATCCCAGTAGGGAGTTTAGAATATGTGTGCTCCTGGCACAAGCAGCTATTTTTGTTTTCCAATTCACATCAGGAAGGTTAAAGTCACCCATGATGATGACTTCCCCCTTCATATGCCCAGAGGTATTTATTTTATAAATTTAAATATTATATTGTATCAGTGTGATGGGTACTGATTATACCCTGGCACCATAGTGTGTCCTAGGCAGAAGGTCTGGGCATTTATCAGTATAGTATTTAAAGGGGTAGTTGGCGAGTTCATTTCAGTACATTTTCTGTGGGGCACTGTGTATTCTGGATTAGACAAAAAAAAATCACAGAACTGTTCATTCCCTGAAACATATGGAAAATGTTTTTAGTGATCACCCAATCGACGGGGACAAAGTACTTGAGAAGCCATGACTGTCCATGAGGTGTATTATGAGTAACATTTTGTTTCCACCTACAGATGTCCGGACACCAATGAGTTCTGGTACTCGGGGGAGAGCTGTGACTCCAGGATTAGCAGACCTGGAGTGATTGGGGGAGTCACAGCCGCTCTCATTGTCTTAATCCTTACAGCAATCATAGCATTCATTCTGTGTCGCAGACGGAAAAGTAAAGGAAACCAGGAATTATTAACAAAGTATGTTTTTATTACAAAACTTTGCTCTCTGTGTCATTCATAATTTTTAAACATTTTATTCACTTTTTTTCTATCGTGTTAGTGCAAATTAAGATATAAATATTTTCTTTTACCTACATTTGCTTTAAATATAATATATAAATAAAAATATTGCATATTGTTTCTCTTTAACTATGTTTTGTTATTAAAGTAAAAATATAGACTTTACGAATCCAGACGAAATGGAATCAGAATGGACTAGCGGGCAAAACATGACGGGACATCCACCGGCAGAAGGTGAGATCTGATCAATATATATTGATATCAGATTATGGGACGTTCTGCACAATGCATGTACATGATTTATGTGAAGTCTCAGGAGTTTATTAATGAGGATTCTTCTCTCGATTTCCAGGGAACAAATTCACTCCAAACTTACAAAATGTGGATATCTTTAAAAAGGTAATAAAGTGTTCTTATATATGAGACCCCATTTGAATCAAATATAGCTCATGAAAATGACAATTCAGAACATTTATATTAAGGGAAAAAATTAGCTTATTGAAATGGGAATTTGTTATGCATGTTGGATGGACATGAAACTGAATATTTTGTAGCAAAATGTTTGACAAACATAAAACAAGGTTATGCACAAAAGTAAAAATTCAAATTGAATTTCAAATGTAAGGTGAAAATAGCTGAAATGGAAGCATTCGCTAGGTCAGATATACTTTCAGTTAAGCTACTATATTCAATTTGAAATTCACTCTGGTAAATAACCATAATGAGGTAACAACACTCTAAACACTAAAAAACGTCCTCTGAATGTAGTGGTTTCGATGCCTAGAGCCTGTCCCCAACACAGTGATATATGTAAACATTGTTGTCTATGAGAAAGGACGTTGATACATTTATCAGTCAGAATACATCAAGTGACTGTCAATCAGCCAATCAGACGGCCACTAGAGGCACGTCCTAACTAAAGTGAGAGTTCAAAGTGAATGCAAGGAGAATTTAAAATCCGAGGCAACAATAGCTGAACCTGATGCTTCGCTAAATTAAAGAGATTTTTAAATTCAGTTATTTTGACCTTAAATTTGAAAATCACTTTAATAAATAACCCTGTTAAACATTCAAGTCTGGCAGCAGGACTGGATGCCTAAGGAACATTGCCCTCTACTGAATAAAAGGTGAATAAAGCAATGTGTTTATAGATTTTAGGGGAGTCCATACTCTTCACTTCAACATTAAACATACTTACAGTTGTGCTTCAAAGTTTACATAGTCTGGTAGAAATAGTAACATTTTGACATTGATTTTAAAAATATGGCTGATCAAGCAAAAAAAAAGAAAAAAAGAAAATGTCCTTTATTGAATGATATTGATCATATAAAGCCATTTATTATCACATGGTTGTTTGGCTCCTTTTTAAATCATAATGATAACAGAAACAACCCAAATGGCCCTGATCCAAACTTTACATACCCTTGAATGTTTGACCTTTTACAGACACACATGGTGACACACACAGGTTAAAATGGCAATTATTATTATTATTATTATTATTTTATTATTTATATAGCGCCAACAAATTCCGTAGCGCTGTACAATGGGTGGACTAACAGACACATAATTGAGATCAGACCACTGGACGTACAGGAACAGAGGGGGTTGAGGGCCCTGCTCAATGAGCTTACATGCTAGAGGGAGTGGGGTAATAGTGACACAAACAGGTTAAAGTAGAGCGAGCAATATCCCGTAGACCAAAGTTACGGAGAATGAGAAGAAGCTGTTGATGATCAACAGTGTCAAATGCGGCAGAAAGATCAAGGAGGATTAGGATAGAGTATTGGCCGTGAGATTTAGCAGCAATTAAATCGTTGGATACTTTGGTCACAGCAGTTTCGACAGAGTGACCAGCAATTAAAGGTTGATTTCGCTTTTTCCCTTTTTAAATTGCAATTAGTGTCTGTGTATAAATAGTCAATGAGTTTGTTAGCTCGCAAGTGGATTCACTGAGCAGGCTAGATACTGAGCCATGGGGAGCAGAAAAGAACTGTCAAAAGACCTGTGTAACAAGGTATTGGACTTTATAAAGATAGAAAAGGATATAAAAAGAGTTCCAAAGCCTTGAAAATGCCAGTCAGTACTGTTCAATCACTTATTAAGAAGTGGAAAATTCAGGGATCTCTTGATACCAAGAGTCAGCCAAGGTCAGATAGACCAAGAAAGATTTCAGCCACAACTGTCAGAAGAATTGTTCAGGATACAAAAAAACCCCACAGGTAACCTCAGGAGAAATACCGGCTGCTCTGTAAATAAGACGGTGTGGTTGGTTCAAGGAGCACAGTACGACGATACTTCAACAAAAATGCGCCAGTGCCACAAAAAAGCCCGGTTACAATATGCCCAACAACACCTTGACACGCCTCACAGCTTCTGGCACACTGTTTTGGGGGGTGTGAGCTTTAACCCCTTAAGGACCAAACTTCTGGGATAAAAGGGAATCATGACATGTCACACATGTCATGAGTCCTTAAGGGGTTAAAGGCATGGGGAATCTTGTGAAAATTAATGTCAAGATGAATGCAGCATGTTATCAGAAAGTATTGGCAGACACTCTGCATTCTTCTGCACGAAGGCTGCGCATGGGACGCTCTTGGACTTTCCTGCATGACAATGACCCGAAACACAAGGCCAAGCTGACCCTCCAGTGGTTACAGCAATACAAGGTGAAGATTTTGGAGTGGCCATCATAGTCTCCTGACCTTAATATCATCGAGTCACTCTGGGGAGATCTCAAACATGCGGTTCATACAAGACGACCAAAGACTTTGCAGGAACTGGAGGCATTTTGCCAAGATGAATGGGCAGCTATACCACCTACAGGAATTAGGGGCCTCATAGACAATTATTACAAAAGATTACACGCTGTCATTGATGCTAAAGGGGGCAATACACAGTATTAATAACTAAGGGTATGCAGACTTTTGAACAGGGGGTCATTTCATTTTTTTCTTTGTTGCCATATTTTGTTTTCTGATTGTGCCATTCTGTTATAACCTACAGTTGAATATGAATCCCATAAGAAATAAAAGAAATGTGTTTTGCCTGCTCACTCATGTTTTCTTTAAAAACGGCTTATATTCTCCAAGGGTATGCTAACTTTTGAACACAACTGTATATTTATTTTAATGTTATATTGTTCCTATAATAGGAAACCAATGCAAAGAGAGAAAACACATATATAAAGACAATCCGTTCAAAAATGCATTCAATAAAAATAAATAAAAAATTTACCTGCTGCTGCAAATTCCAAGCCTCCGATGTGACCTCTATGACATCCTTATCAACCAGTTATTAAGATCTATCATCAAACCCCAGACCTTCTTTAAAATGCCAATGGAGAGCTCTGCATTACCCATAAACCCCTGCAAGCATCTTGTTCCCTGGATGATAAAATGCCACACAGGGGTTTATTGCAAATGTATCCATTAACTCGGATGATGCACAGAGTTGATTCAGTTATTTCAAGGAATTAAAAGTGAATGTTTGCTCCTGGAGATATTATGAGCTGGTCAATGGATGATTATTCAGGAGTTTGTTCTGATGCAATCTGGTTGGTTTATTATTTTATATTAAGTGACTACAATTAAGCACAATTGGACTGAACATGGCCGTTTAAAATATCTGTCATGCTTTGCAATGTACTAGACATGTGCAATTCGTTTCGGCCGAATATGAATTTGGACGAATTTCGGGCAATTCGGACATTTGGGTACTTCCAAAAGGCCGAATTGACGAAGTTCCGAATTGCCAAAGTGCCGAATTACCGAGGTCCCGAAGTTTGAAATTACCGAATTTTCGTAGTGTCGAAGTGTAGAAGTGCCGAAGTTCCAAAGTGCTGAAGTGCTGAAGTGCCGAAGTTGCCAAAGTTCCGAAGTGCCACAGTGCCGAATTGCCAAAGTTCCGAAGCACAGTATTGCCCAAGTACTAATATACTTACCCAGTGAAAGAAGAAGAGAGTTATGAGTCAAATTACAGAGCGTGGGAAAATTCCAAAGAACTTTCCCACGCTGTGTAACATGACACAGAGCACACTGATTGGTGGATTTCAAACCAACCAATCAGAGTGCTGTGACAGGTAAATGTAGAGACTTACCTGTCAGTCTCTTCATTTATCTGTCAGAGCACTCTGATTGGATTAAACCCACCAATCAGAGTGCTCTGAGCCTAATTGCAGGGCGGGGCAAGGCTTTATAAGCCTTCCCCCGCCCTGCAGAGCTCAGTCTGCGCGGAGCCCTCGCCGGGTGAAGAAGGATTATTTTTTTGGGCGCTATTTTTTTTTTTAAGTGCGTTGGTTATTATAGCTTTTTATTTGGCCTTTTTGGGTCTGAAAAAGAAGATTTTAGAAGAAAGAAAACATCAAATGGTACGTTTTTTTTTTTTTTTTCAGGTACTTCGTTAAATGTCATTATTTTTAGGTATTTTTAGGGTGAGGGGGATAGGTAGGGGCTAATTTTTTGGGGGAGGGGGGTGACTAAGGGTTTGGGGACCCCTAGTCACCCGGGGGAGGGAGGGCTACTTTTTTTTATTTAGGGCCCCCACCCACCGCTCAGGGGTGGGGGGTAGGGGGAAGGATATTAGGTCCCCCCCCTAATTAGTATTTTAGGGCCCCCATCCACCACTCAGGGGTGGGGGTCAGGAGGGAGGACATTAGGTCCCCCCTAATTAGTATTTTAGGGCCCCCACGCACCGCTCAGGGGTGGGGGCCAGGGGGGAGGACATTAGGTCCTCCCCCCTCATTCTAATTTAGGGCCCCCACCCACTGCTCAGTGGTGGGGGCCATGGGGGGGGAGGACATTAGGTCCCCCCTAATTAGTATTTTAGGGCCCCCACCCACCGCTCAGGGGTGGGGTCCAGGGGGGAGGACATTAGGTCCTCCCCCCTCATTCTAATTTAGGGCCCCTACACACTGCTCAGGGGTGGGGGCCGGGGGGGAGGACATTAGGTCCCCCCCCTAATTAGTATTTTAGGGCCCCCACCCACCGCTCAGGGGTGGGGGCCGGGGGGAGGACAATAGGTCCCCCCCCATTATTTTACTTTAGGGCCCACACCCGCCGCTCAGGGGTGGGGGCTGGTGGGGGGCAATAGCCCTCCACCCTATAGTTTAAAAGGTGGGGGGTCGGGAGGGGGAACACAGTTTTTTTTTTTTTAATAACAGTGAGCAGCCACTGGCTGCTTACTGTTTAATAGACATGCCCCTACTCGCGGTAAAGCAAGTATGGGGCACAATTTACTAATACTAAGTAATTTTTACTTAGTATTAGTAAATTTGGCTGAAAGACCAATTTAGGTCTTTCAGCCTTTTGGTAGATAACTCCCTAATACCGTGGGAATTAGGAGTTATCTACCAAGCGGCTGCAAGAGACGTTCCAAAGTCCCGAAGTGCCGAAGTTCCAAAATGCCAAAGTGCTGAATTGCCGAATTGCCGAGGTCCTGAAGTTCTGAAATTACCGAATTTCTGAAGTGTCGAAGTGCCGAAGTTCCAAAATGTCGAAGTGCCGAAGTTCCGAAGTGTCGAAGTGCTGAAGTTCCGAAGTGTCGAAGTGCCGAATTGCTGAAGTCCCGAATTGTCGAAGTCCCGAATTTCAGAATGCCGAACCGAAACTAATGTTTTTCCCATGCACATGCCTACAATGTACATATTCTCTGTTTATAATATTGTACAGCGCTGCAGAAAAGGCTTTAGTATATAAATGACAACATTAACAATTATTATATTTGTTGTTTTAAATGTGTCCAGTGGTTATTTAAATGTAGATAATGTAACAATGGGGAATGCTTCTGGTACCAGTATCAGCATATCAACGGCTTTACTTACTCTATCATTGTATAACCAGCAACGTCATTGTGTTAAGGGGATTTTACAGCTTTCGCATTAATTTTAAATTTTCTTTGAAGAAGTAATCAGAAGTATAGAGGGTGTTGCAGTGGATGTGATCTATTTGGATTTTGCCAAAGCATTTGATACAGTTCCACACAATAGGTTAGTGTTCAAACTCAGAGAAATCGGTCTAGAGGAAAATGCTTGTTCTTGGGTAGAACATTGGCTTAAAATTAGAGTACAAAGAGTTGTCGTTAATGGTACATTTTCAAGCTGGACAGAGGTGGCAAGTTGTGTCCCTCAGGGTTCTGTTTTGGGACCGCTTCTATTTAACATGCTTACAAATGATCTTGAAAAAAGCATGAAAGCCATGTATCAGTGTTTGCAGATGACACAAAACTTTGTAAAGTAATAAAATGTGAGCAGGATATTGCTTTGCTGCAGAGGGATTTAGCTAGACTAGGGGACTGGGCACTCAAATGGCAGCTGAAATTTAATGTAGAGAATGCAGAGTTATCCACCAAGGGTGGAACATGCACAGGAAACTTACACCCTAAATGTTAGTAAATTAGGGATAATAACATATCAGAGGTCTGTACAGATTTTTTAACAGCTGCTGGGTGAATATTTGCATAATATCCCTGCCATTCAGGGATATAATATTATGTGGGCTAACAGCTTCTTGATCCATGGAGAGGTCTGACTGTCATTCTGGGGACGAAGAACATTTTCCTAGTTTGTTGCAAATTAGAAAGAGCTTTAAAGTGCGTTTTGCTTTTTTTCCGATTAACAGCAAAAACATATATGAGGAAAGCTGAACTTGATGGATGCAAGTCTCTTTTCATCCTATGTAACTATGTAAATCGTGATAGATCTGATCGATGAACTCAGCGAGCAAGTTCTAGGAGGGCCACACAGTGCGAGAATACAGAAGCATTCACCTTTATATAGCAAAACTATTAAAATAGAGCAAATAAAAGAATAACTACAACATAGAATGAAAACCCCAAGGAAAAAAAATAGGCAATGATAGATTTAAATGATAGATTTATGTTCCTTTTCGTGTATTTATAGACTTGATCCATTCATTCAGTGGATATTTTTTTTTCTTTTAGGTACAGATAAGGCGTCCAACATTAATTCGAACTCCAGAAAGCTCTGACTAGAACGGGTCTGCTTTCCTTAACTACAAGTGACGGCAATGAATATCAGCCATCAAGCTCTCTTCAAAAGGTTAATCAGCCTGAAGGAGTAATACCTGCAGAAGATCTATAATATCCCGTCAATTTCAATAGGCTGGATGGACATCAAAGGCATAATGGGATTGTTCCCTGTTAATGTAAACAATGATAGAATGTAAGAATCACCTTGATTTAAACATATTTAGAAAAATTCATGAAAACTTTTCAAACGTTGGTAACTGTATTTTTTATTGGTTTAGACGTATAATTATTTTATTCAGTGCATGAATTTCAACATTTGTATCAAATATGTATTTTAATAAAACAAATGTTACAAATATTGAAAAAGGAAACAATATGTCTTGGGGATTAATTTTCATAAATTTACTTATTTTTATTCTGCACTTTCTATTGGCTATTGAAATCAAAATGATATTATTGGCTTGGATCTATCATCAAACCCCAGACCTTCTTTAAAATGCCAATGGAGAGCTCTGCATTACCCATAAACCCCTGCAAGCATCTTGTTCCCTGGATGATAAAATGCCACACAGGGGTTTATTGCAAATGTATCCATTAACTCGGATGATGCACAGAGTTGATTCAGTTATTTCAAGGAATTAAAAGTGAATGTTTGCTCCTGGAGATATTATGAGCTGGTCAATGGATGATTATTCAGGAGTTTGTTCTGATGCAATCTGGTTGGTTTATTATTTTATATTAAGTGACTACAATTAAGCACAATTGGACTGAACATGGCCGTTTAAAATATCTGTCATGCTTTGCAATGTACTAGACATGTGCAATTCGTTTCGGCCGAATATGAATTTGGACGAATTTCGGGCAATTCGGACATTTGGGTACTTCCAAAAGGCCGAATTGACGAAGTTCCGAATTGCCAAAGTGCCGAATTACCGAGGTCCCGAAGTTTGAAATTACCGAATTTTCGTAGTGTCGAAGTGTAGAAGTGCCGAAGTTCCAAAGTGCTGAAGTGCTGAAGTGCCGAAGTTGCCAAAGTTCCGAAGTGCCACAGTGCCGAATTGCCAAAGTTCCGAAGCACAGTATTGCCCAAGTACTAATATACTTACCCAGTGAAAGAAGAAGAGAGTTATGAGTCAAATTACAGAGCGTGGGAAAATTCCAAAGAACTTTCCCACGCTGTGTAACATGACACAGAGCACACTGATTGGTGGATTTCAAACCAACCAATCAGAGTGCTGTGACAGGTAAATGTAGAGACTTACCTGTCAGTCTCTTCATTTATCTGTCAGAGCACTCTGATTGGATTAAACCCACCAATCAGAGTGCTCTGAGCCTAATTGCAGGGCGGGGCAAGGCTTTATAAGCCTTCCCCCGCCCTGCAGAGCTCAGTCTGCGCGGAGCCCTCGCCGGGTGAAGAAGGATTATTTTTTTGGGCGCTATTTTTTTTTTTAAGTGCGTTGGTTATTATAGCTTTTTATTTGGCCTTTTTGGGTCTGAAAAAGAAGATTTTAGAAGAAAGAAAACATCAAATGGTACGTTTTTTTTTTTTTTTTCAGGTACTTCGTTAAATGTCATTATTTTTAGGTATTTTTAGGGTGAGGGGGATAGGTAGGGGCTAATTTTTTGGGGGAGGGGGGTGACTAAGGGTTTGGGGACCCCTAGTCACCCGGGGGAGGGAGGGCTACTTTTTTTTATTTAGGGCCCCCACCCACCGCTCAGGGGTGGGGGGTAGGGGGAAGGATATTAGGTCCCCCCCCTAATTAGTATTTTAGGGCCCCCATCCACCACTCAGGGGTGGGGGTCAGGAGGGAGGACATTAGGTCCCCCCTAATTAGTATTTTAGGGCCCCCACGCACCGCTCAGGGGTGGGGGCCAGGGGGGAGGACATTAGGTCCTCCCCCCTCATTCTAATTTAGGGCCCCCACCCACTGCTCAGTGGTGGGGGCCATGGGGGGGGAGGACATTAGGTCCCCCCTAATTAGTATTTTAGGGCCCCCACCCACCGCTCAGGGGTGGGGTCCAGGGGGGAGGACATTAGGTCCTCCCCCCTCATTCTAATTTAGGGCCCCTACACACTGCTCAGGGGTGGGGGCCGGGGGGGAGGACATTAGGTCCCCCCCCTAATTAGTATTTTAGGGCCCCCACCCACCGCTCAGGGGTGGGGGCCGGGGGGAGGACAATAGGTCCCCCCCCATTATTTTACTTTAGGGCCCACACCCGCCGCTCAGGGGTGGGGGCTGGTGGGGGGCAATAGCCCTCCACCCTATAGTTTAAAAGGTGGGGGGTCGGGAGGGGGAACACAGTTTTTTTTTTTTTAATAACAGTGAGCAGCCACTGGCTGCTTACTGTTTAATAGACATGCCCCTACTCGCGGTAAAGCAAGTATGGGGCACAATTTACTAATACTAAGTAATTTTTACTTAGTATTAGTAAATTTGGCTGAAAGACCAATTTAGGTCTTTCAGCCTTTTGGTAGATAACTCCCTAATACCGTGGGAATTAGGAGTTATCTACCAAGCGGCTGCAAGAGACGTTCCAAAGTCCCGAAGTGCCGAAGTTCCAAAATGCCAAAGTGCTGAATTGCCGAATTGCCGAGGTCCTGAAGTTCTGAAATTACCGAATTTCTGAAGTGTCGAAGTGCCGAAGTTCCAAAATGTCGAAGTGCCGAAGTTCCGAAGTGTCGAAGTGCTGAAGTTCCGAAGTTCCGAAGTGTCGAAGTGCCGAATTGCTGAAGTCCCGAATTGTCGAAGTCCCGAATTTCAGAATGCCGAACCGAAACTAATGTTTTTCCCATGCACATGCCTACAATGTACATATTCTCTGTTTATAATATTGTACAGCGCTGCAGAAAAGGCTTTAGTATATAAATGACAACATTAACAATTATTATATTTGTTGTTTTAAATGTGTCCAGTGGTTATTTAAATGTAGATAATGTAACAATGGGGAATGCTTCTGGTACCAGTATCAGCATATCAACGGCTTTACTTACTCTATCATTGTATAACCAGCAACGTCATTGTGTTAAGGGGATTTTACAGCTTTCGCATTAATTTTAAATTTTCTTTGAAGAAGTAATCAGAAGTATAGAGGGTGTTGCAGTGGATGTGATCTATTTGGATTTTGCCAAAGCATTTGATACAGTTCCACACAATAGGTTAGTGTTCAAACTCAGAGAAATCGGTCTAGAGGAAAATGCTTGTTCTTGGGTAGAACATTGGCTTAAAATTAGAGTACAAAGAGTTGTCGTTAATGGTACATTTTCAAGCTGGACAGAGGTGGCAAGTTGTGTCCCTCAGGGTTCTGTTTTGGGACCGCTTCTATTTAACATGCTTACAAATGATCTTGAAAAAAGCATGAAAGCCATGTATCAGTGTTTGCAGATGACACAAAACTTTGTAAAGTAATAAAATGTGAGCAGGATATTGCTTTGCTGCAGAGGGATTTAGCTAGACTAGGGGACTGGGCACTCAAATGGCAGCTGAAATTTAATGTAGAGAATGCAGAGTTATCCACCAAGGGTGGAACATGCACAGGAAACTTACACCCTAAATGTTAGTAAATTAGGGATAATAACATATCAGAGGTCTGTACAGATTTTTTAACAGCTGCTGGGTGAATATTTGCATAATATCCCTGCCATTCAGGGATATAATATTATGTGGGCTAACAGCTTCTTGATCCATGGAGAGGTCTGACTGTCATTCTGGGGACGAAGAACATTTTCCTAGTTTGTTGCAAATTAGAAAGAGCTTTAAAGTGCGTTTTGCTTTTTTTCCGATTAACAGCAAAAACATATATGAGGAAAGCTGAACTTGATGGATGCAAGTCTCTTTTCATCCTATGTAACTATGTAAATCGTGATAGATCTGATCGATGAACTCAGCGAGCAAGTTCTAGGAGGGCCACACAGTGCGAGAATACAGAAGCATTCACCTTTATATAGCAAAACTATTAAAATAGAGCAAATAAAAGAATAACTACAACATAGAATGAAAACCCCAAGGAAAAAAAATAGGCAATGATAGATTTAAATGATAGATTTATGTTCCTTTTCGTGTATTTATAGACTTGATCCATTCATTCAGTGGATATTTTTTTTTCTTTTAGGTACAGATAAGGCGTCCAACATTAATTCGAACTCCAGAAAGCTCTGACTAGAACGGGTCTGCTTTCCTTAACTACAAGTGACGGCAATGAATATCAGCCATCAAGCTCTCTTCAAAAGGTTAATCAGCCTGAAGGAGTAATACCTGCAGAAGATCTATAATATCCCGTCAATTTCAATAGGCTGGATGGACATCAAAGGCATAATGGGATTGTTCCCTGTTAATGTAAACAATGATAGAATGTAAGAATCACCTTGATTTAAACATATTTAAAAAAATTCATGAAAACTTTTTAAACGTTGGTAACTGTACTTTTTATTGGTTTAGACGTATAATTATTTTATTCAGTGCATGAATTTCAACATTTGTATCAAATATGTATTTTAATAAAACAAATGTTACAAATAATGAAAAAGGAAACAATATGTCTTGGGGATTAATTTTCATAAATTTACTTATTTTTATTCTGCACTTTCTATTGGCTATTGAAATCAAAATGATATTATTGGCTTGGATGTACAGTGAAAACGGAAACTTAACATTTACTATGAAACTATAAAAATTCACCACTAGAGGTCACCAGAATACTGTGTGCAGATATACACGACATTACTAACACACACAATGAAAACGTACCTTTTATTATACTTTATTTAAATGGCCACTAGTGATCACAAGAAACCCCTCACTTAGCGACACTGCTTAGCAGCTTGTGAGGACAAAGTCGCTGCTAGTAATATAGGGGAGAGTTGTTTTATTAATATTATTGTTATTTTATTATTTAAATAGCACCATCAATTTCTGTAGCGCTTTACAATATATGATATCAATAAATTAATCTAATAGCCAGCAAAAAACAACCACAGGTCTGTATAATTAATTACAACGTACTGCATATATTATTAAACATGTAATATTTTTCAATAAATATTTTGAAAAAACAAATAAAACTGATTTCCTCCTAGAAGTGATTAAACAAATAAAACATAGAAACATAGAAACATAGAATGTGACGGCAGATAAGAACCATTCGGCCCATCTAGTCTGCCCAGTTTTCTAAATACTTTCATTAGTCCCTGGCCTTATCTTATAGTTAGGATAGCCTTATGCCTATCCCACGCATGCTTAAACTCCTTCACTGTGTTAACCTCTACCACTTCAGCTGGAAGGCTATTCCATGCATCCACTACCCTCTCAGTAAAGTAATACTTCCTGATATTATTTTTAAACCTTTGTCCCTCTAATTTAAGACTATGTCCTCTTGTTGTGGTAGTTTTTCTTCTTTTAAATATAGTCTCCTCATTAAACAAATAAAACTGATTTCCTCCTAGAAGTGATGTAGTTGTTGCATATTAATGGCGCACATGGCTGGGGTCAGGGGTTGTGTTGTGTTGGAGACTCATTTTTTATGACGTCTGAGTGTTAATCAATCACAGGCTGTAATAATGAAAGATTATACTCATAACATCTTCTTCAGCAATTTAGAACATTAGACAAAAGTCCATTTCCTTATAATATGCAATAAGGATACTGTGAAAAGTAAACATAGTTATTTCCTCCTAAGTTCCCGTAACAGCATAGATGGGGGAATTCTTGTCTGGATGGTGGACGGGTCAATATATTGAACTTCGAGGTGAGTGGGTAACGAGTCTTTGAGTATTTGTAATAAATCTGCTGGTAGGCTTTCTTTACAGATTCCCAAAAGATCTCCTAAACCCTTGTCCCCCTCTACAAAACCCCTGCCCCTTCACAATCCCCTGTCACCCCTCTACAAAATCCCTGCACCCCTTTACAATCCGCTGTCCGCCCTCTACAAACCAACTGTCCAGCCCTTTTCAGTAGAATCCATTTGAAAAATAAACCAGTATGAGCAAGCAGAGACTCCACTCACAATTGATGAAGGTCTGCTTGCTGCTTCCCGCTGTGGACTCTGACTCCGGCCTCAATGTTCTACCCGCAGCCAATGTCAGAGCGGATTCTTCAGCTGCCTGGAATCACTGAAGGAATGCAGAGCACGTCGACATCGGTGTGGCATTAAGGGCCTGTAGGTTTACCAGCTTGAGGGATGGAGGTTGAGGCTCGTCTGGCTTCCCTCAAAGCTGCTGCTGAGCTGGATAGTGGCTGGCAACTCCGCAAGCAATACGCTCACCTCAGCCCAGGTATAGCTGCCGGTGTGGATCCCCCCTGGGTCCTTGTCCTTAGTGAGTAGTGGTCCATTGCCTTCAGCACCCCTGGGTCCCCCTGTGCCTGCAGTGTCCTGTGCTGTTGCTAGCACGGGCGATGCTTCTCTTTAAGCGGGCGTTTTGGACATGGAGCATGGCGCTGCTCACATGTGCTGGTCTGGCTCGTTGGGCTTGCACTTGAAGCAGGAAATGAGGGAAAAAAATTTGGAAAGGGAAGTTCGTGGAAATATTTTCCCTCCTGCCATAGAAGGAAGCTCCTCCGGTGGTGGAAAAGGACAGTAAGGAGTCCGAGAATGACAGGGAAAAGTACTGCTATCGAAAAATCCCCAAGATTTTGGGGGATTGGATTCGGGCATTTACTATTTTGGCTAGCGTCATGGGGGAGAAGTCTATCAGGACACTATCTGGAATGCATGTTGCACCTATGGGGGGCTGGATTGGTGGAGGTACGACAAACAGTTTAGTCAGCGGCTGGCGGTGCGACCCTCGCTGACCTGGGACCAGATGGATATAGGCCATGGCTCTCGATTATGAACCGTCCAGCGCCTCAGTAGGGCGCTTTTTCATGCTTTGGTGGGGGAACATCCTCCTCCTCAATGACCTGGGTTCGGTGCCCATATGGGATTTGGTGTCGGCCATTAAACAGGACATGGCACACATTTTAGTTCTATTTCCTGATGTATGCCTGGTTTGGACAGATGTTATCACTCGTAATTTCTTGCAGCGTGCTCGGAATCAGAGTGCCATGGAGCGCTGCTGTCGAAAATTGAATAGGAGGGTTTCTAGGTTTGTCTTAGAGGTTCAGGGGATTCCGGTTCGCCATAGGGTTTTTGAGCGGGATGCGGCCAATCTATTTCGAGGGGATGGGGTGCACTTGACGGAGGTCAGGCTTGACCTCTTTAATTGTTCTGCAGGAAGCGGTGGAAGCGGAAGGCCATGGTGTTAGGGACCAGGAACCAGACAGAGACAGAACTAGATGCAAAAACACCTTTATTAATAAATAACAAAGAAATAACCAGAAGCAAAGTCCAGGAGGCAAGCAGGGGTCAGTCACCAGAGCGGGTAGTCAGACGAGCCAGGATCAGGAGAACGGAGAGCAGCGGAGTCAGGAACAAGGCCGGAGTCAGGAACCAGGAGCAAACAGGAAACACAGGAACAAGGAGACTTCTGGGGATCAGGAAACCACGCAAGGGCAAGGAGGTTCTGGGATTTGCTGCTTAAATAGGCAGAACTGATTAGCAGCAGGGTTGATTACTATTCTCAGGTGAGTAACCGTGGCAACATACTGTCAGGATCGGGACAGGGATCCAACACGCAGAGTACAAACAGTAGCCAGATACGTATACCGGACCTTAGAATGGCCGGACTAACGTAAGTAGTACAGTATAGAATGGTCAAAGACAAGCCGAGGTCGAGGGTAACAGAAGACAGGTAAGCGAGAGACAAGCCGAATCAAGGGTAACAGAAATAAGCAGAGTAAGGTAAACAAGCCGGGTCAAAACCAAAAGGGATAATAGAATACACAAGCACTGAGTGACTAGAACAAGCTAGAACCACGACAGGGCAATGAGCTAATGAAAGAAGCTCTGTTAAATACCCTGTTCAGAGCAGTAACCACGCCTCCGAGGCGTCCTGATTGGTCCTGCAGCAATTGACTGACAGGTCGTTCCGGGGGAGTGTCCTGATGACTACTTCCTGCCTAGATGCTGTAAAAGGCAGTCACTCCCTCGCGGCCGGCCTAGCATGACCGGATAGACCGCGGGGAAGGGAGCCATCAGACCGTCTGGATGGAGGAACAGCTAAGTCTCTACCTCTTTCGGAGGGAGAGACCACAGGTACCCTGACAGTACCCCCCCTCTCAGATACGCCCACCGGGCGGAATGAACCGGGATGAGATGGGAAGCGAGAGTGATACGCCCTGCGGAGACACGGAGCATGAACATCCTCCTGAGGTACCCAACTCCTCTCCTCAGGACCATATCCCTTCCAATCAACCAGATATTGTACTCTCCCCCGGGAGATTCGAGAATCAATAATAGAGTTAACCTCATACTCCTCCTGACCCTCCACCTGAACGGAGCGAGGAAGGGCTATTGTGGAGGAAAATCTGTTACATATGAGTGGTTTCAGCAATGAAACGTGAAATGAGTTCGGGATGCGTAAGGTATTAGGAAGAGCTAAACGGTACGCAACTGGATTGATACGGCTCAGCACCCTGTAGGGTCCAATATAACGAGGAGCGAACTTCATGGAGGGCACTTTTAAACGGATGTTCCTCGTGCTCAGCCATACCCTATCACCTGGAACAAAGACCGGAGCCGCCCTTCTACGTTTATCAGCGTGTTTCTTGACCAACATAGAGTTGTGCACAAGGATTTGTCGAGTTTGATCCCACAACTTCCTCAAATTGGCAACATGAACATCAACCGACGGCACCCCCTGGGAAGGAGAATCCGAAGGAAGAATAGACGAATGAAAACCATAATTCATGAAGAAGGGGCTTGAATGAGTAGAATCGCAAACGAGATTGTTGTGTGCAAACTCCGCCCAAGGAATCAAACCGACCCAATCATCCTGGTGTTCAGAAACAAAGCATCGTAAATATTGTTCAATTTTCTGGTTGGTACGTTCAGCAGCTCCGTTAGACTGAGGATGATAGGCAGAAGAAAAGTTTAATTTAATACCAAGTTGAGAGCAGAAGGACCTCCAAAAGCGGGAAACAAATTGGGAGCCTCTGTCCGATACAATTTGAGAGGGTATCCCATGTAGGCGAAAAATCTCCTTAGCGAATATCTCTGCCAATTCGGGAGAAGACGGGAGTTTAGGCAGGGGAATGAAGTGTGCCATCTTAGTAAACCTGTCAACCACGGTGAGGATAACAGTCTGTCTTTTAGAGATAGGTAGATCGACAATAAAGTCCATGGCCAAACAGGACCATGGTTTTTCTGGAACCTCCAAGGGGTGCAGGAATCCACATGGAAGCGTATGGGGTTGTTTGGTTTTAGTACAAACTTCACATGCAGCGATGAACTCCTCAATATCCCTCCGTAAAGCAGGCCACCAGAAGTCCTTAGAGATCAATGCGTAAGTTTTGCGAATACCAGGATGTCCCGCCATCTTGCTATTATGTAAACACTGTAAAAGTTCCAGTTGAAGAGCAGGAGGAACGAAATGACGGCCCGCAGGAGTCTGTTTAGGTGCTAGATGTTGCAACTTAATGATCTCGGCCAGTAATGGAGAATGAATCCTGAGATTCGTATTAGCAATGATATTGCATTTCGGAACTATAGAAGAAAGAACTGGTTCAGGTACAGTAGAAGGTTCATATTGGCGAGATAATGCATCGGCTTTAGAGTTTTTAGAACCAGGTCTGTAAGTCAGTACATAATTGAAGTGAGTCAGGAATAAGGACCAACGAGCTTGTCTAGAGGATAAGCGCTTAGCCTCCCCAATATAGGACAAGTTTTTGTGGTCCGTCAAAATCGTAATAGGGTGTAGGGTCCCCTCCAACAAATGTCTCCACTCCTTTAAGGCTTTAATGACTGCTAACAGTTCCCTTTCCCCGATGTCATATCTGCTCTCAGGCCCAGAAAATTTCTTAGAGAAGAAACCACAAGGGTGTAACGGTTTATCCACCCCTAACCTTTGAGACAGAACAGCCCCAACTGCTGTCTCAGAGGCATCGACCTCGAGCAAGAAAGGCAGAGTCGTATCAGGATGGACTAGAATGGGAGCCGAGGCAAAAAGTTCCTTGAGAGTCTTGAAAGCACCAAGAGCTTCCTTAGACCAGAACTTAGTATCAGCCCCTTGTTTGGTCATATTGGTAATAGGCGCAATGATAGAGGAGTATCCTTTAATGAAGCGCCTATAGTAGTTGGAAAAACCAATAAACCTTTGGATAGCCTTGAGTCCTTTGGGCAAGGGCCAGTCTAAAATAGATTGGAGTTTTACAGGATCCATTTTAAAACCCTCCCCAGAAATCACGTATCCAAGAAAGTCTACCTGAGACTGATCAAAACTGCACTTCTCCAATTTGCAATATAGACCATGTTGCAGCAGCTTGTGTAATACCTTTCTGACCTGTCTATGGTGAGTCTCAATCTCCTTAGAGTGTATTAGTATGTCGTCCAGGTAAACAATAACACAATCGTGCTGAAACTCCCTAAGTACCTCATTAATCAAATCTTGAAATACTGCAGGAGCATTGCATAGTCCAAATGGCATAACAGTGTATTCGTAATGGCCATACCGGGTATTGAATGCCGTCATCCACTCGTGACCTTGCTGGATTCTCACCAAATTGTAAGCCCCTCTGAGATCTAACTTGGTGAAGATTTTGGAGCCCTTAAGACGATCAAATAACTCGGTAATCAGTGGGATAGGATAGGCATTTCTGACAGTTATTTTATTCAAGCCTCGGTAATCGATACAAGGTCTCAGCGTGCCATCCTTCTTCTTAATGAAAAAGAACTCAGCCCCGGCCGGAGAAGAAGACCTCCTGATGAATCCCTTTTCTAAATTCTCCCGAATATACTCCTCTAGAACCGAGTTTTCCTGAACAGACAAAGGATATACATGGCCCCTCGGAGGCATAGTGCCGGGTAGAAGCTTAATCTTACAGTCAAATGACCTGTGTGGAGGCAAAGAATCGGCATTCTTCTTGTCAAACACTGCCCTTAAGTCTAGGTAAAGGTCTGGTATTTGTCTTTCTGTGGACTGAGTAGGATTCTCCGGTATGTTAATATTAGCTAATGGAGAAACCTTGCACAAACACCGATCCTGGCAGCCCTGGCCCCACGAGAGTATCTCTCCTAACTCCCAATCAATAATAGGGTTATGTTTTTTCAACCATGGGTACCCCAGAACTATGGGAACGGAAGGAGACGAAATGAGCATAAGAGATAAATTCTCCACGTGTAGGATACCAACATTTAACTCAATGGGTATGGTCTCACGAAAGATAACAGGGTCTAGTAGTGGTCTACCATCTATGGCCTCAACGGCCAAAGGTGTCTCCGTTAGCTGGGATGGGAAATTGTTCTTACTAGCAAAGGCTTGGTCGATAAAATTCTCAGCAGCACCGGAATCTATCAATGCCATAGCCCTTACTACTTCCTTCCCCCAAGTTAAGGAAACTGGTAGCAGAAGCCTGTGATCTTTATAATTAGGAGTAGAGGACAAAATAGAAACACCCAAGGCCTGTCCTCTCGAGAGACTTAGGTGCGAGCGTTTCCCGTGCGGTTAGAACAGTTCGAGAGTAAATGACCCTTGGCTCCACAATGCATACACAAACCCTCTCTTCTCCTGTGCTGTCTTTCCTCCTCAGAGAGGCGGGTATACCTTATCTGCATAGGTTCAGTAAGCAAAGATATCGTGGAGTCAGGACTTGGAAAAGCGGGAGCTAACCTAAAAGAAGGTCTCTGGTTCCTCTCTCGAGTGTTTTGTCTCTCTCTTAGACGTTCATCTATACGAGAGATGAACGAAATGAAATCCTCTAAATTCTCAGGTAGTTCTCTGGTAGCAACCTCATCAAGGATTACATCAGATAGGCCATTCAAAAATACATCCATATACGCCTGCTCATTCCACTTGATTTCTGCCGCCAGAGACCTGAACTCTAGTGCATAATCCACCAGTGTTCGGTTCTCCTGTCTCAGGCGCAACAGTAATCTGGCTGCATTAACCTTTCTACCTGGAGGGTCAAATGTTCTTCTAAAAGCAACTACAAATGCGTTATAGTTATAAACTAATGGGTTATCGTTCTCCCATAGTGGGTTGGCCCATCTCAGAGCTTTCTCAATGAGTAGGGTGATAATAAATCCTACTTTTGCCCTATCTGTAGGATAAGAGCGAGGTTGCAATTCAAAGTGGATACTAATTTGGTTTAAAAAACCACGACACTTCTCTGGAGCCCCACCATAGCGTACTGGGGGGGTAATGCGAGAAGAAGCACCCACTGTGGCTACCTCTAGACCTGAACCGACAGGAGAAACAGGGGTATTACGTATCTCCTCTGGTGGGTTATTGGCACAAGCTAATAGAGCCTGTAGCGCAAGCGCCATCTGATCCATTCTGTGATCCATGGCTTCAAACCTAGGATCAGGAGCAGCCAGCTGACTGTTTGTACTTGCAGGATCCATTGGCCCTGTCGTAATGTCAGGATCGGGACAGGGATCCAACACGCAGAGTACAAACAGTAGCCAGATACGTATACCGGACCTTAGAATGGCCGGACTAACGTAAGTAGTACAGTATAGAATGGTCAAAGACAAGCCGAGGTCGAGGGTAACAGAAGACAGGTAAGCGAGAGACAAGCCGAATCAAGGGTAACAGAAATAAGCAGAGTAAGGTAAACAAGCCGGGTCAAAACCAAAAGGGATAATAGAATACACAAGCACTGAGTGACTAGAACAAGCTAGAACCACGACAGGGCAATGAGCTAATGAAAGAAGCTCTGTTAAATACCCTGTTCAGAGCAGTAACCACGCCTCCGAGGCGTCCTGATTGGTCCTGCAGCAATTGACTGACAGGTCGTTCCGGGGGAGTGTCCTGATGACTACTTCCTGCCTAGATGCTGTAAAAGGCAGTCACTCCCTCGCGGCCGGCCTAGCATGACCGGATAGACCGCGGGGAAGGGAGCCATCAGACCGTCTGGATGGAGGAACAGCTAAGTCTCTACCTCTTTCGGAGGTAGAGACCACAGGTACCCTGACACATACTGAAGGAGCTTCTCTTTAATTACAGCTGAAAACTCAGTCACTGAAAAAGGAAGGGTTGCTGTTTAAAACTGTTGTAAATTATTTAACCCAAAAGATATTGTAGCTGAATTAGCAGGTTATTATAGGAAACTGTATAATTTAACGGAAGACTCAAATATATTACAGCCTTCTGGCTCTGAAATAGATACATTTTTGGAGGAAATAGATCTTCCTAAAATTTCAGTGAGTCAACAACAGATGTTGGTGGAGCCATTTATAGAAGATGAAATAAGCAAAGCTATATTGGCTCTTCCCAAACATAAAGCACCAGGGCCAGATGGTTTTTCTAACTATTATTATATCAAAATGGAACCGATCTTGACACCATTTCTTACGAAGCTTTTTAATAGCTTTAAAACACCAAATGCGATACCGCCGGAAATGTTAGAGGCATTTATAGTAACCCTTCCTAAGCCTGGTAAACCACCAACAGAATGCGCTAACCTCAGGCCCATTTCACTCTTAAATGTAGATATAAAAATATATGCTAAAGTATTGGCATCTCGAATAAAACCGATCCTATTGGGGCTTATTTCAGAGGAGCAAGCTGGTTTTGTTTCAGGTAGACAAGTAGAGGACAATACAAGACATTATATTAATCTTATAGAATGGGCAAGTATTAATAATTATCAGGGGATTTTGCTTGCTTTGGACGCTGAAAAAGCGTTTGATCGTTTGAATTGGGGTTATATGGAGCATGTCCTCCAGAAATACAATTTTCCACAATCCTTTGTGAACAATATTATGGCATTATACTCAAAACCATCAGCGAAGGTTATGAATACTGGCTTTATATCCTCTAAATTTGAGATCTCAAATGGAACACGCCAGGGGTGCCCACTTTCCCCAATAATTTTTATAATAACCTTAGAGCCCTTGATTAGACACATAAAACAACATGCTGGTATATGTGGGTTAAATACCCCGGTTGGGGAACAAAAATTAGCTCTTTTTGCTGATGATGCACTTTTATTTGTATCAAAACCTAAAGAATCATTACCGTATTTAGTTAAACTGTTGGAAAGATTTAGTATGATCTCCTATTATAAAAATAATGTTAAAAAAACCCAGGCGTTACCGTTGGGTGTACCTAAAATGGAGATAAATCAATTAGCAGGTACTTACTCGTTCGATTGGCGCAAAGATTTTCTAACATACCTGGGCATAAAACTTACTAAAACGAGCTCTCTTTTAATTAAGCATAATCATATTCCTGTATTACATAAATTAAAAGATCAGTTAGAAAATTGGGGGACTTTGGGGACATCTTGGTTAGGGTGTGTACACACAATTAAAATGATGGCCTTACCCCATATATTTTATCTTTTTCGAACTATTCCTATGGCTGTGCCAAAAAATTTATTAAAAAAATTTCAACTTATGTTTAACTCATACATATGGAAAAAAAAACCGCCAAGGGTGGCAGCTAGGCTTACAGAGCTTCCATATCTACAAGGCGGATTGGGTATTCCTAACATTATTAAATATTATCAGGCATCTATGTTGTCCTATGCTTTGGCAGTACTTTTCCGTTTAAATTCACCAGTATGGTTAAAACTGGAACAAGCTTGCGCTAAACCCTATTTAATAGAAAAGCTTTTATGGGAGACCTTAATGAATGGGTCAATAGGCAAAAACATGCTTTCTACGACAAAATTAATGCTCTATCTTGGTCAAAATGGACTCCTAAATTGCTAAAAGGTGTAAAGCTATTAGTCTTAGCACCATTATATGTAATAAAGCACTTTATACAAGATTTAAATTTGAATACTTGGGAAAGTAATGGCATTAGTAAAGTGCATATGTTATATAATGAGGCAGGGCTCAAATCATATCCTAGTTTGCAGGCAGAGTTTGCCCTTCCGAATAAAGAGGTATTTTCGTATTTAAGGATCAAGAATTTTTTGTTAGAAAATAAGCTGTTAAAATTAGATATGGCCTTAGTGACTTGGTTGGGTAAATTCTGTTTGAACCCTAATATGGAGAGTAAACCTCTTTCAATATGCTACAAAAGCCTTTTATATGTAAATGGGGAAGAAAAGTTGCCTTATATGATATTATGGGAACGAGACCTATCAAAAACCTTTGATCTATCCCATTGGTATCAAACTATAAAAATTACTAAACAAATATCTCACAGCCTTACATATTGGGAAGCTTATAGCAAAATATTAATGCGTTGGTACTTAGTTCCCGCAAAAGTGTCTCGAATGTATGAAGCTGCCTCTGACAGGTGCTGGAGGTGTCAAAGGGAGAAGGGAACTTTATTACATATTTTTTGGGGATGCTCTCGTCTTGTACAGTTTTGGAACGATGTTAAATTAGTAATTCAAATTTTAATGGATACAGTGATACCAAATTTCCCTGAGTTCTATCTTTTACATATATACCAAGAGTGGAGTTGAATAAAAAATAATGTAGTTATTATTCATATATTAATCGCTGCAAAAATAAGCATTGCTCAAAATTGGAAAAAAACAATCCCACCAAATATCTTGGAAGTGCAGGAAAGAGTAGACAAGACGTATGAATATGAGAGAATAGTAAATAAAATAGAAGGTAGAGAAGGTGGCCATGAAAAAACATGGCAAGATTGGTTAGCATATAGGTGTAAGGTATAAATAGAGGTTATAGCAAAAGGAGGAATAGCCTAAAACAGATATGAGGTTAAAGCATGTACATTATTGCATATTAATGAATAATTGATAGGGTATGACTGCAAAGCTGAAAGATTTAGGTAAAATAGTATTAAAACTGTTAAAACAGGACGAATATGCTGAGCATTCCGCTTGTGAGTAAGAACTAATTGTCAATGTCAATTATTTTTACTTTGCATACTGGTATAAGTTGAATATAAGGATTATAAATTAAATCAAGGTAATAGCAAAGAAAAGTAAAATTGAATTTAGTTTGTTTATGTATTTTTATTTTTATTTTATTTAATTTTATGTTATTGTGTTTTGTGTTGTTTATGGCTTGTGTTTTTTTTTCTATGTGTGTAAGAAATAAAAAATTAACAATGAAAATAAAAAATAAAATAAAAAATAAAACAGCAAAGAAACCCTGACACATGGGTGGTCTTGGTGGGGTCCCCCCGCTGATTTTAGACGTAACACAGTAGGGTTGTGACCGGGGGTATGTCCTTGCCAATTAGGTTTGAGGTGGTTAGGTTAATTATGTGGAATGAAGTGAGCAAGTGTTCAGGTCTCAACCTCCCCTGCTCTAAAGGGTTAACCTTAGGTTACCTGTTATGTCGTGCCCACCGAGCGAGGAAAAGGTCGGCTGGTGGTAAGCATTGGAAGGAAAAGGAGTTTATGCCGAGGGGGGAGGTGAGAGGATGTGGTACATAGGCGCATGGTCAGTTAATTGGCAAGGACGGGTTACACTGTATGATACTATGTGTTAAGTTATATGATAACATGGTTATTTATGTTTTGACGTTTTGGTTATATCAAAGAAAAGAGAAAATTAAAATAAATTATGGATGTGTTATACAGTAATTATCATATGGTATAATAAATGCTGTGGCCTGTTTCATCCATACTACGTTGTCTGTCATTATTTGGGTGAATTGGGTTGGTTTATGTTATTATCCTGCATCGCGATTCCCCACTACGTACACACATGATAAAATTTGTAATATCGAATCCAAGACAGACTGAGTGCGCAAGGAGAGACTCTATATGGGCTTTCTTACTATGTGTCTATATGCGTTTATATAGTCACTTGGTTGGAATGTTGCAATGATTACCTTCACTCTATAGTCATATTCTGATAACAGTTGATAACATTGAGTTTATCTCTGAGTGGAACGCGATGCCTGCAGCTCCTGGAACTTCACTCACCCATGAGGTAAGATCTCCCCTTAATAATCATATTGCTATCATAAGCAGTAGCACAGTCTGCATTTTCTCTCTTTTCCAATTCTGGATTAATCAAGTTCAAGAACACTTTATTTGCGTGACGTTAGCATGTGTCACTATCAGACGTGATCAATGTGTGTGACAGGTGAAACAATCTTGCAGATGACATCAGCAAGATAAACTAATTACCATAAAGATTATTTATCACACGGCAAGCAATTCATCAGATCAACGCAATCACAACCTGCTTTACATATGTAATATCCATAACACGTCTTATTACACCTGCAACTGCAGTGCAAGACCTTCTACAAACGTACTGCTGACGATGTAATATATAATTACTAATATAATAAGGAAGGGTGAGTGTGTGTGTGTGGGTGTGTGTGTGTGTTTGTGTGTGTGTGTGTGGATGGGTGTGTGTGTGTGTGTGTGTTTGTGTGTATGTGTGTGTGTGTGTAGGTATAGTAATGGGATTTCATGTTGAACAATTACACTTAACTTAGATTTGGTTATTGTTTCAGTTTACTAAAAAAAAAATGTGATCAGGACCGATAGGCCCATTTTTCTCAACATATACACATACCTTATACAATAAACATAAAATAAGTAATCACTCCTCCCACCCCCCTTCCCTGGTGTACCACAAGAACTCCCAAATTGGTGAATGGTCATTCCTCTTTTGAGGTGCATGTGTTCTCTTTCCCCAAATAACTGATTTCCGGCAGCTTACGTCCCAGTTAGTTTCCCATGACGACACAGCACTATTCACCAATAGGTCAATCAAATAAAAGTTAATTTTCATTTTTCAACAAGTTCTTGTGGGCTAATTTTATGTTTCTGTACATATTGTCTGGATTAAGCACTGCGCAGTATTGATTACTATAGCCCTAGAGTGCAGGTTACATGTACAGGTTTGTACGTTCAGTGTTCCCTGTTCATAGTGCTGCCCGCAGTGTCACCCATATATCCATCTTCAATATCACCAAGGCTCACGCTTTTCAGATAGTTTTTTTTAGTTTTATTGAACAATTACTTCTCTAAGTGATGGTTGCTCCACCTTCTTTTAAATTAAAATGTCTAAATAAAATTGAATTTGGCATTCCACTTCGGAAACAAATTATTCAAGAAACATGTGACCGCAGATAAGAACCATTCGGCCCATCTAGTCTGCCCAATGTTCTAATTTCTCTCATTAATCCCTGGGATTATTTTATAGCTAGGATAGCCTTATGCCTATCCCACGCATGTAAACCTATGGAACAAGTGTGGCTTAGTGGAATAGGGCTTGACAGAGCTAGGAGGCGGGCATAAGGGGGAAGGCACCCTGGGATTGGGAGTTGGAGTGTTAAGGGGTTGGCCCAGTATAAATAGGCAGCCATTTAAGAATTAGACACTTTTGATTTGCTTACCTGGCCTTAGTTGTCACTCCCTCCCACCCTCCCATGTCAAGGGGAAAGGGGTGTTAGCTCCCGTTTGGTCACAGCGGCGGGGCTAGAGAGAGAAACGTTAGGGGACAAACAGGCTCTGGGGTTGTTTAAATAGAATGGTCATTCAGTTAGGAGTTAGGCTGCTGGTGAAGAGTTTGGTTAAACGATTCGTTATGAACCTTGGTAGGCTTCGAGCTCGGTGGTGGCTCAGAACATGGTGGGTGGTATCCGGGTATACCCCTACCGTGGTTATTTAACAAAGTTTGGCACTTATATTATGTTGATGATGTTTGTTATTATTGTTATTTATGTTATTTATATTTACAGAAATTATGGGTCATTGCCTTTTGTTTCGGGGACATATGATGTTATATGGCAGGATGGGGGCTGGGCAATGACTTTAATTTTATTGTTATCAACATCAATAAAGCTGTGGACATATTAACCCTTACCTTAGTGTCAGTGTGTTACTGGTTTTAAGTTTGGTGGGGTCATTCCACCTGCCCATATGGCGACTATGCTTAAACATGTTCACTGTGTTAACCTCTACCACTTCAGCTGGAAGACTATTCCATGCATCCACTACCCTCTCAGTAAAGTAATACTTCCTGATATTATTTTTAAACCTTTGCCCCTCTAATTTAACACTATGTCCTCTTGTTGTTGTAGTTTTTAAAACTGATAAGTCAATTTTGATAGACACGTGTATATCTTTCCAGTCCAGTATTTCCCAAAGCATTCCTCAAGGCTCCGCTACCAGTCCAGGATTTAGGGATTACCCAGTTGTGTCTAAGGTATTTTTTAGGAAAAAAAAAAAAAAACTTAGACACAACTGGTAGGGGAGCCTTGAGGGCTGCTTTAGGAAACACTGGACTAATAGGTTTCATTTAAATGTAGATAAGCATCTTGGCAATTCTTCTGTCGATAAAGTGTGCCTCGGTCTCAAACCAGTTGGAAACCTCTGCCTTGGTGTAAAATAAGACCCGTTACCTTTCTCAGAGATGAAAAGCTCCAAAATTTTTTGGTGAAAGCCCTTTAAATCTACAGACAGTCCTGTGTGATACAGCAGGGTTTACGAATGAATATTCAGCAGATTTTCTTCCTCAAATCCTTATGGTTAATGAGTGTTTCTTTCTGTAATAAATGATAAGATAAGTAATAGGAGCAGGCGTGGCTTCCTCGTGTCGCTTATATCCACAAATTATGGTTAAAACGTCTTTCATTGTGAATTCTCCTCCAGTTCTCAATATGTTCACGGGTTACAGAATTCTGGTCTGGCACCTTCTCTGAGTGCGTTCTCCATATCTGGACCGGTCAGTTTGTTACGTTACCTATCACAGGATCCAGAATTCTGGTTGGGCACCTTCTCTGAGTGCGTTCTCCATACCTGGACCGGTCAGTTTGTTACGTTACCATATCACAGGATCCAGAATTCTGGTCTGGCACCTTCTCTTAGTGCATTCTCCATATCTGGACCGGTCAGTTTGTTACGTTGCCATATCACAGGATGACAAGCAGAGTGATAACGGGTTTAATCTGCTATCTTCTTATCTCACCCTGTTTGTTTCAAACACTTGGAGCCGGTAAGCAGATAGTTTGCAGAAAATGTGCTTTTATTTGCTCGTTCTGATTTTTAATGTGTTCACTATAAATGTTCTTTACTTGCTAAATATATTTGTTTACTGAGGTACATTTATACCGTATTTGTATTTTCTGCTTTACACTATAAGTTGTCGTTATTTGTAAAATATAGTTTGGGATTGGAACTCATTTACCGATCCTGCTTTGGGATCAGCAGGATCGGGCGATCGTTGGAATATAGTGAGAGACCTTCCTCCGGCCGGTCGGACATTTCAGGTCATTGAAGTTTTATTTGTCTGCTTTAATACCTTAGTACTATGAAGTTTATTTATAGATTGCTAAGAGCTATCTGTTAGGTGATTTCGTAGTACGTATAGATTTCTATATTACTATCTATGTTTACTTTAAATACTATAACAATGTCATGCTGCTGTAATGGATTAAGCGCTGTTTTCAAGGGGTTTCACAGAAACTCAGAGTCCTCGGGCGCCTGTGTCTCAGTTCCTCACTTTCCTTATTACTAAATGTCAGTTTCATCTATTAGAATGGATTTGTGGTTGTGTGTGCTAGAGTGCACATCTGTGTACATGTCTGGGAATGTATGTTAGTGGGGCAGTGTGTGTATGTGGGGCAGTGTTTGTATGGGGGGGGGGAGGAGGGGAGGGAAGCTTTAAAAAAAAGTATTTATTTAATTATATATGTTTATGTCCCCCCTCCATTCTTACCTTTATTGAGGAGGAGGGGGGACATTTCTCGGTCCCTGGTGGTCCCAGTGGGATTCATTGGTGGTTCCAGTGTGGAGTGAACTCTAGCCCGCGCTCCAGGGCTAGAATTCACTCTCGCGGGATTTGGAGCGTTGCCGTGGTAACCGCGGCAACGCTCCGTGCTCGCGAGAGGAGGACACGGGAGCTGCAGGCTGAGCTCCCAGGTCCTCTCTCCCTCCCTTTCCCTCCCCTGCCGGCTGCCAGCAATGTGCCTGAGGACCGGGGAGGGAGATCACTGATCTCCCTCCCCAGTCTGCAGGCACATTGCAGGGCTGGCGCTTGTACAATGCCAGCCCTGCATTAGCCGGCAGGGGGGGAATCTCGGGGGGGGGGCAATTGCCCTGTTGCCCCCCACCCTGGATCCGCCAATGGTCAGGTATGACTGCTTTAGATTCTGTAGTTAGTCCCATCGTAATTGTCAGCACCAGGCCCAATGGGCTCTTAATCCTGCCCTGGTCATGCTTCACACTCAATCTTATACATTTAAGAGAGCGATGCATTTCAGATTACATATGGTTCAGGTTTAAAGGAACACTCTAAGCTCCATAACCACTACCATGCGCTATTTGGTGTCAGAAGTGCTCACTCAGCAATGTAAGTTCCCAAACTGTTTGCTAATTGTTTAACAACTCACCTGGGGTCCACATGGCACCAGTCACTTGCTCCACTGACAGTCAGATGCGTCTGCATTGAGCTCCGCAATGGGCCACCTCATTGGCTGATGACTTCAGCTTATCACTCTCAGTTAATGAGCTGAGCCCAGCACCATCAGTTTAGCTCAATGCTGAGATCTTCTGGATCTCACAGATGAGGTGACCAGCTCCATCGGTTTAGCTCAATGCTGAGATCTTCTGGCTCTTACAGATGAGGTAACCAGCACCATCAGTTTAGCTCAAAGCTGAGATCTTCTGACTCTCACAGATGAGGTGACCAGCTCCATCAGTTTAGCTCAATGCTGAGATCTTCTGGCTCTCACAGATGATGTGACCAGCTCCATCAGTTTAGCTCAAAGCTGAGATCTTCTGGCTCTCACAGATGAGGTGACCATCACCATCAGTTTAGCTCAATGCAGAGATCTTCTGGATCTCACAGATGAGGTGACCAGCACCATCGGTTTAGCTAAATACAGAGATCTTCTGGCTCTCACAGATAAGGTGACAAGCACCATCAGTTTAGCTCAATGCTGAGATCTTCTGGATCTCACAGATGAGGTGACCAGCTCCATCGGTTTAGCTCAACGCTGAGATCTTCTGGCTCTTACACAGGGCCGGTGCAAGGATTTTTGCCGCCCTAGGCAAAACATTTTTTGCCGCCCCCCCATATGTCCAGACCACCATGTGACATCACAATGCCCCGCCCATATGCTCTGCCATATGGGCCAAAGCCAGTCTTCACAAAGTGTCTTATCTGAAAAGACAGTGTGTTTACATTAAAAAGCCTACAGGCACAGGCTATAGACACCAGAACCACTACATTATGCTGTAGTGCTTCTGGTGACTATAGTATCCATTTAATGTGAGGTAAATTAGAGATTAGTGCCACTCATAATATATTGGATTGCCTACTTACCACCAGATGAGGACAAGAGGCTGATGATGGGCTCAGTCTGGCTCCACAGGTCTGGTGTAGAAGAGGCTCTCTGGAGACTGTTTTTAACAGTGCTCACAACAATTAACGAACAGGAAGCAGCTCCATTTTTTAGGGCCCCTTACACAGCTCAAGGTCTGGGCCCCCAAGGGGCATACGCCTACAATGCCCACCCATAAATCCACCTACATGGCCCATCCATGAGTTGGGGATGTTTTATGTGTGCAATTTGTGTAAGGGATGTAGTGTGTTTATAGGGGATGTAGTGTGTGTTTGCGTGTAAGGAATGCATTGTATGTTTCTGGGTGTGTGTGTGTGTGTGTGTGTAAGGGGTGCAAGGTTTGTTTCTGTGTATGTAACTGAATGCAGTGTGTGTCTGTAAGGGGTGCATTAATTATGTAAGAGAACGTAAGGGATGAATTGTGTGTTTTGGGTGTGTCTGTGTGTGAGTAGGAATGCATTGTATGTTTCTGTGTGTGTGTGGGGGGGTGCATTGTGTATGTGTGTAGTGTAAAAGAGAGGGTTTGTGGGGTAGGATAGGGATTGAGATGGGAACAGCTTTCTTTTTTTTAAAAAAATTCATAGTGCTCTCCCCTCAATTATTTATTTTCCCTTCTGTCCCTCCGTGTTCTCCCCTTCTGTCACTTAGTGCTCTCCCTTGGCCCCCTGTCCCTCTGCAGTCGCCCTTGGTGGTCTTCTCACTCCCCCTTTAGTGGTCCTCCCTCTCCCAAACCCCTTAGTGGTCCTCCCTCTCCCAAACCCCTTAGTAGACATTCCCCTACTCCCCCCACCCCCTTAGTGGTAATCACCCTCCTCCCCTCTCCTTAGTAGTCCTCCCTTCTTACCACCCTTTGGTGGTCCTTCCCCCCCTTAGTGGTCCTTATCCCCCCTCCCCTAGTGGTCCTTATCCCCCCTCCCCTAGTGGTCCTTATCCCCCCAACCTTCCATAGTGGTCCTTATCCCCCCTCCCTCCCCTAGTGGTCCTTATCCCCCTCCCCTAGTGGTCCTTATCCCCCTCCCCTAGTGGTCCTTATCCCCCCTCTCCGAGTGGTCCTTATCCCCCCTCCCATAGTGGTCCTTATTCCCCTCCCTCCCATAGTGCTCCTTATCCCCCCCTCCCTCCCATAGTGCTCCTTATCCCCCCCTCCCTCCCATAGTGCTCCTTATCCCCCCCCTCCCTCCCATAGTGGTCCTTATCCCCCCTCCCTCCCATAGTGGTCCTTATCCCCCCCTCCCTCCCATAGTGGTCCTTATACCCCCCCTCCCTCCCATAGTGGTCCTTGTGGCAAACCCAGCCACTTCTGACTTATATGTATCGTATGTTGTCCATAGGCTGAATGTATACTGCAAGTCGTTACCTGTGATAATGCTATGTACAGCCGTTCGCCGTACGAATGTGGGCTCCCCAGGTAGACCACACCTTCACCAAGTCGTGTGGCACCAAGTAACCGAGTGCATCCCGGTTGCAATCGGTATTTCAAGGCTCTCCTAGGTGGCCGCCGATCGGCTACCGACCATGCGGCGGTCGGCCATCTTGGATCCTTTGTCTCTGCAGCGGTGTTCGGTCGTCGAGAGCCTGGAACGGAAAACGGCTACTCGATGATTGAACACCGCTGGACTTTCAGAGCGTTCGGGAGTCCCGCGTTCGGTGCATTCTATGCCCTGTACTTATTCGGTACTTTTAAAACCACTTTAATGTTTTATCGTATTATGTGCGGCGTTCGGTCAATTCAGCTGGGATCGGAGCGGTATTCTCCCAAGGTGTGCGCCCCGACCCCAGCTATCTACCGAACGTTCCATTATTATAAAGTACCGAGTATTGTGTGAATTGTGTATTTTAAGGTCAATTGTCGGTTTTGCTGCACGAGGAGATAATCCACTTAAGCGTCCATTTTGGTAGGAGTATCCTTCTCGTGCAGCAATGCCTGTTGGGAAAGTCGCAGGGTATGTTAGGAGAAATCCCCTGGAATTACTGTCTGGAAACCCCTTGCAGGGGGAACTGTATAAATATGCTACCTGTGAATAAACCGAGTTAGTTGACTCCCAAACTGTGTTTCGTCCGGTTATTGGGAGGATGGGGAATATTGCCGTGCTTTCTGTCTTGACTGTGGATTTCCTGAGGATACCAACGGATATCGTGGACTAATATACTGCGTTCCGTAACAATTGGTGGCAAGCGACGGGATCCGAACCTTACAGCCGAAAAAAAACGGAGTTCGTGTAACTGGAACTACCGAACGAGGAAAGCAAAGGCAATTCGTATGGAGATTGACTATACCATACTGAAGCGACAGACGTTAAAGGAACTACTGGAAGCCAGAGGGAAAGTAGCCAGCAGCAAAAACAAGGCGACAATCATTGCCGAGCTGATGGAGGGAGACCAAGCCCGCAGCGCTACCCCCCCGGTAGTTATGGAGGAAACGCTCTATGAAAGAGAAATGAGGACCAGGCTAGCGTTTTTGCCGCAACCGATATCAGATGCCATGTTAAATATGGTAATGGCAAATGTGCAGGAATATGTTATGGCACACAGCCCGCAACACACCCTGGCTCGAACCGAGTCAAACCCAGGGTCCCTCTACAACCCAGTAAAGCCCAAGATCCCGTACCAGGCCTTCAGGGCTTTTTGCGAGGAAAAGGACGAGATAGACGGGTATTTGCAGGACTTTGAAAGACTGTGTGATCTGCATGAGCTAGAACGGTCCGTATGGGTGCAACTGCTAGCAAGCAAACTAGCAGGTCGGGCAGCCGAAGCGTACCGTGCTGTACCCAGTGAGGACAGCAAAGATTATGCCAAAGTAAAGCGTGCAATCTTGGAGAGGTATGCCATTACCCCAGAGGCATACCGGCGCAAGTTCCGACACTTACGCAAACCAGAGCGAGATTCGCACGCAGAATGGGCACACAAATTGGATCAAGCCTCCCAAGGGTGGATCCAGGCCAGCAACGCCACCACCATGGAGGAATTACGCCAGCTGATGTTGCTGGAACAATTTTTTAATGGATTATCCCCGGAGACGCAAGAATGGGTACGGGATAGGAAACCCCTTACCCTAACGGAAGCGGCTAGATTGGCCGATCAACATTTTGATGCCCGGAGACCCCAGGGACCCGTAGCCAAAAGCTACTCCCGACCCCCAGGACTACCTAGCGCTACCACACCCCTAGCGCCCACCGCTGCCCCGTTCCGTCCCTCCCAAGGACAGATACCGCCACCGTCCAGATACAATGGGCGGGCCAACATCCAATGCCATTCCTGCAAACAATGGGGGCATATGGCCCGAGAGTGCACCCAGAATCGCAGCAGGCCCACCTGGAATCAGGGCCGTCCAAACCCCGCACCCAGGGCGGCTGCTCACCATTACCAGAGGGACCCCGCCACTCAGGATTTATGGAGTGTGCAGGCGGAGGAACCTCTGGGCATATTGCACGAAGTCATGTCGGTCCGAGCCACTGATAACCGGCAACATCACCGACAATTGGTAACTCTTGAGGGAACCGAAGTGCAGGGTCTGCGAGATTCGGGAGCTACCTTAACCCTGGTAGCCCCCCATTTGGTTTCGGAGGGCACGCATACCGGCGGATCTGTGGCCGTTCGGGTAGCCGGGGGAGCTGTATACCGACTACCCACGGCGAAAGTACATTTGAACTGGGGTGCGGGAGAGGGGACAGTAGAAGTGGGACTAATGCAGAACTTACCAGCAGATGTTGTGTTAGGGAATGATTTGGGTCAGATGACCTCTGCCTTTGTTCCACAGGCACCCTACCAGGAAGCCCATCCAGTAACCACACGGCAACAGGCACGCACCACGGCTACACCGATACACTCTGAGGCTCAGGTAAGAGACCACGACCCTCCCCCGACTTCCATATCCTGGGATACCCCGACTACCTTTATCACCGAAGTACAGACCGATCCCACTCTACAAGTCTATAGGGACCGGGCACAAGCCGTCCAGGCCGGCTAGAGGGGGAGCATTACACGTGGGAGAAAGAGTTACTGTACCGTATCACGGCCAAAGACGTGGGGGGGTCCGTCACTTTGACGAACAAACAACTAGTGGTACCCCGGAAGTATAGGCAGGAGCTGCTCAGAATTGCTCATGATATCCCCTTATCAGGACACCTAGGGATGACCCGTACCCGGTACCGCCTAACGCACGCGTTTTTCTGGCCCGGGATCTCACAGGATGTGCGACAATATTGCACGTCCTGCGACGTCTGCCAGAGAGTAGGAAAATGAGGGGATCGCCACAAGGCCAAGTTATGCCCCCTTCCCATTATCGCCGAACCCTTCAGCAGGGTCGCAGTAGATATAGTAGGGCCCCTGCCAAAACCCAGTCCTTCTGGGAAGAAATACATTTTAACTGTGGTGGACTACGCCACCCGATATCCCGAAGCGGTAGCCCTCTCTAACATTCACGCTGAAACCGTGGCGGAAGCTCTAATAAAAGTATTTTCCCGAGTAGGGTTCCCCCAGGAGATAATATCTGACCGGGGCACCCAATTTACTGCTGAGGTTACCCAACAGATGTGGAAAGTGTGTGGCATTAAGCCCATAGTCAATTCAGCCTACCACCCCCAGTCCAATGGACTATGTGAACGCTTCAATGGGACTTTGAAGCAGATGCTTCGGACGTTCGGGGAAACCCACAAAGACTGGGAGAGATTTCTACCTCACCTGCTCTTTGCGTATAGAGAGGTTCCCCAAGAATCGACCGGGTTCTCCCCATTCGAACTACTGTTCGGGAGAAGAGTACGGGGACCTTTAAACTTAATTAGGGAGCACTGGGAGGGGGAGAGTATCGCTAGCGAAACCCCTATAGTATCGTATGTACTGGAGTTCCGAGACCGACTGGAGGCGCTAACCCAGGCCGTACACACCAACCTCCAGGCGGCCCAACAACGTCAGCGGCGATGGTACGATAGGGGAGCCAGAGACCGCAGCTTTCAAGTGGGGCAGAAGGTTTTAATTTTAAAACCTGTCCGCACAGATAAGCTGCAGGCCATCTGGCAAGGCCCATACCAGGTAGTGGAGCAGCGATGCGACACTACCTATGTGATTGGCCCCTGCTCCGGGGTAGGGAAGAGACGCATGCTTCACGTCAACCTGCTCAAACCCTACCACGAGCGGATAGAGGATGTGACGGCAATCTGTGCCTCAGCCCTGGAAGATCAGGAGAACTTACCACTACCTGATCTGCTAGAACAGGAAGAGCCGGTAGAGCCCTCCCGGGGGGTTCAACTGGGGGAGCGGCTAAGCCCTCGCGAGCGTGCCCAGATACAGGCGCTGATCGTAGCTAAAGGGGCTACGTTCTCTAATTTACCTGGGTACACTCCGCTGGCCACCCACCGAGTTGAAACCCCGGGACAGCTACCTATGCGGCAGGCACCATATAGGGTCCCGGAATCAGTCCGGACTCATATGAAGGCCGAGCTGGATGAAATGCTGCAGTTAGGGGTTATCGAACCCTCAGATAGCCCCTGGGCCTCACCGGTAGTCCTGGTGCCTAAAAAGGACGGCACGACCCGATTCTGCGTTGACTACCGGAGGCTGAATGACAAGACCGTGTCTGACGCCTACCCGATGCCCCGTATAGACGAACTGCTAGATAAAATGGCACGGGGCCAGTATCTCACTACAATTGACTTATGTAAGGGATACTGGCAGATTCCTTTAGCCGATGATGCCATCCCCAAGTCGGCGTTTGTCACCCCGTTTGGCCTGTACCAGTTCAAGGTCATGCCCTTCGGGATGAAAAACGCTCCGGCTACTTTTCAGCGGATGGTAGATCGACTACTGGACGGCTTCCAGGACTATGCCTGTGCCTACCTGGACGACATAGCCATCTTCAGCCAGACTTGGGAAGATCACCTCCAACATATAGGGGCGATCCTAGATCGTATTGGGGGAGCGGGGTTAACGCTGAAACCGAGTAAGTGCCACATAGGGATGGCCGAGGTGCAGTATCTAGGACACCGAGTAGGGTGTGGGCAGCAGAGACCCGAGCCAGCCAAAATTGAGGCCGTGGCCAAGTGGCCTACCCCCAGGACCAAAACCCAGGTGCTAGCGTTTCTAGGGACTGCAGGGTATTATAGGAAATTTGTACCCGACTACAGTACCCTGGCCAAACCCCTGACGGACCTGACCAAAAAGAACCTTCCCCGACTGGTTGTCTGGGCCCCAGAGTGTGAGCAGGCATTCCAACAGCTCAAGACCGCACTAACTAATGCTCCTGTGTTAATGGCTCCTGATCCAACTAAAAGATTTCTTGTCCACACAGACGCTTCAATGTTTGGATTGGGGGCAGTGCTGAGCCAAGTGGGAGCCGATGGCGGAGAACATCCCGTAGCCTACTTAAGCCGCAAGTTATTACCCCGCGAAGTAAGCTACGCCGCCATTGAGAAAGAATGCCTGGCCGTGGTGTGGGCCCTTAAAAAGTTACAGCCGTATTTGTATGGACAACCTTTTTCCTTACTCACAGATCATAACCCGTTGGTATGGCTAAACCGTGTATCTGGAGACAATGCCCGGCTGTTGCGCTGGAGTTTGGCGCTGCAGCCCTTTGACTTTACCATCCACTACCGACCAGGAAAACAAAACGGTAACGCCGACGGGTTATCCAGACAAACAGAATTAGAAAAATGATCTGTGAGTACTCCCCCGGACATCCCCAAGCCGATCCGTTGGGATCAGACTGTGTATGCCGGCTTGGTTCTGGGGGAGCATTGTGGCAAACCCAGCCACTTCTGACTTATATGTATCGTATGTTGTCCATAGGCTGAATGTATACTGCAAGTCGTTACCTGTGATAATGCTATGTACAGCCGTTCGCCGTACGAATGTGGGCTCCCCAGGTAGACCACACCTTCACCAAGTCGTGTGGCACCAAGTAACCGAGTGCATCCCGGTTGCAATCGGTATTTCAAGGCTCTCCTAGGTGGCCGCCGATCGGCTACCGACCATGCGGCGGTCGGCCATCTTGGATCCTTTGTCTCTGCAGCGGTGTTCGGTCGTCGAGAGCCTGGAACGGAAAACGGCTACTCGATGAGTGAACACCGCTGGACTTTCAGAGCGTTCGGGAGTCCCGCGTTCGGTGCATTCTATGCCCTGTACTTATTCGGTACTTTTAAAACCACTTTAATGTTTTATCGTATTATGTGCGGCGTTCGGTCAATTCAGCTGGGATCGGAGCGGTATTCTCCCAAGGTGTGCGCCCCGACCCCAGCTATCTACCGAACGTTCCATTATTATAAAGTACCGAGTATTGTGTGAATTGTGTATTTTAAGGTCAATTGTCGGTTTTGCTGCACGAGGAGATAATCCACTTAAGCGTCCATTTTGGTAGGAGTATCCTTCTCGTGCAGCAATGCCTGTTGGGAAAGTCGCAGGGTATGTTGGGAGAAATCCCCTGGAATTACTGTCTGGAAACCCCTTGCAGGGGGAACTGTATAAATATGCTACCTGTGAATAAACCAAGTTAGTTGACTCCCAAACTGTGTTTCGTCCGGTTATTGGGAGGATGGGGAATATTGCCGTGCTTTCTGTCTTGACTGTGGATTTCCTGAGGATACCAACGGATATCGTGGACTAATATACTGTGTTCCGTAACAGTCCTTATACCCCCCCCTCCCATAGTGGTCCTTATACCCCCCCTCCCATAGTGGTCCTTATACCCCCCCTCCCTTAGTGGTCCTTATACCCCCCCTTAGTGGTCCTTATACCCCCCCTCCCTTAGTGGTCCTTATACCCCCCCTCCCTTAGTGGTCCTTATACCCCCCCTCCCTTAGTGGTCCTTATACCCCCCCTCCCTTAGTGGTCCTTATACCCCCCCTTAGTGGTCCTTATACCCCCCCTCCCTTAGTGGTCCTTATACCCCCCCTCCCTTAGTGGTCCTTATACCCCCCCTCCCTTAGTAGTCCTTATACCCCCCCTCCCTTAGTGGTCCTTATACCCCCCCTCCCTTAGTGGTCCTTATACCCCCCCTCCCTTAGTGGTCCTTATACCCCCCCCTTTAGTGGTCCTTATACCCCCCTCCCTTAGTGGTCCTTATACCCCCCCCCCTCCCTTAGTGGTCCTTATACCCCCCTCCCTTAGTGGTCCTTATACCCCCCCCTCCCTTAGTGGTCCTTATACCCCCCTCCCTTAGTGGTCCTTATACCCCCCCTCCCTTAGTGGTCCTTATACCCCCCTTCCCTTAGTGGTCCTTATACCCCCCTCCCTTAGTGGTCCTTATACCCCCCCTCCCTTAGTGGTCCTTATACCCCCCTCCCTTAGTGGTCCTTATACCCCCCCTCCCTTAGTGGTCCTTATACCCCCCCCCTTAGTGGTCCTTATACCCCCTCCCTCCCTTAGTGGTCCTTATACCCCCTCCCTCCGTTAGTGGTCCTTATACCCCCTCCCTCCCTTAGTGGTCCTTATACCACCCACCCCCCTTTAGTGGTCCTTATACCCCCCCTCCTCCCTTAGTGGTCCTTATACCCCCCTCCTCCCTTAGTGGTCCTTATACCCCCCCTCTCCCTTAGTGGTCCTTATACCCCCCCTCTCCCTTAGTGGTCCTTAACCCCCCCTCCCCCTTAGTGGTCCTTAACCCCCCCCTCCGTGGTCCTTAACCCCCCCCCCCTCCGTGGTCCTTAAACTCCCCCCCTCTCCCTTAGTGGTCCTTAACCCCCCCCTTCCTTAGTGGTCCTTAAACCCCCCCTTCCCCCCCTTAGTGGTCCTTAAACCCCCCCTCCCTCCCCTTAGTGGTCCTTAAACCCCCCTCCCCCCCCTTAGTGGTCCTTACCCTCCCCTCCTGCCCATGTAGCGTGGCCGGGCGGCGCGGAACGCGGGAAAGGAACCTTTGTTTCCTGTACCCGGCCGCCGGCGGAATGACAGGAAATGCTCACTGAGTGAGCACTTCCTGTCATTCCGCCGGCGGCCGGGTACAGGAAACAAAGGTTCCTATCGTCGCGTTCCGCGCCGCCCGGCCATGCTACATGGAGAGACTGGCAGGAGGGAGCGATCTGCGCTTCCCTCCTGCCGGTCATAAACCCGGCCGCCCTCCAGGCAGCAGTGCTGCGCCGCCTGGGGCTTGCTAAAGCGCTCAGGCGGCGCAGCATGAGGAGGCGCAGCGGGGACAGGGATCCGGCGCCCCCTGGTAAGTTGCGCCCTAGGCGGCTGCCTAGGTCGCCTTACAGGTGTCGCCGGCCCTGCTCTTACAGATGAGATAACCAGCACCATCAGTTTAGCTCAAAGCTGAGATCTTCTGACTCTCACAGATGAGGTGACCAGCTCCATCAGTTTAGCTCAATGCTGAGATCTTCTGACTCTCACAGATGAGGTGACCAGCTCCATCAGTTTAGCTCAATGCTGAGATCTTCTGGATCTCACAGATGAGGTGACCAGCTCCATCGGTTTAGCTCAACGCTGAGATCTTCTGGCTCTTACAGATGAGGTAACCAGCACCATCAGTTTAGCTCAATGCTGAGATCTTCTGGTTCTCACAGATGAGGTGACCAGCACAATCAGGTTAGCTCAATGCTGAAATCTTCTGGCCCTCACAGATGAGGCGACCAGCACCATTGGTTTAGCTCATTGTAGAGATCTTCTGGCTCTTACAGATGAGGTAACCAGCACCATCAGTTTAGCTCAAAGCTGAGATCTTCTGACTCTCACAGATGAGGTGACCAGCTCCATCAGTTTAGCTCAATGCTGAGATCTTCTGACTCTCACAGATGAGGTGACCAGCTCCATCAGTTTAGCTCAATGCTGAGATCTTCTGGCTCTCACAGATGATGTGACCAGCTCCATCAGTTTAGCTCAAAGCTGAGATCTTCTGGCTCTCACAGATGAGGTGACCAGCACCATCAGTTTAGCTCAATGCAGAGATCTTCTGGCTCTCACAGATGAGGTGACCAGCACCATCGGTTTAGCTAAATACAGAGATCTTCTGGCTCTCACAGATAAGGTGACAAGCACCATCAGTTTAGCTCAATGCTGAGATCTTCTGGATCTCACAGATGAGGTGACCAGCTCCATCGGTTTAGCTCAACGCTGAGATCTTCTGGCTCTTACAGATGAGGTAACCAGCACCATCAGTTTAGCTCAATGCTGAGATCTTCTGGTTCTCACAGATGAGGTGACCAGCACAATCAGGTTAGCTCAATGCTGAAATCTTCTGGCCCTCACAGATGAGGTGACCAGCACCATTGGTTTAGCTCAATGTAGAGATCTTCTGGCTCTTACAGATGAGGTAACCAGCACCATCAGTTTAGCTAAATACAGAGATCTTCTGACTCTCACAGATGAGGTGACCAGCTCCATCAGTTTAGCTCAATGCTGAGATCTTCTGACTCTCACAGATGAGGTGACCAGCTCCATCAGTTTAGCTCAAAGCTGAGATCTTCTGGCTCTCACAGATGAGGTGACCATCACCATCAGTTTAGCTCAATGCAGAGATCTTCTGGCTCTCACAGATGAGGTGACCAGCACCATCGGTTTAGCTAAATACAGAGATCTTCTGGCTCTCACAGATAAGGTGACAAGCACCATCAGTTTAGCTCAATGCTGAGATCTTCTGGATCTCACAGATGAGGTGACCAGCTCCATCGGTTTAGCTCAACGCTGAGATCTTCTGGCTCTTACAGATGAGATAACCAGCACCATCAGTTTAGCTCAAAGCTGAGATCTTCTGACTCTCACAGATGAGGTGACCAGCTCCATCAGTTTAGCTCAATGCTGAGATCTTCTGACTCTCACAGATGAGGTGACCAGCTCCATCAGTTTAGCTCAATGCTGAGATCTTCTGGCTCTCACAGATGAGGTGACCAGCACCATCGGTTTAGCTAAATACAGAGATCTTCTGGCTCTCACAGATAAGGTGATAAGCACCATCAGTTTAGCTCAATGCTGAGATCTTCTGGATCTCACAGATGAGGTGACCAGCTCCATCGGTTTAGCTCAACGCTGACATCTTCTGGCTCTTACAGATGAGGTAACCAGCACCATCAGTTTAGCTCAATGCTGAGATCTTCTGGTTCTCACAGATGAGGTGACCAGCACAATCAGGTTAGCTCAATGCTGAAATCTTCTGGCCCTCACAGATGAGGTGACCAGCACCATTGGTTTAGCTCAATGTAGAGATCTTCTGGATCTCACAGATGAGGTGACCAGCACCATTGGTTTAGCTCAATGCAGAGATCTTCTGGCTCTCACAGATGAGGCGACCATCACCATCGGTTTTAGCTGAATGCAGAGATCTTCTTGATCTCACAGATGAGGTGACCAGCACCATTGGTTTAGCTCTATGCAGAGATCTTATGGATCTCACAGATGATGTGACCCGCACTATGGGAGGAACTCAGCGCACCGGGCACAGTAACCGCTACACTGTGAGTGTTCCTTTAGCAATAAACTCCTAATCTCAATACACAAATTTAACCCCAGGGATTGAACACAGCATGGGTGCTGCATCAAGTCTAACACAGACGGAGCAATTCACTAAAGTAAGATTTTTTGAAATTTAAAGTGCATTTTTATCCAAGGCCAAAATATTTTTTGTTCAGTTTTTAAACTGAGAACAATTTGTCATGTCAGCCGGGCTATTTTGGGCATGAATTTAAAATTCACTTTGACTTCACTTTAATTTCTCGGCAATTCTTACTTTAGTAGAAACTCTGAGAGGGTTTAGGACCCGGCACACAGAGATTCAGAAGTTTCATTTGGCCAGTTAACACAGGGACCAACATGGGGTTCTATTTTGCCGAACCCTATGTAGTCCAACATTCTTTTCATTTACACCTCCTAGCACCAGATGTCAGTTGGTAATTATATGGAATAAATTGTCATTTTTTTTTAGGAATTTGTCAGTTTACCAATTGTTTATTATGTAGGAATTATTTAGAAGTCAAACTATATCTATTTAGGAATTGATACAACATCTATCAGAATATCTTTAAATACATTTCAAACAAAATAACGTGTTACAACATATTCAACATTTAACACAATAAAATGTCTACATCGAGTGACGATCCAACAGACCTCTCTCTAGCACAACATTTAAAAAAATAATCCCCTCCTTCAAAAATAAAAATACTTGTGTACCCACCCCGGTTATATTCTTTAAAATGCTTTCTCGATGCTGTATTCTTTTTCTCCCTTAGGGCAATGGACAGTAGACGTTTCCTAACTTTTCTCTCGCTAATTTACCCATGCATGGCATGCCGCACTTATTACCGATAACTACACATATTTTTTTGTAATTAATGTAATTCAAATAACTGCACACGTTTGGAATGCTAATTGGTAGCCTGGATTTTTGTAATATTTATGATTATGTGCAAATATTTATTGTTACTAATTGTTTATTGTTTACGGATATTCAGTACACCTTTTTGTTTAAGAAATTTAATGCACGCTCATATTGGCAATTAATAACATCCTTATAAGACAAATATCCTTCTGGGTAACATGTTTAATGCTCTGAGACACTAAATTAGCAAGGTAACGTGTTTTATTAACTGTTAGTTTAGAATCTAGAAAACATAGTACTGATCGTAAGGAAATTACTAGAAAAATAGTGGTACTGTGAAAAAGAAAAACAAGTACATTAATAATAAATATATATCAATATCTATATTTTCTGTCATTACAGATTACAGATGGGTAAGGAGGAAGGATAGAACCTTGAATTTTGATTCAGAAGAGGCTGATGTGAGATTTTCTCTGGATGATTATAAATTGATGAATCAAAGACAATACAATGTGGAAAATCCCAATTTCCATCTCCGTGAGATGGAAACGTGTCCTCCCTGCCCCACAGCTTACACCACAACGTACGTGACTCTGACGGGATCACAAAGTGCATTAATTACAACAACAACCTCACAAACTACAACATCCATCACACCAGGGATAACAACATCAGAGATCTTAAAACCAAATGCAACTACAATAACAAATATATCACCAACAGTACCAGCAAGCACTATAAACACTATACCAACAACAATGGACACAGCAAGCACAAACACAACCTTAAAGCCGACTCTGACATTAACTGAAACACCTATTACCACTGTAATCTCCACACCAGCAACGGGCCCAACATCACCCAGTATATCTTTCCATTCCACAGCAGCACTTGGACCAACACTGCTCAGTACCTCTGTACGTCCCACAACCACACCTGGCACAGGCACACCACGTATCACTGTAGGTCCTTCATTAACAACTAGCAAGACAATAGCCAGTACCACTTTAGCTTCCTTAACTGTACCATCAACAGCCAGTACCACTTCAGATTCCACAGCAACTAGCCCAACAACAGCAAGTACCACATTAGATACCAACACAAAAACTAGTCCTAAAACAGACAGCACCAATGTAATACCCATAACAACTTCACTGACCAGTATTGCTCCCACAACATCTATCCAATCAGCAGGTATCAATACTTTAACTTCCACAGCAACTGATTCAACAAAAGCCAGCACCACTATAGCATCCACAACAACAAGCCCAACAGCAACCAGTACAACGGGAACATCTACAACAGCTAGCCCAACAGCAACCAGTACAACTGAAACTTCTACAACAACTAGCCCGACAGCAACCAGTACAACTGGAACTTCTATAACAACTAGCCCAACAGCAACCAGTACAACGGGAACTTCTACCACAGCTAACTCAAAAGCAACCAGTACAACTGGAACTTCTACAACAACAAGCCCAACAGGAACCAGTACAACTGGAACTTCTACAGCAGCTAGCCAAACAACAACCAGTACAACTGGAACTTCTATCACAGCTAGTCCAGCAGCAACCAGTACAACTGGATCATCTACCACAGCTATCCCAACAGCAACCAATACAATGGGAACTTCTACAACAGCTAACCCAACAGAAACCAGTACAACTGGAACTTCTACAACAAATAGTCCAACAGAAACCAGTACAACAGGAACTTCTACAACAAATACCCCTACAGCAACCAATACAATGGGAACTTCTACCACAACTAGCCCAACAGCAACCAGTACAACTGGAACTTCTACAACAACTAGCCCAACAGCAACCAGTACAACTGGAACTTCTACCACAGCTAACACAACAGCAACCAGTACAACTGGAACTTCTACAACAACAAGCCCAACAGCAACCAGTACAACTGGAACTTATATCACAGCTAGCCCAGGAGCAACCAGTACAACTGGATCGTCTACCACAGCTATCCCAATAGCAACCAATACAATGGGAACTTCTACAACAGCTAACCCAACTGCAACCAGTACAACTGGAACTTCTACCACAAATAGTCAAACAGCAAACAGTACAACTGGAACTTCTACCACAACTAGCCCAACAGAAACCAGTACAACTGGAACTTCTACAACAAACAGTCCAACAGCAACCAGTACAACTGGAACTTCTACCACAGCTAACCCAACAGCAACCAGTACAACGGGAACCTCTACAACAATTAGCCCAACAGCAACCAGTACAACGGGAACTTCTACCACAACTAGCCCAACAGCAACAAGTACAACAGGAACTTCTACCACAACTATCCTAACAGCAACCAGTACAACTGGAACTTATCCAACAAATAGCCCAACAGCAACCAGTACAACGAGAACTTCTACCACAGCTATCCCAACAGCAGCCAATACAACTGGAACTTCTTCCACAACTAGCCCAACAGCAACCAGTAAAACTGGAACTTCTATAATAACTAGCCCAACAGCAACCAGTAGAACGGGAACTTCTACCACAGCTAACTCAACAGCAACCAGTACAACTGGAACTTCTACAACAACAAGTCCAAAAGCAACGAGTACAACTGGAACTTCTACTGCAGCTAGCCAAACAACAACCAGTACAACTGGAACTTCTATCACAGCTAGCCCAGCAGCAACCAGTACAACTGGATCGTCTACCACAGCTATCCCAACAGCAACCAATACAATGGGAACTTCTACAACAGCTAACCCAACAGCAACTAGTACAACTGGAACTTCTACAACAAATACCCCTACAGCAACCAATACAATGGGAACTTCTACCACAGCTAGCCCAACAGCAACCAGTACAACTGGAACTTCTACAGCAAATACCCCCACAGCAACCAATACAATGGGAACTTCTACAACAGCTAGCCCAACAGCAACCAGTACAACGGGAACTTCTTCCACAACTAGCCCAACAGCAACCAGTACAACTGGAACTTCTACAACAACTAGCCCAACAGCAACCAGTACAACTGGAACTTCTACCACAGCTAACTCAACAGCAACCAGTACAACTGGAACTTCTACAACAACAAGCCCAACAGCAACCAGTACAACTGGAACTTCTACAACAGATAGCCAAACAACAACCAGTACAACTGGAACTTCTATCACAGCTAGCCCAACAGAAACCAGTACAACTGGAACTTCTACAACAACTAGCCCAACAGCAACCAGTACAACTGGAACTTCTACCACAGCTAACCCAACAGCAACAAGTACAACGGGAACCTCTACAACAATTAGCCCAACAGCAACCAGTACAACGGGAACTTCTACCACAACTAGCCCAACAGCAACCAGTACAACAGGAACTTCTACCACAACTATCCCAACAGCAAGCAGTACAACTGGAACTTATCCAACAAATAGCCCAACAGCAAACAGTACAACGAGAACTTCTACCACAGCTAACCCAACAGCAACCAGTACAACTGGATTGTCTTCAACAACTAGCCCAACAGCAAGCGGTACAACTGGAACTTCTACCACAGCTATCCCAACAGCAACCAATACAACTGGAACTTATCCAACAAATAGCCCAACAGCAACCAGTACAACGAGAACTTCTACCACAGCTAACCCAACAGCAACCAGTACAACTGGATTGTCTACAACAACTAGCCCAACAGCAAGCGGTACAACTGGAACTTCTACCACAGCTATCCCAACAGCAACCAATACAACTGGAACTTCTTCCACAGCTAGCCCAACAGCAACCAGTACAACTGGATTGTCTACAACAACTAGCCCAACAGCAACCAGTACAACTGGAATGTCTACAACATCAAGCCTAACAGCAACCAGTACAATGGGAACTTCTACAACAGCAACCAGTACAACTGGAACTTCTACAACAATTAGCCCAACAGCAACCAGTACAATTGGAACTTCTACAACAACTAGCCCAAAAGAAACCAGTACAACTGGAACTTCTACAGCAAATAGTCCAACAGCAACCAGTACAACTGGAACTGGAACTTCTACAACAAATAGTCCAACAGCAACCAGTACAAAGGGAACTTCTTCCACAACTAGCCCAACAGCAACCAGTACAACTGGAACTTCTACAACAACTAGCCTAACAGCAACCAGTACAACGGGAACTTCTTCCACAACTAGCCCAACAGCAACCAGTAAAACTGGAACTTCTACAACAACTAGCCCAACAGCAACCAGTACAACTGGAACTTCTACCACAGCTAACCCAACAACAACAAGTACAACGGGAACCTCTACAACAACTAGCCTAACAGCAACCAGTACAACTGGGATTTTTACATCAACTAGCTCAACAGCAACAAGTACAACGGGAACCTCTACAACAAATAGCCCAACAGCAACCAGTACAACTGGAACTTCTAGCACAACTAGCCCAACAGCAACCAGTACAACTGGAACTTCTACAACAAATAGCCCAACAGCAACCAGTTCAACGGGAACTTCTACCACAGCTAACCCAACAGCAACCAGTACAACTGGAACTTCTACAACAAATAGCCCAACAGCAACCAGTACAACGGGAACTTCTACAAAAACTAGCCCAACAGCAAGCGGTACAACTAGAACTTCTACCACAGCTATCCCAACAGCAACCAATACAACTGGAACTTCTTCCACAGCTAGCCCAACAGCAACCAGTACAACTGGATTGTCTACAACAACTAGCCTAACAGCAACCAGTACAACTGGAATGTCTGCAACAACAAACCTAACAGCAATCAGTACAACTGGAAATTCATCAACTACTAGCCCAGTAGCAACCAGTACAACGGGAACCTCTACAACAAACAGCCCAACAGCAACCAGTACAACGGGAACTTCTTCCACAGCTAGCCCAACAGCAACCAGTACAACTGGAATGTCTACAACAACAAGCCTAACAGCAAGCAGTACAACTGAAACTTCATCAACTATTAGCCCAACAGCAACCAGTACAACGAGAACCTCTACAACAAACAGCCTAACAGCAACAAGTACAACTGGAACTTCTACAACAACTAGCCCAACAGCAACCAGTACAACTGGAACTTCTACCACAGCTAGCCAAACAGCAACCAGTACAACTGGAACTTCTACCACAACTAGCCCAACAGCAACCAGTAAAACTGGAACTTCTACAACAAATAACCCAACAGCAACCAGTACAACTGGAACTTCTACCACAACTAGCCCAACAGCAACCAGTAAAACTGGAACTTCTACAACACATAGCCCAACAGCAACCAGTACAACTGGAACTTCTACCACAACTAGCCCCAAATTAACCAGTATAACTGGAACTTCTACAACAACTAGCCAAACAGCAACAAGTACAACGGAAACCTCTACAACAACGAGCCCAACAGCAACCAGTACAACAGGAACGTCTACCACAACTAGCACAACAGCAACCAGTACAATGGGAACTTCTACCACAACTAGCCGAACAGCAACCAGTACAACTGTAACTTCTACCACAGCTAACCCAACAGCAACCAGTACAACTGGAACTTCTACCACAACTAGCCCATCAGCAACAAGTACAATGGGAACCTCTACAACAAATAGCCCAACAGCAACCAGTACAACAGAAAATGTTACAACAAATAACCCAACAGAAACCAGTACAATGGGAAAGTCTACAACAACTAGCCCAACTGCAACCAGTACAACGGGAACCTCTACAACAACGAGCCCAACAGCATCCAGTACAACGGGAACCTCTACAACAACGAGCCCAACAGCAACCAGTACAACAGGAACTTCTATCACAACTAGCCCAACTGCAACCAACTCCACTGGAACTTTTACAACAACTAGCCAAACATCAACCAGTACAATAGGAACTTCTACAACAAATAGCCCAACAGCAACCAGTACAATAGGAACTTCTACAACAAATAGCCCAACAGCAACCAGTACAACTGGAACTTCTACCACAACTAGCCCAACAGCAACCAGTACCACTGGAACTTTTACAACAACTAGCCAAACAGCAACCAGTACAACTCTAACTTCTACAACAAATAACCCAACAGCAACCAGTACAATAGGAACTTCTACAACAAATAGCCCAACAGCAACCAGTACAACGGGAACTTCTACAACAACTAGCCCAACAGAAACCGATACAAGTGTACCTTCTATAATAACGAGTCCAACAGCAACCAGTACAACTGTAACTTCTACCACAGCTAACCCAACAGCAACCAGTACAACTGGAACTTCTACCACAACTAGCCCATCAGCAACAAGTACAATGGGAACCTCTACAACAAATAGCCCAACAGCAACCAGTACAACAGAAAATGTTACAACAAATAACCCAACAGAAACCAGTACAATGGGAAAGTCTACAACAACTAGCCCAACTGCAACCAGTACAACGGGAACCTCTACAACAACGAGCCCAACAGCATCCAGTACAACGGGAACCTCTACAACAACGAGCCCAACAGCAACCAGTACAACAGGAACTTCTATCACAACTAGCCCAACTGCAACCAACTCCACTGGAACTTTTACAACAACTAGCCAAACATCAACCAGTACAATAGGAACTTCTACAACAAATAGCCCAACAGCAACCAGTACAATAGGAACTTCTACAACAAATAGCCCAACAGCAACCAGTACAACTGGAACTTCTACCACAACTAGCCCAACAGCAACCAGTACCACTGGAACTTTTACAACAACTAGCCAAACAGCAACCAGTACAACTCTAACTTCTACAACAAATAACCCAACAGCAACCAGTACAATAGGAACTTCTACAACAAATAGCCCAACAGCAACCAGTACAACGGGAACTTCTACAACAACTAGCCCAACAGAAACCGATACAAGTGTACCTTCTATAATAACGAGTCCAACAGCAACCAGTACAACTGGAACATCTACAACAACTAGCTCAACCGCAACCGGTACAACTGGAACTTCTACAACAACAAGCCCAACAGCAACCAGTACAACTAGAACTTCTATAACAAATAGTCCAACAGCAACCAGTACAACAGGAACTTCTACCACAACTAGCCCAACAGCAACCAGTACAACTGGAACGTTTACAACAACTAGCCCAACAGCATCAAGTACAACTCTAACTTCTCCAACAAATAGCCCAACAGCAACCAGTACAAACGGAACTTCTACCACAACTAGCACAACAGCAACCAGTACAAGTGTACCTTCTACAATAACGAGTCCAACAGCAACCAGTACAATAGGAACCTCTACAACAACTAGCTCAACCACAACCGGCTCAACTGGAACTTCTACAACAACAAGCCCAACAGCAACCAGTACAACTGAAACTTCTACCACAACTAGCCCAACAGCAACCAGTACAAATGTACCTTCTACAATAACAAGTCCAACAGCAACCAGTACAACTGGAACCTCTACAAAAACTAGCTCAACCGCAACTGGTACAACTGGAACAGGTAGCTTGATAACAGGCAATACCACTGTATGTCCCACAACAACAGTAGTGGCATCAGCTAGCACCACTGTAGCTTCAGCAACAAATGGTGTGACAGTGGCCAGTAGCTCAACAACGACAGACCCAACATCAACAGATAGCATGACAACAGACAGTACCACAGTAGATACCAAAACAACAACTGGTCCAGCAACAACAGGTAGTTCGACAACAGGCAGTACCACTGAAGGTCCCACAACAACAGCAGTGGCAACAGCCAGCACAAGTGCAGTTTTAACAACATCTGGTCCAACAGCATCCAGTACCATGGCAGATACCACAACAGCAGCTATCCCAACAACAACAGACATCTTGCCAACAGGCAGTACCACTGAAAGCCCCACAACAACAGCAGTGGCAACTGCCAGCAGCAGTGTAGCTACAACAATAAATGGCTCAATAGTAAACATGTCCATGGTAGAAAAAACAACTGAAACTAGCATGAGTGGATTAAGAATAATTGAGACAAACCATGTCCAAACCAATAGCAGAATGAAAGTAGTGGCTACAGCAATTGTAATTGTTGACTCTGAAACATGGACAACATCGACGACATCAATCAGTACAGCTTCTGTAACTCCTACCCAGGATGGGGGAACATTGACTACTCATCACTCGGGTACTACTTGCCCACCATGTGTTTATGATGACTTTACTACAACCAAAGATGCTCACATCTCAACAACACCTGAAGAAGGTAATGTGCAATAGTTTAAAAATATGTATACACATTTTTATATATTTATAAATCTTTGTTTTTCCATCATCCTAGAGGGACTCTATAGACACCCAGACCACTGTAGCTCATTGAAATAATCTTCCAGGGCTACCATTGAAATAATCTGCCAGGGTTAACTCTACCTTTAGTGGCTACCAGTCACTAGAGGGACTTCCAGGTGGAAGTGCATTAGCACATCCAGCATCACTAAAAATCCCATAGGAAAGCATTGTATAATGCTTTACTAAGGGAGAAGTTCTAATACAAGCACGGCCATTGTATAAGGTCCCCTAATGGCTAATGTTCGTGGGGAAGGAGAAAAGGCATAGCCTGAACCAGCACCAAGGGATGTTGGCGCTGGAATCAGGTAAGTGACCAAAAATGTTTTTAGCCCCTTTTGCACCATGGTGGGGATGGGGGCACGAGGGGTGGGGGCAATATAGAGAGCCATAGTGCCAGGAAAACAACTTTGCTTTCCTAGCACTATAGTTTCCATTTAACAAAAGGACAGCCATAAAGAACGATATAAAAATAAATTGTTACTCAGTACAATTATTACCAATAACACAGGATAAACAGAAGAGAAAGAGCAAGAGGTTAGGGAAAACTTCAGCAAAGAAGAATATGGTCAAGTTAACCAGTTATTACAGTATAACATATTTTAAGACAGCGATTCCTTCTTTCCCTTCTCATTCTTTTCCTTTCATGCCGTCCATTCCCCATCCCTACTCTTCTTCCTGCCCTTTCCTCATCTGTATTTCCCCTATACCATATTTATCTCCTATCTTCCTGTCTTGTGGTTTAAACCAAATGCAATGCTGTTAAAACATATCCACTTCATACTCAAACTACAAAAAAAACTACAAAACATACAGCATTTCAACCCTGCATACAGTATCACTAAGTTTGCTTGGGGGGGGAGGGAAAGTGGGTTCCACAGAGGCGAGAATCACAGATCACAGGCTACCAACATCATAATATTTTCTCCATGGGCCCAATACTTGATTGTACATCTGGCCACAATTACTCACCTCTATATTGTATTGATAGTCTATTTGGTTCTTAATTTCTATTCATGGTAAGAGGCCTACCTTCTTCCAGTTCCTTGCAATGCATATTTTTGTGGCCATAAAAATGTGTACCAACAATATTTCTTGGTATGTATTACAATTTGGGAGATTAATGTGAAAAAAAAAAACATCTGCGGAGATAGTGGGAAGTCAAAGATAATGGAGATGATGTGTGGGTCCCTCTCCACAACACCAGCATTAGGATAAAAATTGAGGCTGAATGTGGCGGACCACCTGGTACACCGGCTAGGTACCTTCGCCAAGCACACTTCCTAGCATTCACCAGGACACCATAAGCACTTTCAGCCATTTAGCTGCCGCAGCTTGGCCAGGGTCCCGCCGTCTCTTCCCACCCTGGAACAGTACAGCTTCAAGTGATCAAGCTCTCCTTCAGAGAGTATAGCCGTATAGCTGTCTCATCCAAACACTAGCCGAGACTTAGTGAAGGGTGAAGTAGAACTGGTTTTATTATGGTCATATATTATGTAGAACACACCCACAATACACAGTCTCCCTTCAGGCTCATATGTAAACTCCTCCCCTTAATTCCTGTAGCTGAGAGATAATTGAGTCTAAAGGACCTTAATTCGATTATCTCTCAGTTACAGGGAAATATTCACAAAATCATAAAACACCCCAAAAACATAATAAAAATACATAATAACCGCACACATTATACATCCTCAAACACCCCTAATATGATCAGCCAAGTTGTGCAAATTGCACTCCGATCCATGCAGTACAGGGGAATCGCCACCGTGTTGAAGTTCTGACCGGCCGCACAAGTGGTCCTATGCCTAAAACAGTTCCAGGGTGTTTTGTGCTTTTGCCGGTCAACTTTCTAGGGCTCTGGCGGACGAACTACAGGATGCTCTGTCTGGCTCTCAGGCAGCATTTGTTCCCCCTAGCCTCAGATACCTTCCCTTCAAAAAGCACTCTCCTGGCCATTTTCAAAGTGGACCAAAACAAGGGACCACGTTGACCGGTAACAGCATGGTCCCCTAGCCGAAAATAGTTCCATAGAATCGAGGCGAAGTGTGGCGAAAAATAATACAAGGCTTCGATGCGCCTAATGTCAGACGTCATCTTCTCTAACCAAAGAGGTTTCAAAATATTTCTGACTTTTTCACAAATTAAGTAAAATACATGTTAATAAATGTATAAAATTTGAGTATTCAGATATTTTTATTTGATGAAAATTAAGGTGTTTTTTTGGCATTCTTTATTTGTGAGATTTTGACAGTAAAACACATAAAAGCAGAAATGTTTGCAATAGAACCGGTCCCACTTACATCAGGTTAGCCGAGAGAGACTAGAATCCTGAGTGCAGCTAGGTAGGTAAGACCTTAAACCTGTCGGCAAAACTCACAGACACAAGGGAGAGACAAGGCCCTGGGGAGATAGCTCAGCTAAGCAGACAAGGGCACATGTATGAGTGTGGGTATAGATGCTTGCGATTGGTTGTGTATGAATGTGTGTGTGGGATTATATGGTGTGTGAGTTAGTGGGGGGTGGTCTTACTTCAGTGCCACTTGGGATTCGGGCCAGCAAACAGCTTCCTGTCCTCCTGCTCCTGTTTGCCTGGGCCTGTCGGTTTTACCAGCTTGAGGGATGGAGGTTGAGGATATTCTGGCTTCCTTCAGAGCTGCTGCAGCGTTGGTGGCCGGCAACTCTGTGAGCAATATGCTCACCTCAATCCAGGTATGGCTGCCGGTGTGGGTGCCCCCCACGGCCTACCTACTCCTGGGGCCTCTCCTGCGGCCCCTGCCCCTGGGAGCCACACTAGCACCGACCGGCATTCTCGCCCGCCGGTTAGGCTATCCCCTGATGCTACTCCTCGGGCCCGGTTGAGGAGTAGGAGTCCGGGCCCGAGGCATCACCTACTACTCCTGGATGTGCGATCTACCTGGCGGGCTCCAGCCTCAAGTCCGGCATCTCCTACACAGCCTACCCCGACCTCCAGTAGTGGATCGTGGGCCAGTGGGCGGCCGGCGGGATGGCAAGGCTGGGTCCAGGGCTCCAGTGGTAAGTATGCCCGTGAGGCCACTGTTAGGGGCCGGGGGGGGGGGGTCCTCCAGTGTGTCGGGACCCTCCTCTGCCTGTGAGGAAGGCTCCCGCGGGTCTGTCCCCCCTGTCTCCTCTCCTGCCCCTTTTTCACCTCCTCTTGTTTCTGGGCTTCATCTGGCTTCCAGGGACCAACTTACCTCTGGAAGGGCCCCTTGGTTTTTCTCCTTCTCCCTCCGGTCCCTCTGCTCCCTCAACATCTCTGCTGGGTATCCTACCACTATTTCTGCCTCCCCTTCCCCCCCGGTCTGCTCTCTGCACTTTCTGGGTCCCCTCTGTCCTCTCTGCTGCCCTCTACTCTGTCTGGATCCCCTCTCCCCCCTGCTGGTCACTTACCTCGGCCACCTCCTGTGGGGCGTGGGCTCACCTCCTCTCCACTGCTCTTTTCTCAGGATCCGGCTGCTCAGCCCCATAAGCCACCCAACTAGAGAGGGAGGGAAAAACAACAGGAGGGGATAGTTGCAAAAATAAAAATGGCTGAAGTGCAACTGTTACACCAACCTATACATGCCCTCTTTTCTCTATGCCCCTTTACCTTTCTATATCCATCAATCTATTCAGCCTTGCTCAGCACAAGTGCCAAGGCCCTACTCTGCCTATTGCATGGGCTGCATGTAATATATATTTAAGTCTTGCTATCAATTAAGGTTGCCATCTATGAAAGGTTTGAGTCATGTAAAAAATACCATCCTTATTCTGCAATAAATATTATAGGGTTTTTATTTTTTCTGGAAGATATTCTTTATACTTCCTAACACGAGTGATCTATGGGTTGGTACAGTCTAATAATAATCATCCTTGGCTCAAAAACAATGAATAAACACTGAGTCCGTCCCCCCTCTCTCCCAGGCACTTTAAGCACTATAACCACCACAGCCATGGTGCCCATGTCCTGGACCTCTGGCTCAGCATAACATTGTTGTAGAAGTGTCTTTTCCACGTTAGCAATATCACTTTTGACCAACTATGAATGGAACCGATATACTAATGCTGAAGTACCACCTTCACACAAGTAACAAGGGTTGGGCCAGGTCCACCCACAGATATCCCAGTTTGTGTGCAACTGCACAAATCCTGTTTGATTCAGAACCATTGGATGTTTCTAGGTGGATGTAATTGTTGGGGTGTTTCAAGTGCTCCTTTAATTATCCTACATGGAGAAGGTGATATGTCATTGTTAAGCAATATGTACAGTTTTGAGAGGTTTAGGTTTAATCTATATGTGTACATATATTTTCCAGACTGCGGGGAACATGGATTTTTTGATGGAATAAGATGCATCTGCAACAAAGGTTATGCTGGTCGTTGGTGTGAGAATTCAACAGGAGATTGTGAGAATGGAGGATTTATCAATAATAGCATCTGTTCCTGCCCTACACAATTCTATGGACCAACCTGCCAGTATGCTAACAGTACCATTACAGTAGGTAAGTGTCTACCATAGGTATGCCAGGTTTAGAAAATTGTCATAGATGGCCAATGGAGGAGAATTCTTCTGATATTGCCCAAAGCTCAAATGAGAAGCAGGAATAGGAATGCATTGATGGTAACGTAGTACATTTGGAGATGATGCCATTGTACTGAAATCCGACCGTAGGAAAATAACATTTCAAAATAAGTCACCAGTAGACATGATATGAAAGGGTAACTAAAACAAGAACGTAGGCTCTATCACTAAATTCTGATAACATTTCTGTATTTACAATGAACCTAATGCTAACTTAATAAAACTGGATAAATTCCAGATATTTCCAAAATAATCTGAAAGATGTAAAGTATTACATATTTATACATCGCTAAGCCATTTCAATTCACCTTTTTTGTTTGTTTTTCTCTTTTTGCTGAATAACATTCAGAGATATAAGAGATATGGTATATTGGCATCGGGTAGAACAGCTCAAACATTTAGATGAATAAAAGAGGAGATATGGAATAAAGGCAAATATTAGATATATTCATTCTGAACGAATAGCAAAATGAAGAAAAATTCTGTATTTCATTCATTTTGTTAAAAAAAAATTATGAATTCCTATATAAACAAATTAACGGATAGGTCACTAAACTAATTTCAAGTCAATTCATTTGTTTGTTCATATTTTAATTTTACAAACAGGATTTATTTATTTCGATACATATTAATGGTTTAATTAAATGAATTGAATAGGCTAAAATGTTTATGAATTTCGGACGAAACTAACAGATATGTGAACACATTTCAGGATTAACCAAAATGTAATTTTTGTTTAGAACTAATGAACAAACTGAAACTAAACTTACACGTTGAACAGTAGAAATCACCAGCGGTTTGTTTAAATGTGAGATATTATAGTAAAAGAATATAAACGTGAAGATAGGACACTGACAGCACTATATTACGGGTGTAAACTAACCACCCAAAGAAGCCTAGATTGTGCAGGACTTCCATCTGATCTTCAATCATAGCACAGTGTCTGAAGACACAACACAGACATTCTTTATCTGAGGGAAACACAGTATGAAAATACTTAGCACTGTGAGTTATGGTGCTATATTAATATTTGAATCCACTCGATTTCCTTTTAATATCTTATTAGATACTGTGGAACTCACTATTGGTGTCGTTGTCCGAATTACCAATGAGGGATATACAGATGAACTACAAGATGAAACAAGTGAACAATATAGAACATTTGTTCGTAAATTTAAACTTCAGGTAAGACCCCAGAATGAATTAATGATGTATTCCATATAATGCCAGGTCTGATATGCCATAAAGTAAAACATTATCGGATTGTCTAATTATAGCATTTAGAAGTTACTTTTTAATAATAGTTTGTGGATCATATAGCAATCTGCTGGTTTACATGTGTATGTATTGACTGCAGATCTTCGTGGCTTGAACCTGTAACTATCTATGGTGAACAGGGTCCACTGGGGTTTAGTCTTTGGCTGGATGTACTGGGGGACAGATGACTTTTTAGGGGAAGTATATTTAGTATTTGAGTAATAGCTGTATGTAAAAGACTGGAAGGTTTAATCATGGGTGAGTGGATATAAATACCAAAGCCATAATCCTTGCTTAGAGCAGTGGTTTATAAACACTGGAAATGCCATAACAGAGTGTCCTGCTAGTCCGACAGAGACATCGTATCCATAGAGTCCCCAGTAATTCCTCAAGTTAAGTACCTGCTGTAATGCTCCTGCGTTCCCTAGTCCAAGGATATCCATTTAATATTAGGAACAATCTAATGAAGATGTTTCACAATATTTATTTTAATATTAATCAAGTCACACTGGAAGACTGGTTTACTGACCTTTTCCAATTGAAGAACAGTTTGTTATTCTCATATGCTGTCGATAATCCAGGTCTCTGACAAGATGTGATTACGTATTCTCACTTGCTTCCCACATACAACGGTTCCGTATTTCTCAGTGGCCTCACATGTATGAGCTATGGTTGTACGTGTTATGGATATGCATTTACGCTTCCTCGGGTATACAGTTCTGGCTATGCATTCTTTATTTATTATTCACACAAGTGATGGTTAATCTTTACTTATTCTTACACACACTTTTTACGGTCACGCTTTTCATGTTATCACATCTTTTTGTCCTTACGCATGTGATTTATGGTTACACTTTTCCTTGCCACATGCACGAAACTTATAAAAAAAAGCATTCCTAGTCGCAACAGGTACACAAGTTTTGCTTTCTCAGTTTGCTGCACCAGTTATGGTAAATGTCTACAGCAATGGCGTGCGATTTGTCACGTATGCCTTCAAGAATACTGTGAGTGTAGCTTATCTTTTATTAATTTTTATTTATGTCCCCCACCCATCGCTCAGGGGTGTGGGCCGGGGGAGAGGACAGTAGGTCCCCCCAATTTATATTTATGGACCCCACCCACCACTCAGGGTCGGGGGGAGGACATTAGGTGTCCCCCCCACCCCAATTTTTATTTATGCCCCCCACCCACCGCTCAGGGTTGGGAGTTGGGGGGAGGACAGTAGGTCCCCACCTAATGTTATTTAGGGCCCCCACCCACCACGCAGCGGTGGGGACCGGGGGGGAGGACATAATGTCCCCCGATTTTTATCTATGGCCCCCACCAACCGTTAAGGGGTGGAGGCCGGGGGGAGGACATTAGGTCCCCCCAATTTTTATTTATGGCCCCCACCCACCGCTCGGGGGTGGGGGCCGGGGGTGAGGACATTAGGTCCCCCCCAGTTTTTATTTATGGCCCGCACCCACCGCTCAAGGGTGGGGGCCAGGGGTAGGACAGTAGGACCCCCCTTATTGTTATTTAGGGACCCCACCCGCAGCACAGGGGTGAGGTCCGGGGAGGCAATAGGTCCCCCCCTTATTGTTATTTAGGTCCCCCCCAATTTTTATTTATGGCCCGCACCCACCGCTCAGGGGTGTGGGCCGGGGGGAGGACAGTAGGTCCCCTCCCTTATTGTTATTTAGGGCCCCCACTCGCAGCGCAGGGGTGAGGACCGGGGGGGCAATAGGTTCCTCCCTTTAGTTTAAAAGCCCCCACTCGTGCGTCATGGGCTTAATAGACATGCCCCTACTAGCTGGGTCACATGCTGCACTGGCCAATCACAGCCATGCCATTAGTAGGCATAGCTGTGATGGCTTCTAAGGGAACACAAGTCAAACACTTGTTGATTGGCTGCCCGGCAGCCTTTCAAAACGCGTCATTAAATCGCCGAACACCGAACTCCAACCCGAACATACAGTGATATAATATAATATGATAAAGGCCATGGGGGGGAATGAAACATCATCCATTTACTCTGCACCTTAATTAAGGATCACTTTTTTTTTTCCAAAGGATTATGTCTTTTATTATTGTGTCTTTCTATTTGTGGAGCTAGCTTCCACACATCCTGGGTGTAATTGTGTCGTCTATTGATTTTCCTATTTAGCCACACGTTCATGTCAATTAATGGGATTTATTCCTCGACCAGAGGTCACACGCCCATGTCATTTATGAGATTTATTCCTCGACCAGAGGTCACACGCCCATGTCATTTATGGGATTTATTCCTTGACCAGAGGTCACATGCCCATTTCATTTATGGGATTTATTCCTTGACCAGAGGTCACACGCCCATGTCATTTATGGGATTTATTCCTTGTCCAGAGGTCACATGCCATGTCATTTATGGGATTTATTCCTTGTCCAGAGGTCACATGCCCATGTCATTTATGGGATTTATTCCTCGACCAGAGGTCACATGCCATGTCATTTATGGGATTTATTCCTTGACCAGAGGTCACATGCCCATGTCATTTATGGGATTTATTTCTCGACCAGAGGTCACATGCCATGTCATTTATGGGATTTATTTCTCGACCAGAGGTCACATGCCATGTCTGATACCTAATCAACAAGGTATAAGACACTGCCCCTCCCTAAGGGCAGTGTCAGTTCAATGACTCTGGTTCGAGTATTGCTGTTCCGTGTTCTCCTGACCTTGGATTGTTATTTCGTTGTACCCTGACTTCTGGCATCCTCTGACCTCGGCTCTCTACTCGTTTATCCTGAATTCTGGTATCCTCTGACCACTGGCTTACCCACGACGATTCTCCTGCTCTAGTCCTTGTCTGTACTTTGACCTGGTTATCCTGAACAGCCCCCGTGCACAGACTCACAGGCCAGGTGAGTTCTTCCTTGGCCTGTGTTTAATTGCAAGTGTGAGCATATCTCTGCACACTGGACTCCCAGCAAGGTAAGCCTGACAGATTGAACTGACCATTATGGAGTCCACAGAGATAAGGACAATGCTCACCCTAGAGATAAGGAAGATGCTAACCCCTCTTGCGCAGCAAGTGTCCAGCCTGACCCAGACTGTTTGGGAGTTGCAGCAAGAAGTTTTATCTCTTAAAGGCACAGTACGCCCAGTTCCAGAACCTGCTTATCCAGAGCCGTTTGTTGTGATGCCTGACCGATTTGATGGTTCCCGTTCCTCCTACACAGCATTCAGACTGGATTGTGAACTTCTTTTTGCTCTTAAGCCTAAAACCTACAACAGCGACTTTGTCAAAGTCCGTTCGGTCATCAACTTACTTTTCAAGGAGTGGGCATACCGGAAGCTACAGGAGAAAAGCACTGTCTTGGACAGCTGGGAGTCATTCATGTCCGCAATGGACTCTCAGAGCTCTACCTCCAGGAAAGCTACTCCCAAACCTGCTCCGTCTAACCGCAGATCGCGGTTACCTAAAGAAAAGGACTCCTACCAAGTCCCCATAATGTCACAGCGCAAACCCACCTTCAGTGAACCGCCTTGTAACCCTGTTTTCCCTCAAGCTAGCTGTGAAACTCCAATGGACATGGAGGAACTGCCTTGTGACCCTGTTTTTCCTCAAGCTAGCTGTGAATCTCCAGTGGACATGGAGGAACCCATGGAGATAGGCTTCGTCCGCTCTAGAACAAGACTGCCATCTAAAGAAAGAGACCGAAGGAGGGCTTGTTGTCTGTTTCTATTGTGGAGAAGGAGGGCACTTTATCTCCCACTGCCCTATTCGCCCAACTCGGCCTAAGCCTCTTCAAGTAGGTACTATTCAGCTGCACCCTGTTATTCCGGCAACACAGCCAGACAAATGTCAAGGGTACTGTCGGATGTTTCCACGTTCCGTGACGCAGAAGAGTACCCAGACTACGATGGTTACTGATGCCAGTGTCTCTCAAGACCACATAATCAGTGACCACAAGAATTCACCACTTCCAGAAAACTCACCTAAGGAAAAAAGTTCAGATAAAATGGCTCCTGGGACCAAGGTTTTTTCCGCCTGCACCAAACCTATGAATAGCCCAGACCCCTCTCCATTAGTACCCGACACTGGTACCCCAAAGTCCCCGACTGAGGGACTCCGCTCTGGAGACTTTGATTACAAGGACTTCTTCAGTGATACGGAGTCCGAAGACGAGGAATACAGTTCCCAAAAAGAATCTGTTCACGCCCAGAGTGCGTTCTTAAGGGGAGGGTACTGTCAGGATTCACACCATGACCTCCAGACTGCGTCGCCCCTTTATTGCCCGAAGAGGGATTTGAACCTGTGTACTCTGCAGTTCTGAACCTGCTTTCTTACCTCTGAGCCATCTCAGGACTTTGGATAACTCCCGTTTAATCTCGAATTGCCTCCAGCACTAGGGGGCTGGACTTCACCTGGCTCAGACCTGTCAATCACTCTCCAGCTGAATCTGATACCTAATCAACAAGGTATAAGACACTGCCCCTCCCTAAGGGCAGTGTCAGTTCAATGACTCTGGTTCGAGTATTGCTGTTCTGTGTTCCAGTGTTCTCCTGACCTTGGATTGTTATTTCGTTGTACCCTGACTTCTGGCATCCTCTGACCTTGGCTCTCTACTCGTTTTATCCTGAATTCTGGCATCCTCTGACCACCGGCTTACCCACGACGATTCTCCTGCTCTAGTCCTTGTCTGTACTTCGACCTGGTTATCCTGAACAGCCCCCGTGCACAGACTCACAGGCCAGGTGAGTTTTTCCTTGGCCTGTGTTTAATTGCAAGGGTGAGCATATCTCTGCACACTGGACTCCCACCAAGGTAAGCCGTGACAGCCCCTCTCTGCTACACTCCCCCCTTCTCTTATCTCATGCCTTGCACTAATTTTTCTACTCTCTCACTCCTACCCACAATTGATCTCATCCTAGACCCCATGCATACAAAACCCAATCACACCTCCTGTCACTTTCTCTCATCCTACTTCTAGCAGCTGGTGATATCTCTCCCAATCCAGGGCCCTTCACCTTCTCTACACACACTAAGACAACCAGAAACCCCACAAACCTCATCACAATACCCTGCCCTTTACCCTCCCTTACCAACATTCAGTGTGCACTCTGGAATGCCCGCTCCATCTGCAGTAATTTAAAATCAACAACCATGCACAACTTTTTCATCTCAAACTCACTCACACTACTTGCACTTACAGAGACCTGGCTGTCCACCTCTGATAGTGCTACTCCTGTCTCTTCCTGTTTTGGTGGGCTACAATTCTCTATCACTCCCAGACTAAACTGTAAAGGAGGGGGTGTAGGCATCCTTATCTCCAATCAATGTACAGTTCACACTGTCTACCTATTTAAACCCTCTCCTTTAAGAATTGCTATCATCTACCCCTCCCCCCCCCCCCCCCCCCCCCCACCCGCCCGGCCATCTTAGGCTATTCATTGAGCACTTTTCTTCCTGGCTTCCCCACTTCCTGTCATCTAGAACTCCTACCCTTATACTTGGGGATTTTAATATCCCAATCAACAACCCCAACTGCACTGATGCCTCTCGTCTGCTCTCTGTAACCTCCTCCTTTGGTCTTACGCAATGGTCCGATTTAAACCCATACAGCGGGAAACATTCTTGATCTCACTTTCACCAATCTCTGTACCGCCTCTAATCTCTCCAATATTCCTTTTCCTCTATCTGACCACCATCTTTTGACTTTTGACATCGGCATACCTAAGACCCAATTGACACCACCGTCTGAACATCATTCTCAAAGAAACCTCCAATGTCTTGACCTAGAGCATTTCTCCACTAATCTCCAAACTCTCATTTTTACCTATCTCAAACCTCACCTGTTCTAGCTCTGCAACCTCCTTCTACAAGACTTCTCAAAGGCTGCACCGTTCATGTGGAACTCACTTCCCTCCTCCGTTAGATGCTCACCTAGTCTCCACTCCTTTAAAAAATAATTTAAAACCCACTTTTTCATAAAAGCGTATCAATTAAACTGCCAATAACTCCCGACTGAATCCTCTCTTGCAACTGTCATTAGTCTAATAATATCCTTACCTTTTGTGTCACTATACCCCACTCCCTCTAGCATGTAAACTCACTGAGCAGGGCCCTCAATCCCTCTGTTACTGTCACTATACCCCACTCCCTCTAGCATGTAAACTCACTGAGCAGGGCCCTCAATCCCTCTGTTACCGTGTCACTATAAGAAATGATAAGGAATAGTGAGTGGGCGCTTCACTGAATTGATGACAGTAGATATATACAATAATCGGTGTAACCAGTACTCTAGTGCTTCCCTTGTGCACCAAATAACAGTAATACAATTAAAAGAACATGTACCAGTGTATACACCTCAACAATGTGGTCACAGCAAAATAAATGAGTAATATTACCAATATATAACTTGACTGTAATACAGACAGCATAGAGCTTGATGGGGATATGGACTGCAAGAAAGAGCAGAAGTCTTGAGCAGCTGCCAGCAGGAACTCTGGAACCAAAGGGAAAATGGAAAACCTTTTCCATTTTCAATGGTTTTCAATTTTCCCTTTGGTTCCAGAGTTCCTGCTGGCAGCTGCTCAAGACTTCTGCTCTTTCTTGCAGTCCATATCCCCATCAAGCTCTATGCTGTCTGTATTACAGTCAAGTTATATATTGGTAATATTACTCATTTCTTTTGCTGTGACCACATTGGGGAGGTGTATACACTGGTACATGTTCTTTTAATTGTATTACCGTGTCACTATACCCCACTCCCTCTAACATGTAAACTCACTGAGCAGGGCCCTCAATCCCTCTGTTACTGTGTCACTATACCCCACTCCCTGTAACATGTAAGCTCACTGAGCAGGGCCCTCAATCCCTCTGTTACTGTCACTATACCCCACTCCCTCTAACATGTAAACTCACTGAGCCGGCCCTCAATCCCTCTGTTACTGTCACTATACCCCCACTCCCTCTAACATGTAAACTCACTGAGCAGGCCCTCAATCCCTCTGTTACTGTGTCACTATACCCCACTCCCTCTAACATGTAAACTCACTGAGCAGGCCCTCAATCCCTCTGTTACTGTCACTATACCCCACTCCCTCTAACATGTAAACTCACTGAGCCGGCCCTCAATCCCTCTGTTACTGTCACTATACCCCCACTCCCTCTAACATGTAAACTCACTGAGCAGGCCCTCAATCCCTCTGTTACTGTGTCACTATACCCCACTCCCTCTAACATGTAAACTCACTGAGCCGGCCCTCAATCCCTCTGTTACTGTCACTATACCCCCACTCCCTCTAACATGTAAACTCACTGAGCAGGCCCTCAATCCCTCTGTTACTGTGTCACTATACCCCACTCCCTCTAACATGTAAACTCATTGAGCAGGGCCCTCAATCCCTCTGTTACTGTCACTATACCCCACTCCCTCTAACATGTAAGCTCACTGAGCAGGACCCTCAATCCCTCTGTTACAGTGTCACTATACCTCACTCCCTCTAACATGTAAACTCATTGAGCAGGCCCTCAATCCCTCTGTTACTGTGTCACTATACCCCACTCCCTCTAACATGTAAACTCATTGAGCAGGCCCTCAATCCCTCTGTTACTGTGTCACTATACCCCCACTCCCTCTAACATGTAAACTCACTGAGCAGGCCCTCAATCCCTCTGTTACTGTGTCCCTATACCCCACTCCCTCTAACATGTATACTCACTGAGCAGGGCCCTCAATCCCTCTGTTACTGTGTCACTATACCCCACTCCCTCTAACATGTAAACTCACTGAGCAGGCCATCAATCCCTCTGTTACTGTGTCACTATACCCCACTCCCTCTAACATGTAAACTCACTGAGCAGGCCCTCAATCCCTCTGTTACTGTGTCACATTACCACACTCCCTCTAACATGTAAACTCACTGAGCAGGGCCCTCAATCCCTCTGTTACTGTGTCACTATACCCCACTCCCTCTAACATGTAAACTCACTGAGCAGGGCCCTCAATCCCTCTGTTACTGTGTCACTATACCCCACTCCCTCTAACATGTAAGCTCACTGAGCAGGGCCCTCAATCCCTCTGTTACTGTGTCACTATACCACACTCCCTCTAACATGTAAACTCACTGAGCAGGGCCCTCAATCCCTCTGTTCCTGTGTGTCCAACTTGACTGGTTACAACTACATGTTTGTTCATCTACCCACTGTAAAGCACTGCAGAATTTGTTGGCGATATATATATATAACAGCATAATAATAATAATAATAATATATGTTTTGGGGTGTTGTTAAACTGTTGTATTTTCTGTACTTGGAGATAATTGAGTTTAGCACAGTTCCTGACTCAATTATCTCTCAGCCACAGGGGAGGGGTTTACTGTCTGTATAAATTCTGCAGCTGTACCTGCTCTAAATTAAGTCTACTCCCAGGGGGTAATGTTATACTGGCTATATCTGCTGTACGCTTGGATTTACTGGCTCTACCCACTGGGAGACGGAACCGGTTCTTTGGTCCAGGGTGGTAGGAGGGGGCGAGACCCCAGCCAAGCTGCGGTGGTTAGGGGGCTGGAAAGTGGTAATGGTGTCCTGGCAGTAACTAGGAAACACGGTTGGCTGCGGTACCCAGTCGAGGTGTCAGGCGGCCCACCACAATGGGGTATTGCATATCATCTGTAACTGAATGACCGCATGGAGTGTAACATGCCATTTCTAACTGAATGACAATATGGGGTGTAACGCACCAACTGTAACTGAATGACAATATGGGGTGTAACGCACCAACTGTAACTGAATGGCAATATGGGGTGTAACGCACCAACTGTAACGGAACGACAATATGGGGTGTAACGCACCAACTGTAACGGAACAACAATATGGGGTGTAACACACCAACTGTAACGGAACGACAATATGGGGTGTAACGCACCAACTGTAACTGAACGACAATATGGGGTGTAACGCACCAACTGTAACTGAACGACAATATGGGGTGTAACGCACCAACTGTAACTGAATGACAATATGGGGTGTAACGCACCAACTGTAACTGAATGACAATATGGGGTGTAACGCGCCAACTGTAACTGAATGACAATATGGGGTGTAACGCGCCAACTGTAACTGAATGACAATATGGGGTGTAACGCGCCAACTGTAACTGAATGACAATATGGGGAGTAACGCGCCAACTGTAACGGAATGATAATATGAGGATATTATGCAAATTGTATCATTGGATTATATTCGTTAACATACTGACATTATTTCCTATTTTATTTTGTGCAGATGAAAGTTATTTATCAATCAGATTCGGCAAAATTAGAAGACATTAAAATCCTCAGTATCAGGTATGTGTTTATTATGATAGAACTGTTTAATGTGAATGACAAACATGCTTTATGGAGAGCATTTAACGTGATATCTGTGCTGGTTTACTACCTAGCTCCCAACATTAAATCTCTGTAGGACAGTTTTGTATAATTGGTTGTGATTGGACGAATGAATGGAGTGAGGGCAAATGATATATTTATATTCTTGAGTAAACCGAACAAGATCTGCATAATACAATTTACACTAAGCATGATTATTGCAGCCAAAACACACTATACTGGAAGCTTTGTCACTGTGGAGCTCTGTGATACCCTCATACCTACCGCACATTGCTGAGTTTTATTGGGATACCCTCATACACACGGCACATTGATATGAGTTTTATTGCTGTGGAGCTCTGTGATACCCTCATATCGCTGTGAGTTTTATTGCTGTGGAGCTCTGTGATACATTCATATAGACTGCATATTGCTGTGTTTTATTGCTGTGGAGCTCTGTTATACCCTCATATTGCTGTGAGTTTTATTGCTGTATAGCTCTGATACCCTCATACACATCATATTGCTGTGAGCTTTATTGCTGTGGAGCTCTGTGATACCCTTATACACGTCATATTGCTGTGAGTTTTATTGCTGTGGAGCTCTGTGATACCCTTATACACGTCATATTGCTGTGGAGCTCTGTGATACACCCATACACATGCCATTTTGCTGTGAGTTTTATTGCTGTAGAGCTCTGTGATACACTCATACACATGCCATTTTGCTGTGAGTTTTATTGCTGTGGAGCTCTGTGATACCCTTATACACATCATATTGCTGTGAGTTTTATTGCTGTGGAGCTCTGTGATACCCTTATACACGTCATATTGCTGTGAGTTTTATTGCTGTGGAGCTCTGTGATACACCCATACACATGCCATTTTGCTGTGAGTTTTATTGCTGTGGAGCTCTGTGATACACCCATACACATGCCATTTTGCTGTGAGTTTTATTGCTGTGGAGATCTGTGATACCCTCATACACATCATATTGCTGTGGAGCTCTGTGATACCCTTATACACGTTTTATTGCTGTGGAGCTCTGTGATACACCCATACACATGCCATTTTGCTGTGAGTTTTATTGCTGTGGAGCTCTGTGATACACCCATACACATGCCATTTTGCTGTGAGTTTTATTGCTGTGGAGCTCTGTGATACACCCATACACATGCCATTTTGCTGTGAGTTTTATTGCTGTGGAGATCTGTGATACCCTCATACACATCATATTGCTGTGGAGCTCTGTGATACCCTTATACACGTTTTATTGCTGTGGAGCTCTGTGATACACCCATACACATGCCATTTTGCTGTGAGTTTTATTGCTGTGGAGCTCTGTGATACACCCATACACATGCCATTTTGCTGTGAGTTTTATTGCTGTGGAGCTCTGTGATACACCCATACACATGCCATTTTGCTGTGAGTTTTATTGCTGTGGAGCTCTGTGATACACCCATACACATGCCATTTTGCTGTGAGTTTTATTGCTGTGGAGCTCTGTGATACACCCATACACATGCCATTTTGCTGTGAGTTTTATTGCTGTGGAGCTCTGTGATACACCCATACACATGCCATTTTGCTGTGAGTTTTATTGCTGTGGAGATCTGTGATACCCTCATACACATCATATTGCTGTGAGTTTTATTGCTGTGGAGATCTGTGATACATTCAAATAGACTGCATATTGCTGAGTTTTGTTGCTGTAGAGCTCTGTGATACCCTCATACACATTTCATATTGCTGTGAGCTTTATTGCTGTGGAGCTCTGTGATTCATATAGACTGCGCATTGCTGTGAGTTTTATTGCTGTAGAGCTCTGTGATACCCTCATACACGTCATATTGCTGTGAGTTTTGTTGCTGTGGAGCTCTGTGTGACATTATTGTGTGTTTTATTGCTCTGTGGTGATGTAACAAATTGATACATACCAAATATTGCTCTGAATGTTATTGGCGAGCAGTTTATGGGTTATGTAATTACTTAGGAATAGATTTAGCAAAGGACACACCAGGTGCTATTCTGGGATAAAAAAGAAAAATCGCCTTGGAAACCAAAGGAAAGTCTATCAGCCGGCATTGCGCCCGTTTCCCTTGTTTTATTTATTTAGAAATCTTTGTAAAGTTCCTAAAGGAATCTTATCCTCAGATCATTAGAATGAGGAAGTGATAGTGAAATATTGATATCACTCAGTTTAATTCTATCTATATTCATTCATTCTTTTCGTCCCAGTAAAGGCAGTATCGTAGTTGATCATCAAGTGATTATGAAAGTTGAATTCAATCAGGATTTCCAATTCTATAACAAGATTTACAATCAAATCGAAGAAAACCTGCAGAAGTCACCCCCATCCCAGGACGGCTGTGGTGGATCCAGTAAGTTTCTTCTGATCCCAAACAATTCACCTTAAATTAAAATATCTATCATTGAAGCAGCAGATTATTTAAAAATGGTCTTTAAAGGGACACTATAGACCCCTAAAGCACTTTAGCTGGCTGAGAAACTGTGTGTGAAGAGAGTATTTTAGCAATTTGCAAAAAGTGCTGATTTCATTGAAAATTGTCACTTTTATAAATTAACCTGGTAACCCCCCACCCCCTCTGTTACTTCCTGGTTTGTTTAGTTTATTTGCACTGACCTCAAGAGGCAGCCATTGCCCAGAGCACCTGCCTTGTGCAGATTGTTCACTGAGCTGCATTGGGAAGTCTGTGATTGGACAGCCACAGAAAGTCTGGGCGGGGCTAGAATGGGAGGACTTTAAATGTTTTTTGGTTTTTTTTTTTACATAAGATAAATGCGGGTTTTGCAAGAGGTTTCCAGATATACTCCAATGAATTAAAAGCATGCATGCTGTCATTTGGGATATATCTACTAAATAGTGATAAGTATTTATTTCATAGCTGGGCAGTGGAAAGTACTTAAGACTACTTTACATCTAGCTGCACCTAGGACTGAAATAAACGTATGATAGACTAGCAGGGTATTCACTAACGTGAGAATAAAAGGTTCATTTAACGTGAATTTATAATTTAACTTCAAAATAGCTGAACTACAAACATTATCTTTTATAAGCTGTGCTTTCTTTCATTTCAGATACTCTGGCCGTAAAGGGACACTATATTCACCAGAATATCTACAGCGTGTTGTATAGTATACAGCGTGTTGTATAGTATACAGCGTGTTGTATAGTATACAGCGTGTTGTATAGTATACAGCGTGTTGTATAGTATACAGCGTGTTGTATAGTATACAGCGTGTTGTATAGTATACAGCGTGTTGTATAGTATACAGCGTGTTGTATAGTATACAGCGTGTTGTATAGTATACAGCGTGTTGTATAGTATACAGCGTGTTGTATAGTATACAGCGTGTTGTATAGTATACAGCGTGTTGTATAGTATACAGCGTGTTGTATAGTATACAGCGTGTTGTATAGTATACAGCGTGTTGTATAGTATACAGCGTGTTGTATAGTATACAGCGTGTTGTATAGTATACAGCGTGTTGTATAGTATACAGCGTGTTGTATAGTATACAGCGTGTTGTATAGTATACAGCGTGTTGTATAGTATACAGCGTGTTGTATAGTATACAGCGTGTTGTATAGTATACAGCGTGTTGTATAGTATACAGCGTGTTGTATAGTATACAGCGTGTTGTATAGTATACAGCGTGTTGTATAGTATACAGCGTGTTGTATAGTATACAGCGTGTTGTATAGTATACAGCGTGTTGTATAGTATACAGCGTGTTGTATAGTATACAGCGTGTTGTATAGTATACAGCGTGTTGTATAGTATACAGCGTGTTGTATAGTATACAGCGTGTTGTATAGTATACAGCGTGTTGTATAGTATACAGCGTGTTGTATAGTATACAGCGTGTTGTATAGTATACAGCGTGTTGTATAGTATACAGCGTGTTGTATAGTATACAGCGTGTTGTATAGTATACAGCGTGTTGTATAGTATACAGCGTGTTGTATAGTATACAGCGTGTTGTATAGTATACAGCGTGTTGTATAGTATACAGCGTGTTGTATAGTATACAGCGTGTTGTATAGTATACAGCGTGTTGTATAGTATACAGCGTGTTGTATAGTATACAGCGTGTTGTATAGTATACAGCGTGTTGTATAGTATACAGCGTGTTGTATAGTATACAGCGTGTTGTATAGTATACAGCGTGTTGTATAGTATACAGCGTGTTGTATAGTATACAGCGTGTTGTATAGTATACAGCGTGTTGTATAGTATACAGCGTGTTGTATAGTATACAGCGTGTTGTATAGTATACAGCGTGTTGTATAGTATACAGCGTGTTGTATAGTATACAGCGTGTTGTATAGTATACAGCGTGTTGTATAGTATACAGCGTGTTGTATAGTATACAGCGTGTTGTATAGTATACAGCGTGTTGTATAGTATACAGCGTGTTGTATAGTATACAGCGTGTTGTATAGTATACAGCGTGTTGTATAGTATACAGCGTGTTGTATAGTATACAGCGTGTTGTATAGTATACAGCGTGTTGTATAGTATACAGCGTGTTGTATAGTATACAGCGTGTTGTATAGTATACAGCGTGTTGTATAGTATACAGCGTGTTGTATAGTATACAGCGTGTTGTATAGTATACAGCGTGTTGTATAGTATACAGCGTGTTGTATAGTATACAGCGTGTTGTATAGTATACAGCGTGTTGTATAGTATACAGCGTGTTGTATAGTATACAGCGTGTTGTATAGTATACAGCGTGTTGTATAGTATACAGCGTGTTGTATAGTATACAGCGTGTTGTATAGTATACAGCGTGTTGTATAGTATACAGCGTGTTGTATAGTATACAGCGTGTTGTATAGTATACAGCGTGTTGTATAGTATACAGCGTGTTGTATAGTATACAGCGTGTTGTATAGTATACAGCGTGTTGTATAGTATACAGCGTGTTGTATAGTATACAGCGTGTTGTATAGTATACAGCGTGTTGTATAGTATACAGCGTGTTGTATAGTATACAGCGTGTTGTATAGTATACAGCGTGTTGTATAGTATACAGCGTGTTGTATAGTATACAGCGTGTTGTATAGTATACAGCGTGTTGTATAGTATACAGCGTGTTGTATAGTATACAGCGTGTTGTATAGTATACAGCGTGTTGTATAGTATACAGCGTGTTGTATAGTATACAGCGTGTTGTATAGTATACAGCGTGTTGTATAGTATACAGCGTGTTGTATAGTATACAGCGTGTTGTATAGTATACAGCGTGTTGTATAGTATACAGCGTGTTGTATAGTATACAGCGTGTTGTATAGTATACAGCGTGTTGTATAGTATACAGCGTGTTGTATAGTATACAGCGTGTTGTATAGTATACAGCGTGTTGTATAGTATACAGCGTGTTGTATAGTATACAGCGTGTTGTATAGTATACAGCGTGTTGTATAGTATACAGCGTGTTGTATAGTATACAGCGTGTTGTATAGTATACAGCGTGTTGTATAGTATACAGCGTGTTGTATAGTATACAGCGTGTTGTATAGTATACAGCGTGTTGTATAGTATACAGCGTGTTGTATAGTATACAGCGTGTTGTATAGTATACAGCGTGTTGTATAGTATACAGCGTGTTGTATAGTATACAGCGTGTTGTATAGTATACAGCGTGTTGTATAGTATACAGCGTGTTGTATAGTATACAGCGTGTTGTATAGTATACAGCGTGTTGTATAGTATACAGCGTGTTGTATAGTATACAGCGTGTTGTATAGTATACAGCGTGTTGTATAGTATACAGCGTGTTGTATAGTATACAGCGTGTTGTATAGTATACAGCGTGTTGTATAGTATACAGCGTGTTGTATAGTATACAGCGTGTTGAATTTGTCCTGTGAGTAGAATCATTCCCTTCAGGCTTTTTGCTGTAAACGCTGTCTTTTCAGAGAAAATGCAGTGTTTACATTACAGCCTAGGGATATCTCGAATGGCCACTCCTCAGGTGGCTGCTAGAGGTGCTACTTGGGGCAGTGCTACACATAGTGCAGCACTGAAGAGACACTGGACTTTCCCCATAGAGATGCATTGATTCGGGGGCCAGGGACCTAAATAGTTACTTTACCACTATAGGGTCAGGAATACATGTTTATATGTTTATATTCCTTACCCTATAGTGTTCCTTTAAAGTTAAAGCAGTAAATGCCCTGTTACATTCACGTCAGTCTGAGTTATTCAGTTGTGTTAATGAATTTACAAACAGATAAAGACAAAGACATTTTATCAAATATAGAAACCAAAACAAACTGTCCTGGATGGTGATCGCATGCAGTCGGTTACATTTTGGAAAAGTTCCTGAATGATCTAATAAAAGACAACAGGTATTAATAACAAGGGCACAATTAGCAGATCTGGGAGAGGACAATTCTAGCCCATTGGTTTTGGCCAGGTTAGTGAATAACCTCCGAATTTGCAGTTTTTGTGAAGAGCGTTCAGCAAGCAGAGGAAATGAGGGAAAATCTCAGTGTAGCCAATCCTCCAGTAAAATCAATGAATTATTAGATATCGGTTGTAATATTATAAATCTGTCAATGCTGATTATAATGTTGTTGCATATTTTCCCCCAGATATACTTTGTTTTTCTGAAACCAACGTTACCAAAGGGGACATAACTAGTGCCACAGGTAGGAGTTGTAATAACGTGTTTTATTGGTGTGTTCTATCCCCATATGGTCTGTGACGCTCTGTGCTATATTACAAATGTGGTCCTAAATGATTCTCTTCCAAAATGGAATGACCCGTTCACTTATTGTCATGAATACTGTCGGGAATATTATATCAGAATAACTAAGTCAGTGGTGATCAACGACCATTTGATCAAAGTATAAGTAAAGGTGTTAAACTCCAGTCGCCAAGTGCAATAAATAAACAGCCTTAGCAGAATGACACCATCAGCAATTCTTAGAAAATCACATTGCGCATTCATTAATTGTATCCTAAATTTGCTACAAGATTAATACGGACTTTATTTAACAACGATTAACATACGTATATATATATTTATAGATATCGGATTCATTTTCAATCAGTATTGGATCTCTTATTTGCTATGTCTTTCCATTGATTAATGTGTGAGATTTGTTTATCGTTAAATGTCTCTTTTGCTCAAATATTAAGAGAAACAAACCCAGAACATAAGACACAAAGACAGCTCGTGATTGATTTATTTGCTGACTTGTCGGCCGCTATCTTGAGGTCACCATTTTGCTATATCGGAAAAGAAAAGATAATTCAGGTGTAAATTATTGATGCTATCAATCTGTTATGTAATAAAATAATAAAATAACCTTCACAAGATTTAAAAACAAGTCTTGGTACAGCAGATCAATGACATTTATTGTGAGTCTTCCCATAATAGACTTCCTCATGGCCTCCAGTCAGTGCATCTATTTATACCCTCCCTGTTTAAATCATGTTATATGGAAGATATATAACATTAAAGTGTTTCAGGAGAAGATAATACAATCCTCGGGTTCTGGAAGATCCATAAACCACTCGCCCTTCAGTCTCCTAATTTATAATGTGTTCAGATTACCTCTATGGGATTTATTTTCCCATATTAAAACGAGTTACCATTCTGTAATAAATATAGGAGTAAGTGACGTGCTTCGGAGAAGGTGAGACAATATGTGTAAGGTGCGGTATAGACTTGGCTCAGCCAAGGTTTTAGAAAACGCAAATACGAAAACAGGAGCGTGTTAATGGTCCGCTAGATACCAATATCGCTTCCCCTCAAAAAAAAGTAGGCATGAGAGATTATTAACCTATTAAAACCAAGACATGTCACTATGGGTCACTATACTGTATAGCATCCATGTCACTTCGAGAGTCGCCTTGGCAAGACACGTAAGATCTCACAAGTGACAGTGCCACTTTAAATAGACCGTAAGGATTATAATGACATCAACTGGGGAGGCAGGAGATATCTAACTGTCTGCTGCCTGGCCTCCTCTATGTCAACTCTTACCAACGTGAGACTTTGGTCACTAAATCAAGCTCCAAATTGGTTTCTGAATGGGGGCTAGTTAATGCTTCAAAAGATGGGACGTTTGATCAAACAAAGCATAGAAAAGATTTTAGATTAATAGTAGAAACCAATAGTGTAAATTGGGTGGGAGCGGTCCACCCTGGGTGACACGATGCAGAGGCTGCAAAAAGCCAGAACAGGCACTTGCCCACCAGGACATTGCAGACACTGTAGTAATTGGCTGCTGGGATCTCTCTGCATTGAGTTTTGAGCTCCATCACGCACTCTATACTCATGTGATGTCATCCCAGCCCCAGTATCAGTACAGAGCTGCAGGGATCTGATCAGAGATGGATCTCAGCAGATCCCTACTCGAATGAGCTTCCACTCAAGCTCCCTTTTGTGGTAAGAAAAGGAAGGATGAATGGACCTCCTTCTATAAAAATAAAATAAAAAAATTGTGTCTGTGTCTGTGTGTGTAAGTCTGTGTGGGAGTATATGAATGTGTGTAAGTGTGCGTATCAATTTGTATGCGTGTGTGTATGGGTCTGCGTGGGAGTATATGAATGTGTGCATAAGAGTCTGTGAGCGTAAGAGTCTGTGCGCGTAAGAGTTGTGAGTATATGAATATGTGTGTTTGTGTATGAGTTTGTGTGCGTAAATGTGTGTATATTATTTATATAGCGCCATCATATTCTGTATCGCTGTACAATGGGTGGACTAACAGACATGTAATTGTAACCAGACAACTAGACGTACAGGAACAGAGAGGTGGAGGGCCCTGCTCAATGAGCTTACATTCTAGAAATGAGTCTGTGTGTGCATTGGCCATATGTGCTTTTTACAAGTCTCTGCGTGTCTGCGTGTCTGTGTGTCTGTGTGTTTACGAATCAATGTGTGTTTTTTTTTAGATATGATTACTAATTGGGGGGGGGGTAATTTTTACCCCATTTTTGCCATGTAAACCAGATATGCCTCTGATAGAACTCATTCTTGAATTTAAGTGTTTGAATGTGTAATCTGTAATCTTTAAACCCGTGTTGCAGATTTGTGCAGACAGATGTTTGAACCTGATCTCAAGGACTTCTATTATGCAAATAACAGCAGCGCCCAGTTACAGTGTATCACCCGATGCACCAAGGGGCTGCCTGATAGCTTTGACTGTAACTATGGAGATTGCCGTTTGATTCCCCGATCGGGTCCTACGTGCATGTAAGTATCCATTTCTTTTTATTTATTTATTTATTTATTTATTTATTTATTTTCATCTGACCTCCAAATTGGACAGAATACCTTGGGTTGTCAACAGCCAATCAGAACCTGGGATTTTTAGAACTGAGCTAATAAGTTGAGAGCATTTCCCTATGTGTGGACTGTAATGTAAAGGTCAGAGTTGGCTGATAATGCACAATGCCATGCTGGTCAATGATATATAATTTTATAAATTAGCAATTAGCAAGTGATGTCACATATGATGTTACACAAAATATTCTAAAGAAAAAGCAACGATTTGTGGAATGTATTGTGGACCATTCAAGTACCTCTTCTATAGCGAACATACAGAAATAGCTATCATACATTTGTGTATAAATTGCCTAAAAGACATCAGCTCTATGTATACAGGTGACATTTTGGGTGCTATATTGTTAAATAAACCACTGAAAATCCATCTACCTTCCTTATTGCCTACTCAATGTTTTTTTATGTAAAACTTTGCTAATGACCTGTCCTGTCCATTGCCATCAATAACTATCGAAGAATAACGCTAATTCCTTCCCACTCAGATTTATACAAACAAACAATCATTTTCTTCTCAATTTACAAAACAATACAAGACAGAATGTTGCACATAAAGCCCCACTTAGCTTAGTCTGTGATCCAGGGTCAGTATTCTCCTTGTAGAGAATGCTGTTTGTCTGTTCCCAGGGATTGTTATATGTGAGACTTCAAACTAAGCCCTTGGTTTAATCAGAGCTCATGCTTTTTATCAGCTTAATAAGATTTTTATAAATTCGGATTAATTAAATTACTGCCATTCAAGTCTTCACGAAGACAATAAATATTGGTTTGAATATCAAAACCGAAACTTGTACTTTACATAGAAAATAATCGGATGAGGTGATTTCATTTATCACTCAAATATTTCCAGATAAATCGCCTCATTTGATTCAACATCTAAAACTCGTTGATAAAAGTTTACAATTTGCCTGGCAAGTCTCAGTTCTCATGAGAGAGGCGCCACTTGCCTGAAAGCAGGTTGTTCTGTGCTGAGCTTTCCATGGGTGAAGATAAGCACATTTTTAGATGTTGCAATGTTTTCTTTTTTAGATTTAGTAATTAATGGACTATTATTTGGCCTTTTGTGGGGCTGTAAAAAAAGTAAGACGACCACTGATGGTAATATATATAAATAAATAAAGTACGGGTGCACTCACAGGACTCCCAAATCAATTAGTGGTTTATTTTGAAACAGCAGCACTATACAAAATTCTTATCTCCACAACTTCCCCACATGGAATTAATGATGCTTCAATTCTGTCCAGAGAACATATCACAGAATTATTATATGCACATGCAGATGGCATGTTAACACTGAGGTTATCGTCCTTCAATCACCAAGTTTTATTGAGCAAATTTCCACCATTTGTGAAATTGCATTAAAGTCGCCCGACCCACTTCATCTCCGTGAAGTGGTCTGAGTGACGTGGCTCTGTCCTTCTAACCCTGCAATGTAAAACACCGCAGATTTGTGTAAATGGCAATGTTTATCTTGAAGGCTTAAACACCTCCAACGGACAGCCACTAGAGGAGCTTCTGCCAGAACTAAAAAAATAAAATCCGGTCATGGCATGTGAATGTCATCAATAGAAGCTCATAGGAAAACATTGAAGTCAATTATGTCCTATGACTGGCTCACCCACGTATGCACAACTCACCCCCAATGCTCCTCTATGAGGATGACGTTGGACGAGGAATATAGAGAATATCTGCGATGGAGAAAAGGTAAGTAAAAAGCTTTCTACTGCAAACAAGCAGAGGTGGGGGCTAAAACGAATTTTGCATTAGGACACGATAGCATTAGGAAAACAAGTTTGTGATCCTAAAGCTGTAGTGTTCCTTTAATGTTCCCATCATTGTACGGTAGTATTTTGCATACACATTATAAAATTACGTTGGCTGCTCACTCAGTAACGTCTCCTGTTTGAGATTTTAAAGGAACACTATGCCAGATTAAATAAGGTGATTAATTTACCATTCAGCCCTCTCTGCTCAAGCTCCACCTCTTTGCTGAGATCATCCATCTTGATGATGTCAGTCAATCCAGTGCATTGCCCCATAGTAAAGCAATAAAAAGTGACATGCCACACTGAGCCAATCAGAGGGGCTCCTAAGACCATCTGACTAAAATAGCAGTGTTCTACTCAGCTGTTTTCATGCAATGCTGCAATGTTTTCAGCTACAGGATAAAATGGGTCCACATGGTACCCAGACAAATTCATTGAGCTGAAGTTATTTGGGTGCCTACAGTGTTACTTTAACCAGAAGATCTCATGATTATCTTATATCTTCACAAAGTTTTCTGACACACATGGAGGGATCCTTAATTAGTGGCCAGCACTCAGATTTTAGAGATCCATAATTTAGATTGACTGATTTTTAAAATCCATATATTGTTGAAACACTGAACTTGTTCTTTGTTTCCACCCACAGATGTCCGAACACCAATGACTTCTGGTACTCAGGGAAGAGCTGTGGCACAAGGATTAGCAGACCTGGAGTGATTGGAGGAGTTACAGCCACACTCATTGTCTTAATCATCGTAATAGTCATTGTGGTCATTATGTATCGCAGACGGAAAGGAAAACCTTGGTTACCATCAATGTAAGCTAACATTGTCCACCCACTAAGCCGTTATTGTAAAGAACCATTAATTCTCTTCAAAATATCAAATCCTTTATTCCCCATGTCTATATTGAACTGAGCTGTGTCTGATGTTACGTGTGGAAAAGAATCTGTATCATTTTGTTTAATCAATGACTGAAAACAGTGATGTTTCATCAATTTCATTGCTCCAGGCCCATCTGCTTTAAGTCGTCTTTCTCCCGTGAAACTAGGGTGATTCATTAGTTTGCAATTATTTACCAGAAATTGTCTTGATGTCTTGAACACATAAACAATGCTGTTTCACATAACAGATTTCGACATGCAGGCAAACACAAGGCATAAACAAAGTTTATTTAATTCCATTTTTAATTACTATTTTGCTTCCTCATAGGAATAAAAAATCGAACCTTCTGAATCCAGACAATTTAGAATCCGAGTGGACAACGGCAGAGACAGATATGAGGAGATATGACACTGTACCTGGAAATGAAGGTGAGGTTGCATATCACACTTACAGAAGATACTTTATCTATTCTATAAACTCTATTTTAACCTACTTTGTTTCTGTAACAGGTTTCAGTCACAATACCTTTACACCAGAACTGGAGAATGTGGATACCTCTACGAAGGTAAGAATGCTGGGGAGGGAGCAACAGGAGGACACACAGATTAGATGACTGGCCAGAAATAGTATATAGTTGTAAAAGCATGTTTCAGTCCAAAAATCATCATCAACAACAACAACAAAAACACATCAGCATAACAAAACCTGATACATTTCAATTAATCCATTAAATATCAACTTTGTGAACTATCAGTCAGTGAAACAGGGTCTAAATGTAGACTAATTAGATTCTTTAAGAAACACTGCAAATACCATGACTAGTATGGACTATTGTAGTTGTCATAGTGTCCAACCTACCTATCCTCCCTAATACACAAGTACGTCCCATCCAGGCCCCTACACGCTGCCAAAGATCTACGTATATCCTCTGTCCGTACTCCCACCTCTAACGCTCGCCTTCAAGACTTCTCCAGGGCTGCACCTTTTTCTGTGGATCTCCCTTCTCTGTTAGAATTTCACCCATTCTCCACTCCTACAAAAAAATTATTGAAAACTCACTTCTTCAGGAAAGCATATCAATTAAACTCAATCAGTAGGTTTTCATCCCCAGTACCCAATGACTCCTCTCCTGCAACTGTCAAAATGACCTACTAAGCCCTCAGTGTATACTTTTCTAAGAACCTACTTCATACCCCTACTTTTACCCTTTGTGTCTATACCCCACTCCCTCTAACATGTAAGCGCATTAGCAGGGCCCTCAACCCCTCTGTTACTGTACGTGCACCTGTCTGGTTACAATTGCGTGTCTGTTAGTCCACCCATTGTACAGAATGGAATTTGGAATTTTGGAATTTGATGGCACTATATAAATAATGAAATAATAATAATAGTGCTATGAGTGCCCGAGAAACCATTTATGAATGCTTTGAAAACTTACCAGAGGTCTATCAGGCACCTGCCACTGCTTCCTGTGGTGCCAGGAGCTCTAGCAAGACTCTTGGACAATATCCACCTTCCTGCTTCATTGCTGGAGGACTTTATGTGTGTCATTTGTATTATTACAAAAAGTGCAGATTTGAATAGAAATTGTCACTTTTATAAATTAACCTGGTTACACCCCCTTGACTGTCAATTGGGCAGCTGGTCCTGTTACTTCCTGGTTTGTTTAGCTTAGTGCAACTGCCCAAAGCACCTGCCTTGCAAATACTTCTCACTGGGAAGTCTTTGATTGGACAGCCACAAAGTCTGGGCAGGGTTATAAGGGGAGGGCTTTCTAAGGATGCAGACAAGAGAACTGCAGTTATTTCAAACTTTTTTCAGATATACCCTTAATGAAGAAAAATCACATTTTAATATAGAACCTTGGTTGAGGAGAATTAAGACACTGCTTGAAAAGCCCTGCATTAAACTACATAATCTAGATCAAAGTAATACTGTAAACATATAAGCAAGAGATAAAGGATTACACTGCATTGGAAGAAAATAATTTCCAGAACATAATGCAGAGGAATAGTCATGCAATCAGAATTAATTAAATTAGTGGGTTTGCCACTAGTGTATTATTCCAGGCCTCCCAACTGTCCTACTTCCCACAGCAGAACTCCTACACCTAATAGGCAGATTAATGGGAACACTGTTGGCACCTAAACAAGCCAGAAATGTCACCATAGAAGCAGACTTCAGGGTACCGAAGCCCCGGAGGGTGCCGGGATCAGCTCCCAGAGACCTCGTGGTGCGGTATCGCAACTCGGCAGACAAAGCGGCTGTCCAAGCTGCTCTCAAGGGAAATACTCCTCTCAACTTTGAGAACATGAAACCGGGACCTGTCGGGAGGAGGACATTACAGCCTTTTACAGTGCTGCTCAAACAACACGATATCAGATATCGCTGGCGCTCACCACAAGCACTGCAAATCTTGAAATACGACACCGTACACTCCATCTCTGACTCGCAGGGAGCTGAAGCACTGCTGCAAATACTCAAATTGCCCTTGGACTCCCTACTAAATGCTCACTCACTAGATGGCGCGCGCTGCGTTACAACATAACAGGCTAAATTGTAACACAAAGCCACCACAATGTTAATGTTGGTGTCTCCCTTAGAATTGTTCCAGCCAGAACACTTCAATACTACTTGGCCTAGCATATCCCATGATCACTAACACCACAGAATGTCCCATTTGCAACTGCCAAGCAACATCACTAGTACCCAGCTAGACCGTTCACGGCCGAGAAGCGATTATTTATACCCAAATCGATCCCTAGCAATCTAAAATAAGCTCCCAGGCTAAGTTACTTTTAGATGCACTGTAATACTACCTGTTGACACTAATAGATGCTTTGTCTGAAATCTTTCTTGTTATTTACCTGTATAACCTCTCTTGTTCGAGAGCTGGGAATAAATAAATAATTTAAAATCAATACCCCAAGTTTAATACCTTAAATACCTTAGGTTGTCTTCTTTTACAAAATATATACATGTGAAGGGTTATTCAGGGATTCCTGACAGATATCAGTGTTACAATGTAACTTGCGTTCATTTTGAACAAAAATGGTTTGGAAATGGCAAAGTGCTACTTGTACTTATTGCCCTATAACTTGCAAAAAAAAAGCTAAGAACATGTTAACATTGGGCATTTCTAAACTAAGGACCAAATTTAGAAACTATTTAGCATGGATGCTTTTTGGCGGTTGTAGATACGCAACAGATTTTGGGGGTCAAAGTTAGAAAAAGTGTTTTTCTTAAATTTTGCATCATATTTTATAATTGTTTTTATAGTAAATGATATGATATGATGAAAATAATGGTATCTTTAGAAAGACCATTTAATGGCAAGAAAAACTGTATATAATGTGTGTGGGTACAGTAAATGGTAAGAGGAAAATTACAGCTAAACACAAACACCACAGAAATGTAAAAACAGCTCTGGTCCCAAACGGTAAGAAAATTAAAAAGCGGTCTGGTCACTAAGGTCACTTTAGGGGTTAAAAAATAGGAACTAGCATGCAAATACTATTGACAGATTTTTTTTTTTTTTTTTTTTTTTTTTCTGATTCATGGTTTGTTAAATAAGATCAAATACTTTTGGCTAGTAGGCTTGCAGGAAGGCTTGCAAAGGCTGCAGACAAGAAATCTGCATGTTTTGCAAGCTGTTTTTAGATATATCCCCAATGAAAAGATGAATGAATAATTAAATACATGCATATTTTAATGGGGGTATATCTACTAAACAGTGATTTTTATTTAATTTTATATTTCGGCTGTGGAGTGATCAATTTATCAAACCCATGAAAGGAACATATTCATTCATTTTAGCTCACTAACTGTTGAGATATCTAAACAGAGTCTAATATCCAGGCAAAGGTTAATTCATTTTTACATTTTGCTATTAAACTAACACGTATTTATAATTGAATTAAAGAATTTTTTTTTTGTATAAATTGCATTAAGCTATTTGCTTCTGTAATGCAGAATTTTTTTAATTTTTTTTCACAGGTACAGATAAAACGTCCAGACATAATTAGAAACCCAGACGATTTGGACTACAACAGACCGGAATCACAATCATCAACAATACTAGATGGGCCTGAATATCTGAGATCAGTTTCCCAAATATAAGAGAAACAGATTGTAAATTGTAACTATTTGAAAATCGGTGCCAAAGTGAATCATTCCTAATGTTACTTATTTCCATTTTAATGTACTATAATGTATTAATGCTCACTGTATTGTGCCAAATATTAAATATAGCGGATTGTCAAAAACATCCTTTTAACCCCTTAAGGACCAAACTTCTGGAATAAAAGGGAATCATGACATGTCACACATGTCATGTGTCCTTAAGGGGTTAATCACAAATTTCACTTTTTGCAATATGTGAATAGAATATATTTTTTCAATGGAATTCTCACCATATTCCTTCTATGAATTTAGTATTTTTACATAAAACATACTGGATGTAGGCATTTTCTATCATGTATTTAATTATATAAAGTTCTCAAAAATAAAAATGTTATGCGTCTAATGCTGAAAATAGAAACAATGTGTAAAAAATGGTGATCCGAAGTAGTCATTGTTATTTCTATTACAAACAACATATTAATTAGAATCACCCGTTATACCACCCGAGTGGGAGAATTCTAATTATTCTATTTCAAATCATCTTGGTAGAATTCAAGGGGTTTGGCTGGTCACTTCCTATTGGCTGTCATAACATCACATGACGCTGGCCCACCCTCTCCGTCACTGACGTCTGCACTTTAGACACTTTTAATGGTATTGAAGGGAATTCAAACTAAATTCAAAACAAATTTAAAATTTAAGGCAAATTATGCAAATTGGAAGATCTGCCTTGTCATCGAAGCAACCAGTTTGCCAATTTTGGTCTAAATTTGGAAATTTGCATTGAATTCCTGAAAATTCTGACTTACGTTAATAACCCTGTATATAGCACACATTGTTTACTGTTTAGATTTTTTTATATATATATTTTGTTTACCTAATATGTACTTTATTTTATTGAATTAAAATGCATATTTTATTTCTATTATATTCAGAAAAGTTAAAGGAGCACTCCACTTCCTACAAAGGGGGGTTGGGGGGAACCACTGTTTAGTAGATCTACCCTTTAATACTTCAATTAAATGCATGTATTTATTGGGGGTATATCTTAAAAGAGCTTGCCAAGGCTACAGTTCTTGTGAATTGAGCCTTAGCAAGCTAACCAATTGTTGCACACGTGCGCACCCACAACTCATGCCTGTTTGTGCACACGGATATGGATGTGTGCGCTGGCTCGTACGCACCTGCACGCGTCTTTTCTGAGTTCTGGAGCGGAGGAGCCGTTGGGTGTGAAGGCAGGCACGGTTAAGTAAATCATACCTGCCACTTCCATTAGCTCAGGGGAGTTTGATTGACAGCCAGGGGGGAGTTCCCCAGCAAATTTATAAAAGTGCTGATTTCTCATTATAAACTGGGATTAAACTATTCTACTAGCAAGCTTAAGTGTTGTTGGGGTGTGGAGTGGTACTTTAATGATCCCTCCGAAGCTGTAGTTCTGTGATTTGTAATGTCTCTGAAGACTAAATGTAGGTATTTGTATAAGCTAATTTAACTTGTTTTCTAACCTATTTCATATTTTATAAGCAATAAACATTTAACTTCCTTTACAAGATATGTTTTATTTTTCAGCACCACTAACGCTACCTCCTAATTCATCATATAACCCTTGTACTAACAAAAACAAACCATACATTAACTATACACCAGTTATTTAGTGCTCATTTTCTCTTGATATTTTATATTTTACAGAGAATGTTTTATACTATGTATCTCTAACATATTTCTGTGAACTTGGGACTTTGATTTCATATCTTGTCATGGCATCTGAGGAAAGGGTTCAATAAAACATCTTATTGCTCCCAAGTATCAATAAATCTATCAGAAGATAGTCTCGTTATTGTTGTAACATATGTCTGTGATTCGTTGTGAATGCGGCACACAGTGTGTGATGTATGAAGAGAAACTTGTAGCAGACCCTGGGTAACCTGACCGGTTACCTCCGCTAATTCCTTCCCTCGGCCACTCTGGAACCACTTAAAGTATAAAGGCACCCATTCCCCCAGTAACTAGACGAGACACATCTCTGGGAGTACAACACAAATGCTTTATTGGTACAGCCAATTTATACACAGACCCCCGCACTGGACGAGACACATCTCTGGGGGTACAAGACAAATGCTTTATTGGTACAGCCAATTTATACACAGAACCCTGCAAGGGGTCCCCATTCCATTCAGCACAAGACCCTCAGTCTCAGGCTGGAGGGGGATGATTTACATATAGCCATCACCTACTCTGGGAGATACCAACAGTACAACAATTACATAGAGTAAGACACATCACATACATTGGGGAAAACTTAAGGGGCTCCGCGCAACAGGAACATACATCCCTGGATAGCTCCTAGTTCCCGCTATGATCCCTGAAAAAAGCAGAGCTATCGGATGTACAAAGCCCGAGAAATCATTGTGTAAAGTCTAGGCTTGAGGCTCTGTACATACCCCAAAACATTTCATGAGAATCTCATGGTTTTACGTGGGTAGATTCAAACTTCACACCTAAACCACGCGGCGGCCAATCAGGAGAAAGGGCACAAACCAATTGGCCATCAGGGAGGGGAGGTGTTTCGCTGGGCAATCGGGAGAAAGGGCGCAAAGCCAGTTTTAATGGTAGCCCTTCTCCTATTGGCCAGCACGGACTTCCAGGCGTGCAGTGGGACTCTACGGCTTTTGAAGCCGACCCCTAGCTTCAGCAGTGTTTTGCCGTCGAGTTCATGGAACTAAAATCAGATACTTGAGGGCACGAACACCGCTGAAGTTTTACCTTCCCTTGAACTATCACATTCGAATGGAGTCGAACGGCGTCTGACTATTCGAACGCCACGTTAAAATGGGCTATTTGCACAAGCGGTGCCCGTTCGTGCATTCGCGTTCATGCATTCGTGAAATAGGACACAAGCGGTGCGTTCGTGCAATAGGACTTCCATCTATCTTTTGAACGACTGGACCAAATTGTATGATTTTTGAATATGTTTGTATACTGATTATGTTGGTTAATGGAAATTGCTTGTATGGTTTGGAAGTTATGAATATTGGGTAAAACTGTATATTTTCTGCCTGTGATAATTGAGTTAACCCATTGTGTTCAGTAATTATATCACAGGCAGAAGGGAGGGTTTGTGTGCCTTAACTGTGAGTGTCTGACTGTACTGTTCTATTTTGATTGGCTGATGTAACTGCATGTCCTGTGTACCACAAGGTCCAAGTGGGTGGTAACCTTGTGGGAAAACCTGTATAAAAGAAAGTCCTTTGGTGTTCATTAAACAGACCTGCTTGACCCTTTCTTGAAGCCTTGGCTCATGCTTGGGGGGGTGGTATAACAACAATCTTGGGGATTGCTATAATCACAATATTGCCCTAAATTTAAGCTCTTGTAAGAGCTTGTTCCTGATACGCTCTCTGGATTAGGAGAGGTCTACCAACTTGGGTCCAAGGTGGGTGGAGGACGGCGAGACCCTGGCGCAACTGCATCGCTGGAAGTGGGGTCTGCAGTACTCATGGTGTCTGGTGGAGTGCTCGGAGTCCTCAGCAAGCACTAGGAGCAACAATTGTCGGAGGTACTCGGTCGAAGTGCCAGCGGTCTGTCACATTTGGTGGCAGCGGCGGGATGGCGTCCTAGTGCGAGGAGAAGCAGCTCGGAGACACCGGTAAAGTGTGGATTTACAAATTGAGGGCAACGCTAGTATTCGTACAGCGTCCCTAGCTACAGAGGTACTAACTTTCGTCAGTGCAAGCATGGCATCCAGCTACACTGATGAGGAGCTTGACAGAGAGTTTAAGGGGCTGCTGGCTTTCTTTGGACCCAACCCCCCCTGAGAAATTCGTACAGAACACGAGGAAAATAGTGGCAGAGTACCTGCAGCACAAAGTAGAGCGGGCAAGTGAGTTGGCAGGTTGGGAGAGACCCCAGCGGTGGCCTGAGTTCCAGGAGGAGGTGATGGTCAATCCCTCCACCTTACAGCAACCAGCGTCCTGGGGAGTGGAGGCAACCGGCCTCACCCTCCAACAACAGCAGGACGGCCGGTCCAGATCCCCCAACATCCCAGCAGGGATACCATGAGGAGGAGGTAAGCAAGCCCTCCTCTCCCCAACTAATTCTCACCCAAGTCCGGGGGGCAGTGGATAAGTCTGCGATACTCACTGACCCCCTTCCAGCAGAAGAGCTGGCATCCGGGCAGAGCGCGGTCGGCCTCTTCCCTCCCTTGTCCCCAAGTCCAGAACCTGAATACCCACCAGCCAACCCTGCTGAAGTGCTGGCATTAGGGCAGAGCGCCGCTGGCCTCTGCCCACTAGTTCCCCTCAGCAACCTGGGACATGCAGGCCAGAACCAGACACCAGGAATCACCAGGTGCAGTACTTGTGTATTGTAGCAGAGAGGTAGTATAATCCACAGTATCTCTGTTGGGTAACAGGAACAGCATAAAATAATCCAGGCAAATAAATACAGCATTCAATAATCCTGGTAGCGTTGTAAGAATCCTTCTTTCCCAAGAACTGGACGACACAAGGCTGGGAGTCAACTGAGCTTTTAATCACAGGTCACAGTATTTATGGGATTCCCCATGCAAGGGGTTTCCCTGTACCGCTCAGATCCCAGCATAACTAACCGAACGCCGCACAAAATACATATTATTTCCAAGTTATATTCAAAGTACCGATTGAACGTATGGGAACAAACTACCGAAGGACCGGTGCTCCCGAACGGCTTGGAAGTCCAGCAGTATTCGTGCCGCCAAGTAGCCGATTTTAGTTCCAGGCGCTCAATGACCAAATACCGCTGGGCTAACAAAGGATCCAAGATGGCCGACCGCCGCGTGGTCGGTAGCTGAACGGCAGCCACCCTGAATCTCAACAATGTTTCAATATTTAATGGGAGCCACACGACCTCCTGTGTGTGGTCTCCCTTTCGGCAGTTTGTTCGTTTCACGAACAGTGTTGAAATTCACTGTTCGTAAAACTACTGTTTGAATGCTGGTGGCTTTCATGCCGCCAGCATACGAATGCTTTTGTTTGCATGAAATACATATACAGGAATACACTTGGTTCTAACAACCTTAAAGCTGCAGCAACACATTTAAGCAAATACAGTTTTAAGTGGCTAGTTTTGCCACATGTATTGTGGGTGGGTTACTCTGTTAACTGTTTATTGTGGGTGGGCTACTCGACTAACTCAGGTACTGACTGACAGAAGGTCAGGTACCTGGTTAGTCTCCCCCGGAAAGGGAAGATGTGTGGCGAAAGTAACCAAGTGGCGACTTGTGCCTGGAGAGGACTAATGGCCAACTTCTTGCCTTGTGACTATGGCCCCTGGGCTGTATTGCCCTTCAAAAGCTCTGTTTGGACTTATTGGGCCTAAAACTACTCTTTCTGCCTTTTTAAGATACATGGGAGTAGTTCTGAAACTTTAAATTAGCACTTCGGATACAGCCGAAGTGCCTAAGTAGTCAAAGTGTCCGCCATTCAACTCAACACGTGGCAACGGCCATTTTAATTAAGCCAAATGCGGTCAACTGTGTTTTGCCGTCGAGTTCATGGAACTAAAATCAGATACTCACCGGCACGAACACCGCTGAAGTTTTACCTTCCCTGGAACTATCACATTCGAATGGAGTCGAACGGTGTTCAACTATTCGAACACCACGTTAAAATGGGCTATTTGTGCGTTTGTGCATTTGAATGGGACTTAGTCTCTTTTTCTATGTGAAATAGACAGACCGCACTGCCCAAATCTATGGAACTCTTTTGGGCAGGAAAGCCATTTATGGAAATTGCATGTATGGTTTGGAAGTTATGAATATTGGGTAAAACTGTATATTTTCTGCCTGTGATAATTGAGTTAACCCATTGTGTTCAGTAATTATATCACAGGTAGAAGGGAGGGTTTGTGCGCCTTAACTGGGAGTGTCTGACTGTACTGTTCTGTTTTGATTGGCTGATGTAACTGCATGTCCTGTGTACTACAAGGTCCAAGTGGGTGGTAACCTTGTGGGAAAAAACTGTATAAAAGAAAGTCCTTTGGTGCTCAATAAACAGACCTGCTTGACCCTTTCTTGAAGCCATGGCTCATGCTTGGGGGATGGTATAAATACACTCTTGGGGATTGCTTTAATCACAATACTGCCCTGAGTTTAAGCTATTGTAAGAGCTTGTTCCTGATACACTCTCTGGATTAGGAGAGGTCTATCAACTGGAAGCTGGATCCTGGTCTTGGGTCCAGGGTGAGTGGAGGACGGTGAGACCCCGGAGCAGCTGCATCGCTGGAAGTGGGGTCTGCAGTGCTTATAGTGTCTGATGGAGTGCTTGGAGTACTCAGCAAGCACTAGGAGCATCGATTGGCAGAGGTACTTGGTCGGAGTGCCAGTGGTCCGTCACACCTATAGTCACCAACGCCAACAGCTTCATAAAAGACACAACCGACTTCCTCAACAAACTCAGCCAAATCACCAGTCTCCCTGCTAACACCATCCTTGTAACCATGTATGTGGAATCTCTGTACAGTAACATTTCACATACAGACAACATCAATGCTTGCTTCCATTTTCTCTCTTACACCGACAACCAAAAATACAGCCTTTGAATTATCACAGAACTGGCACTATTAATCCTCACACATAATTATTTCAGTTTTAACAAACCTACAAACCATAGGCACTACTATGGGCACAAAGATGGCACCGCAATATGCTAATCTGTACATGGCAGATCTTGAACAGAGATTCCTAGAAATACAGCACACCAAACCATTCAAATATTATTGCTATGTTGATGATATCTTCATAATTTGACCTGAAAGCAAAGAAAAACTGATGCAGTTCCATGACTCTTTTAACACATTCCATCCATCAAACTAAAAATTGAATATTCCACTAGATCTGTGAATTTTCTGGACACCACTGTGACAAGTAACAATGGCACAATCCACACCTCGGTTTACAGAAAACCCACAGACAGGTGCAGTTACCTTCACCGCTCCAGTTTCCACCCCTCCCATACTAAACAGGGCATCATCTACAGCCAAGCCACTGGGTACCATCGCATATGCTCTGATCCTAATGATTGTAATTCAACACGTGGCAACTCTCTCAATCTATGAGACAGAAAGACTACAAACCAAAGACTATTACCAAACAAATCAACTCTGCTGTAAAAACTCCACGCACGCACCTGCTACAGTACAGAGAGAAAAAAATATCTACACGAGTGCCACATGTGGTCACCTACAACCCAGCTCTTGAGGAAATACTGAAAATCATTAAAGACTTAGAACCAATTTTAACAGAAGATGATACTCTGAAAAACATTTTCTCTGAAACACCCATTTTGGCCTTCAGACAACCACCAAACCTCTAATAAAAATTAATTAACAGGAAGCTGCCCACCGATGGGAAGAATAAAGAAAACGGTAAGTGTAGGTGTAATATGGGGGAGTGGTAAAAGAAGGGAATAAGGGTGTAGCGGAGAGCCGATCTTGCACAGCTATTCTCCACTAGAGATCCCAGTGAGGCTCAGGAACAAGGTGATGTTAAGTCCACAGGCAAGGTTTCCAGCAGGTAAAGTAATACAGCAGTATCCCCATCGCAATCCCAATAACTGGACGACACACAGTTTCAGGAGTAGTCTGACAAGCTTTATTCCACAGTTCCTTATAAAGCCCTCTCCCATGCAAGGGAGGAGGTTCTATCACTTAAGACATTATCCAATCTCTAAGTAGTAACCTCCCACAGATCTCCTCCCCTCCTCTAGCATCATAATCCCCTTATTGTGTACACAGTTTTCCCCGAGTTTTGGATGTACCCTAAATACTTGGGGTACATCCACAAATCCAACATCCCCAGATAGCTCTATTCTGGGGGACCAACATACTTAAAAATTAGCCCATTCGGATGAATGGTTCGTGAGATATGGGGTTCCAAAGATTTGACCGACCGCATGGGTAAAGTATCCGAAAACAGTTCCATGCATTTTGGCCCTGCGGTCGGTAACAAACAAGGGAATGAAAACAGGCGAATTGCCTGTGTTATAGAGCCTGGAGAGGGTTTGAATGAATTCCCTTGTTTATGGGGCTCTTTCTACCGAACGGCGGGTCATTCGGTAGTTTCCATACGAATTTCTGGAAGTATGGAGGTCTCAGCGGTGTTTGCCTAGTCAAGTGTCCGATTTTAGTTCCAGACACTCGACGGCAAAACACCGCTGTTCGGTAGTTTAAAATGGCCGCCGCCACGTGTTTGTTTCCCGAATGGCGGCCACCCAGAGGACAAAGACCACACTGCACTGATTGCCAATTACCTGTTTGCAACATTGTTGCAAACGGTAATTGGAGGCACACTCATTCCTGGGTGGTCTGGTTGTTCGGTAGTTTCATTCCCTTGTTTTATTTGAATGATTCTACCGAACAACTAGAGGAATACAATTCTTTACATACATTTAACTGTCATTATACCCGGATACCATGCTTTCTATACATGTACATACACATTAGACCAGCCATATGACCAAATACACTTATTCTCATACATGTCGTGGGACAGCCCGGTACCAATCCGCTACACTGCTCCCCCTTGCCCACAAGCCGGCATACACAGTCTGATCCAACACGGATCGGCTTGGGGATGTCCGGGGGCTCACGGATCATTTCTCTAAGTCAGTTTGTCTTGACAACCCGTCAGCATTTCCATTCTGCTTACCCGGCCGGTACTGGATATTAAAGTCAAAAGGCTGTAGCGCCAAACTCCAGCGCAGCAGCCTGGCGTTGTCTCCAGCCACCCGGTTCAGCCAGACTAACGGGTTGTGATCCGTGAGCAAGGAAAAGGGCTGTCCATATAAATAGGGTTGTAGCTTCTTTAGGGCCCACACCACAGCCAGGCATTCCTTTTCGATGGCGGCGTAGCTTACTTCTCGAGGTAACAGTTTGCGACTGATGTAAGCCACTGGATGTTCCCCGCCATCGGCCCCGACTTGACTGAGTACTGCCCCCAATCCAAACATAGAAGCGTCTGTGTGAACAAGAAAACGTTTAGTTGGATTGGGAGCTGCCAAGACAGGGGCATTTATCAGTGCATTTTTCAATTGTTGGAATGCCTGCTCACACTCCGGGGTCCAGTTTACTTGGCGGGGAAGGTTCTTACGGGTCAGGTCAGTGAGGGGTTTGGCCAGGGCGCTATAATTGGGAACAAACTTCCGGTAATACCCTGCTGTCCCTAGAAACGCTAAAACCTGGGTCTTAGTCCTAGGGGTGGGCCACTGGGCTACAGCCTCTACTTTGGCGGGTTCGGGTTTTTGTTTACCGCACCCTACTCTATGTCCCAGGTATTGTACCTCAGCCATGCCGATACTACACTTGGCCGGCTTCAAGGTCAGACCTGCTTCCCTTATCCTATCTAGTACAGCTCCGATGTGAGCTAAGTGTTCCTGCCACGTATTGCTAAAAATAGCAATATCGTCCAGGTAGGCACATGTATAGTCCTGGAATCCATCTAGGAGTCGATCCACCATCCTTTGGAAGGTGGCTGGGGCGTTTTTCATCCCAAATGGCATGACCTTAAACTGGTACAAGCCAAATGGGGTGACAAAGGCCGACTTCGGGATGGCGTCTGGGGCCAGGGGGATTTGCCAATACCCTTTACACAAGTCAATAGTGGTGAGGTATTGGCCCCTGGCCATTCTGTCCAGTAACTCGTCTATCCGGGGCATCGGATAGGCGTCAGATACAGTCTTCTCGTTCAATCTCCTATAGTCCACGCAGAAGCGGGTCGTACCGTCTCGCTTTGGTACGAGGACTACAGGAGATGCCCAAGGACTGTCTGAGGGTTCAATCACCCCCAGTTGGAGCATTTCGTCGATCTCCTTACGCATGTTTGCCCGTACCGCTTCTGGAATGCGGTATGGCGTCTGGCGCATGGGTAGTTGCCCTGGGGTCTCGACCCGGTGAGTTGCCAGAGGCGTGTATCCAGGTACATTAGAGAACGTGTCGCGTTTCTCTTCCAATAGTTGCTGTACCTCGATCCGCTCCTGTGGGCTCAGCCGATCTCCCAGCGTAACCTCCCCTAAATCTCCGGACAGCTGCCCATCCCCCAGCAAATCGGGGAGGGGTAAGCTGTCAAACTCTTCCGTGTTAGGGGCACAGATGGCGGTTACCTCCTCAGTACGCTCGTGGTAGGGCTTCAGCATGTTCACATGGAGCATGCGTCGCCCCCCAGTCCCTGTGCAGGGGCCGATAATATAGGTGGTATCGCATCTTTGCTCCACCACCTTATATGGGCCCTGCCAGGCGGCCTGTAACTTATCATGTCGGACAGGTTTTAAAATTAGTACCTTCTGCCCGACCTGAAAGCTACGGTCCCTGGCTCCCCGATCATACCATGTACGCTGGCGGGTCTGGGCCTCCTGAAGGTTTTCCCGTACCGTCTTGGTCAACGCTTCTAGGCGGTCCCGAAAGGCCAACACATATGGTAGGATGGGAGTGCCATCTGTGCTCCGGTCTCCCTCCCAATGCTCTCTAATAAGATCCAATGGGCCTCGGACCCTCCTTCCAAACAATAATTCAAACGGGGAGAACCCTGTGGATTCCTGCGGCACCTCCCGGTATGCAAATAGGAGGTGCGGCAGGAATCGTTCCCAGTCCTTGTGGGTCTCTGCGAAGGTTCGGAGCATCTGCTTCAAGGTACCATTGAATCGTTCGCAGAGCCCGTTCGTCTGGGGGTGGTAAGGGGCGCTGATAATAGGCTTAATGCCACAGATCCTCCAGAGGTGTTGGGTGAATTCTGCGGTAAACTGGGTACCCTGATCCGAGATAATCTCCCTGGGTAATCCCATCCGGGAGAATATCCGCATGAGGGCATCCGCGACCGTCTCAGCGTGGATGTTGGTCAGAGCCACTGCCTCTGGATACCTGGTGGCATAATCTACGACCGTTAAAATATACCGTTTTCCTGACGGGCTAACTTTATTGAGGGGGCCTATCAGATCCACCGCTATTCGGCTAAAAGGTTCCTCTATTATGGGTAAGGGGTGAAGTTTAGCCTTCCTGCGATCCCCCCTTTTTCCCACTCTCTGGCAGGTATCGCAAGTCGTGCAATATCTGCGTACTTCCTGGCTAATCCCTGGCCAGAAGAAACTCTGGGTTAGTCTGTACCTGGTGCGACTAACCCCTAGATGTCCGGATAGCGGAATATCATGCGCTATCCGGAGTAATTCAGCCCGGTACCGCTGTGGTACCACTAATTGTCTCCTCGCTATCGGGTCTAACCCCGTAATCTGTTTGGTTGTTTCCCTGTATAAAAGTTGTTTATCCCAGATAAACTTCTCTCCCTCCGCCCCGGGGGAACCCGTGCCAACCTTGTCCCTATACACCTGAAGCGTGGGGTCTGTTGCGACTTCAGCTACAAATTCATTAGGTGGAGCCCAGGGGACACATTCTAGAGGGGGGGTAGGGTTGCTTACCTGGACCTCCGGCAGTGTGTTGTGGTCCTGGGTGCGGGCCTGTTGTCGGGTGACTACAGGGTTGACCTCTCCTGTGGTGGGTGACTGGGGCTCAAAAGCAGAAGTGAGCCTCCCCAGATCGTTCCCCAATAAAACCTCCGCCGGTAAATGTGGCATCAACCCCACCTCCACTTCCCCTGCCCCCGCTCCCCAATGTAAATGTACCCTTGCTGTAGGTAGCCGGTACACTGCTCCCCCAGCTACCCGGACGGCAACAGTTTTGTTCAGTTTTGCCTGATCTGAAATCAGGTGGCTCTGTACCAAAGTGATGGTGGCTCCCGAATCTCGTAATCCCCGGACTGCTGTACCATTCAGATATACCGTCTGTCGATGGTGCCGTAGATTATCCACATTGGCCTGGACCGGATCTGCCTCGTGCAGTACCTCCCATTGTTCCACAGTAGTAATGGGGACTGCGGAACCATATGGGGTGGTGACTAGGTCCTGGTAGTGGTGGGCTGCGGCCGCCCTGGGTGGAGGTGGGCCTGGACGAATCCAGGTGGAACGGTCCCGTAGCTGTGGGCATTCCCTTTTATAATGTCCCCACTTCTGGCAGTGATGACAGGGGCCAGCGGTGGGTTGTCGGAACCGGGGCTGTGCAGCGGGTGGTGGAGGTGGTGGTAGCGGTCTCGGTGGAGCTGGGGTGTAGTTGTTTCCCCCGAATGTTTTAAAGGTTGCTTTTGGAGCTGCAGGTTTTTGTGACCTGCGTGCATCCAGGTAGTCATCCGCTTTCCTAGCCGCCTCGGTAAGGGAAGTAGGGTTTCTGTCCCTTACCCATTCCTGGACCTCATTGGTTACTCCCTCATAGAACTGCTCCATCAGCAACATTTGTATTACATCCTCCATAGAACGTGCCTTGCTAGCTTGCACCCACCCGAGCGCTGCCCCCTGTAATCGGCATGCCCACTCTGCGTGCGAGTCCTTCTCTGTTTTCTTTAGATCCCGGAACCTCCGCCGGTATGCCTCGGGTGTTATAGCATACCTGGCGAGTATAATTTCTTTCACTTTACTGTAATTCCTTATTTCGTCATTAGGTACAGTCCGATATGCCTCTGCTGCCCTCCCGGTTAACCTTCCGGCCAAAATAGGTACCCAGTCCTCTGCGTTAATTTTATGCAGTGCACACAGTCTTTCAAAGTCTTGCAGGAAAGCGTCTATATCTTCCTCTGCCTCCACATATGTTTTAAAAGCCTGGTATGGTATTTTAGGCTTACCTTCCTGTGGCACATTAATTGCAGAGCTTTGTTCTGGTGCCTGTGTCCTTAGGATGAATTCTTGTACCTCGGCCATTGTCCTGGTAACAATTTCTGTTGGGGGGTTTTCCCCATAAAAGGATAGCCTGAACTGAACCTGCCTCTGGAATTCCGATCCTTGTGGTGTTCCTCCCGGCTCCCTCTGTGCCGGAACTGAATCGCCCTCCATTCTGTACTCTGCCATGAGTTCTGTAACAAGTACTGCTTTCTTCTTATTGCTGGCTTGTATACCCCTTGCCTCTAGGAGGTCCTTTAGCGTGGAGCGTTTTAGCGCAGAAAAATCAATCTCCATCCGTACTCCATTTACGCTTGTTCCTCTGTGAGTTTGGATCCCAGCGCTGCCAACCAATGTAGCGGAGAGCCGATCTTGCACAGCTATTCTCCACTAGAGATCCCAGTGAGGCTCAGGAACAAGGTGATGTTAAGTCCACAGGCAAGGTTTCCAGCAGGTAAAGTAATACAGCAGTATCCCCATCGCAATCCCAATAACTGGACGACACACAGTTTCAGGAGTAGTCTGACAAGCTTTATTCCACAGTTCCTTATAAAGCCCTCTCCCATGCAAGGGAGGAGGTTCTATCACTTAAGACATTATCCAATCTCTAAGTAGTAACCTCCCACAGATCTCCTCCCCTCCTCTAGCATCATAATCCCCTTATTGTGTACACAGTTTTCCCCGAGTTTTGGATGTACCCTAAATACTTGGGGTACATCCACAAATCCAACATCCCCAGATAGCTCTATTCTGGGGGACCAACATACTAAAAAATTAGCCCATTCGGATGAATGGTTCGTGAGATATGGGGTTCCAAAGATTTGACCGACCGCATGGGTAAAGTATCCGAAAACAGTTCCATGCATTTTGGCCCTGCGGTCGGTCACAAACAAGGGAATGAAAACAGGCGAATTGCCTGTGTTATAGAGCCTGGAGAGGGTTTGAATGAATTCCCTTGTTTATGGGGCTCTTTCTACCGAACGGCGGGTCATTCGGTAGTTTCTATACGAATTTCTGGAAGTATGGAGGTCTCAGCGGTGTTTGCCTAGTCAAGTGTCCGATTTTAGTTAAAGACACTCGACGGCAAAACACCGCTGTTCGGTAGTTTAAGATGGCCGCCGCCACGTGTTTGTTTCCCGAATGGCGGCCACCCAGAGGACAAAGACCACACTGCACTGATTGCCAATTACCTGTTTGCAACATTGTTGCAAACGGTAATTGGAGGCACACTCATTCCTGGGTGGTTTGGTTGTTCGGTAGTTTCATTCCCTTGTTTTATTTGAATGATTCTACCGAACAACTAGAGGAATACAATTCTTTACATACATTTAACTGTCATTATACCCGGATACCATGCTTTCTATACATGTACATACACATTAGACCAGCCATATGACCAAATACACCTTTTCTCATACATGTCGTGGGACAGCCCGGTACCAATCCGCTACAAAGGGGCAGGCATTTCGCCTCCTGACTTCAGCCATCTTCCAGGTGCGGGTGGGTTACAGGAATGGGGTGACTTGGGTAGGAGTTTGAAGGGTTTCTTAGACTTCTGGGAGCATAGAACTCAAGCGGCATCTCCTCTGTCCACTTCCTTAGATAGTCAGATTCGGGCGGGCTGGGTGGGCATTATTCCTGGGGTCAATAAATTGACTCTTTTGCCCAGGGGGTGCCCGCTGCAAGGCTGGTTTTTACGCTGCAGGTTATTCCACCTGTGGTTACGGTGTTGGCTACCGAGCAGCTTGCGGCGGCGGTGTCAGCCTCTGGCGGCGAGGTGGTCCAGGCCGCCCATGGTGCAGCTTACATGTGTTGGTCTGGCCCACTGGCCTGCACTTAAAGTCGGACGTCAGGGACAAAATTTAAAGATGCTAAGGAATCAGATAAAGAAAAGGAGCGTTTTCTTTGGAAATTGGATTCGGGCCAGCGTAATTGGGGAAAAAGCACCCAGAGAAATGCTCTTCTCTTTTTTGTTACCAGGATCTTATTTGGAACGCATGTCACGTATATGCGAGCAAGGGGCAGTACGACGAGCAGTTTTGCCAGCATTTGGCGGTCCGCCCGAATACAGGCTGGCATCATGACTCACCCGGCATCGCACCAAGGGGGCTTTTTGTCTTTTCTTGGGGGAGCCGGCGTGGGGACATCACCCTCTGCATCGGCTGGTCAGCGCAGAGTAGGATGTTGTTGGCAGTACAATGACGGCCAGTGCAAGTATGGCACTGGCTGTAGATTCAAACACTTTAAGCGGGGTAAGTCTGGAGACAAGGGGGAAGCTTTGGGAGCTAAGGGCGAGGACGCCGATGGATGTCGGTGCGATGCACCCCTGGCTAAGCCTTTATAGAAATAGGAAGGTGGCTGCATTGCTGCTCACCGGGACAAGGTAACACCCACGTCTTGTCGGAACCTGCGGTGGTGCGGGAAAAATTGGCTAAAGAAGTGGCGCTGGGATGCATGGCAGGTCCTTTTCGGGAGCTGCCTCTTCCACACCTCAGTGTCTCCCCCCTGGGAGTCGTTCCAAAGTATGAACAAGGGAAGTTTAGATTTATTCATCATTTATCACATCCTCATGGGGGGTCGGTAAATGATATCTCAGCGGAGCTGTGTATGGTGTCATATGCTTCGTTTGATGCAACGGTCCGGATGGAGCAGGCAGCGAGTTCGGGGGCGTTAATGGCAAAAATTAAGCGTAATCTGGCGCATTTTGAACAGAATGAGGTGGTTTATTTTCGCTCTGACGGGGTCCACGTGACCGATGTGGGCCTCAACTTATTTAATTTAGCATTACAGAATGTTTTAGAGCAGGCTATGGCGTTGCTGGGGGGGGCTCTCCCACTTTAGGGGTAAAGCAGTGGGGCTAGTGGAGGGTAAGGTCCTTGCCAATCCAGGTTGGAGCAAGAGGACAGGGGGAAGAAGGAAGGTTGGGGCTGATCCCTCCCCTAACCTCTGGTAAATGGTTGGACAAAACGGACGTGCCCACTGTGCCAGAGGCCGGCCAGTGGTTGAAATAGTGGTAAGTTAAGGCCAAGTTGGAGGGCAATTGGTGGTTAGGATGAGGGGGGAGGGCAGGCACCCAGGAGTACTCGTGTTTGAGGCTGGAATGGGTTGGCAAGGACAAGTCTGCGGTTATTTATTGGTTAAATATATATTTGCTCAATTATAAATAAAGCTGTGGCCTGTTTTATACCACAAATATGTCTCAGGTTTTTATTGGGGGGGAAATAGTTGGTAAAGAAGGTTAGTCGCACAACACGGTAATCACTACCTGCACACATGTGGGACACCACTTTACCCAGCCTGGCCACTCAATGAATGATCTAAAAATCAAAGTATTGAAAGAAGGTTTTAAAAATACCCAAGAAAGAAAAAACTTTTGAAGCCAGAATGATCAAATTGTTTAACAGCAAGAATAGAGGACTAAATATTGATTTGGGTTCCCTGTCCCACTACCAACACTTTACATGTACACTCCCCCATATTATCTTACTGGTCTGTCATATGTATCAACATTTTAAGATGCATTACAGTTTGCTTATTCTATCAATATACAAGTATATGTGTTTGTGTGTATGTATATGTATATGTGTTCATGTATTGATGTGTATACGTACACATGTATATGTGTGTGTGTATGTATAAAGTGTATATATACTTGCAAACATGTATGTATATGTGAATAGTTGTATGTGTACATATACATTTATATGGGTCTATGTATGTGTAGGCACATTGATATATGTATCGGTACATGTATTGGTGTTTGTGTGTGGATGTATGTGTAGGTATATATTGTATTAGTATTGTGTTATCGTTTCAGATATGTGGAGTTTTTTATGTTTTATATATTACTAATTATCAATGACTTATTTGTTTGTTTTTTTGTTTTGAGTTAATATTATCTTTTACCACTTATGCATTCGATTACAGCTTTTTGCAACAACCTAATATAGTTATCTAATAATTTGTATATGGAGACACTAAAGATCTGGTGTCATTTAGATACATGGTTTATGAATTTCTGTATTGATACTATGTTTCTCTTTTAGTGTCGATAATTAGTTGCAATATGCTGATTTTTTCTAAGTAGAGTAATCTGCCAACTGTGCATGTGCACACATGATTATGGGGACTCACGGAGGTCAATATACTTGTTGACGCGAAGATACCGCTGGAACGCACGGAAGTGCGAGTTGGAACGCAAACGTCACTTCCGGTGATGTTGAAAGATTCGAAAAGCGGGAAATAATACTACGATCAGCTGTTATGCGGCAAGTTGATGATCAATCCGGAACCGAGCTCGAACACACCCACCACACCACCAATAGGATCAGGAGTTGCCTTATATATTGGGACTGTGGGATGAGGGAGGGTACAGCGGGAATTTTTTCTTGTATGGATAATTGTTGATTTTGTATTATTATTTTAACCTAAGAGGTCCCTGATAAAGTTCTGATTGAACAAAACACGTTGGACCAGTACCTTTTATTTTATTTAACAAAATAAAACATCTATTTTTGTACCATACTTATTGTTCCTGCTTTCCTTTTGGTTTCCGGGTCTTCGAACCCAGTGCACCCAGTGGATCCAGTGTATGACCCCCTTACAGGAGTAGGTGGTGGTAATTTCAATGCAAATTTTCTATCTACATTTTGTGAGTGTACCTGATAGCGTGTCTTTTATAACATGCTTGTTACGGTCTTCACTATGTTTGGTTAATCTTTTATAGGTATAGACAGCGTCTTCCTCTATCTTTGTATCCATGTGTAGGTGTGCATGTACATATATTTGGGCATTTGGTTGTATTTATATGTATATTGTATGTACCTGTCTATAGTGTGTATGTTCTTGTGGATACTTGTACTTATGCACTACTTGCGTATAGGTATATGTACATGAGTGTGCGTGTGAACGTATGCCTGTGTATGCTGGGTATGGGCCTTCATAGTGGGTGATGTCCAGCCATCTCATCAGAAGTTACCAGCAAAGTCTTTAATTATATGAATACACTAGTAAAAGAACCAAAGATCCCGGTGGCCCTTGGCTCTCATACTATGAATACTCCGATAGGAAGAGCAGAGAATGCCTATCCCTGGACCTACTTACCTTAACCTACTGTACATATCCCACATATCAGCATATCAGTAGTCATAAATGAAAACAGTATAATAAAAAAACGTATTTCATACTTTGTTATTAAATTCAATCCTTATCATCTGCAATTTAAAACATGACCATAAAACATGCTGTTAAATATCAAAGTGCGTCTCCACAAACAGAAAATGAAAGCGTGACTGATACAAATGAAACCCAAACTCTGTCAAACTGATATCGGGGATTGTCAGAAAACATGCATTGCCAACTAAACGTGATGTTCTCTCTGTAACTCTGCTGCTACTGGTAACTAAACAGTTAAATTAACTGGCCCAAGACAATGTACTGCCTGGGTCCAAGGATGAAATGCCCCCCCCCCCCCCCCCTAACAAAACCACGTCCACCAAAACACGACCACGTCCATTATGTTATGCAAGTGTTTGTGTGGTGGATGCAGTGTGTGTAGTGAATGCAGTGTCTGTGTGGTGGATGCAGTGTGTGTATAGTGGATACTGTCTGTGTAATTGATGCAGTGTCCGTGTGTAGTGGATGCACACTGTGTATGTATAGTGGATGCTGTGCATGTATTGTATGCAGTGTGTGTAGTGAATGCATTGTGTGAGTGTACAGTGGATGCAGAGTGCAGTGCAGAGCTTGAGAAATTTGCTTAGAAACTAGGAGCCAGTTTAAAAAATTAGGAGCCTTGATTTTTAAAACTATTAAAGCTTTGCATGTCACCTAAACAGACACACTCACTGACAGACACACACACGCACACTGATTTGACACACATTCACAGACACACAAATACTCACAGAGACACACTCACTGACAGACACTGACAGAGAAGAAGGAACCTGTCCCAAAGAAGATACAAATATTTTTTTCCCCACATCCAGTTGAAGAAGCCTTCACGGTGAAACGCGTCCTGGGAACTTTGTGAAGAACAGTCTTTGATGTATTGAACTTTTTATGCCTAGATAGTGGTATTTTATTTATACTTTTTTTATAAATATTTTATGTTTAACCCCTTAAAACCGGAGGGCGTACTATTACTATTCTAAGTGGCTCTAAACGCCGCAGGGCGTAATAGTACTGTGACGAAGTGCCCTTCGCCACTTGGGCCTGGAGAGGACTGCTTGCCAGCCTCTTGCCATGTGATTATGGTCCCTGGGAGATTGGGCCCTTTTAAAAAACTTATTTGGCCCTAACAGAGTGCATGTCACTCATTCTGGCCCTTTAAACACAATGGGGCCATTCGGTACTTGTGTGTCCTCCTGTGTGAGCGGTGATACCCCCAGATAGCTATGCCATGGAGCCTATTCATATAATGAAAGACTATGGGAAAGACTTTCGCTCCATGGCAATTGAACTGTGTGAATAGGATCTGTGCGCTATTCGGTAGTTTTGTGCGTTCAGATCCCAGCTATCTGGGGATATGTTACATGTCTGTGTGTTATGTATAAAAAGTAACTTTATGTATTTTAAAGTGTTTTACTGTCTTTGTGTAACCATGTGCTCAATGGAGTCTGCCTCTATCCCTGGATAATTGGATTACTTCCCCCCCCCATTGTCTCCAGTATAGAGGCCTCTGTAAAACCTGTGTGAGACAGATTTAGCCATGCTGACAGGGGTTTTAAAAGATACTTTAATAACTTTTGAACCCCTGGTCTGATTCATGCCATTTTGAATATGTTGTTCCCCTGAATGGATTGATTGTGGATATGTAATTTTATGTGAATGTGATGTATGGTTTTAAAGTTACCGAGTATGTGTGGAAACTGTATTTTTACTGTATGTAATAATTATGTTAATTGCTTATCTAAGGGGAGGGGATGTGTGGGTTGTACTGTTACTTGATTGGTTGTTTTATGCCTCCCCCTGGGTGTGTCCTGTATGTGCACAACTGTAATAAAAAGCAGGCTGGGTGTTCCAGACCTGAGACCACTGCTTGACCCCCAACACGGAGCCTTGTCTCGTTCTTGGGGGGATTCACTGTATGCTGTTGGAGATTGATTGCTAGGAGTGTAAGCTGATGTCTGCTTTTCCTGTTCGTCTGCTAGCAGCTATTCGTGAGGTTCCAGTTTGGAGTGCTATTTTGTATCCAGTTCGGGAGTTTGGTGTTCTGCAGTAGCTGTGCCTGTCTCTCAGAAAGGGGCATATCGCCTAAACGGATTTTAACCCCTTGTCTGATGAAACGGTCCGTTACAAGTACGCCCTCCGTGTTTTGTTACTTACCCGGTTGCCGGCGATCCCACGCCAGCGATCGCGGTTGGGGGGACTCCCAGGGAGCCCCCCCGCAGCACATCCGTCCTCCTTCAGCCCCCCCGGGCCATGTGAGAGTGAGGTCCTTGCAATGCAGCAGGTTAGCAGGGGGACTGCCTGTAATGACAGGTAGTCCCCCTGCTGGCTGGAAATAAAATAAATGAAAGTTAAAATAAGTGTAAAAAAAATATATACTTAGATCATATATATATATTATTATTATTATATATATGATCTAAGTACAGGGAGTGCAGAATTATTAGGCAAATTAGTATTTTGACCACATCATCCTCTTTATGCATGTTGTCTTACTCCAAGCTGTATAGGCTCGAAAGCCTACTACCAATTAAGCATATTAGGTGATGTGCATCTCTGTAATGAGAAGGGGTGTGGTCTAATGACATCAACACCCTATATCAGGTGTGCATAATTATTAGGCAACTTCCTTTCCTTTGGCAAAATGGGTCAAAAGAAGGACTTGACAGGCTCAGAAAAGTAAAAAATAGTGATATATCTTGCAGAGGGATGCAGCACTCTTAAAATTGCAAAGCTTCTGAAGCGTGATCATCGAACAATCAAGCGTTTCATTCAAAATAGTCAACAGGGTCGCAAGAAGCGTGTGGAAACACCAAGGCGCAAAATAACTGCCCATGAACTGAGAAAAGTCAAGCGTGCAGCTGCCAAGATGCCACTTGCCACCAGTTTGGCCATATTTCAGAGCTGCAACATCACTGGAGTGCCCAAAAGCACAAGGTGTGCAATACTCAGAGACATGGCCAAGGTAAGAAAGGCTGAAAGACGACCACCACTGAACAAGACACACAAGCTGAAACGTCAAGACTGGGCCAAGAAATATCTCAAGACTGATTTTTCTAAGGTTTTATGGACTGATGAAATGAGAGTGAGTCTTGATGGGCCAGATGGATGGATTGGTAAAGGGCAGAGAGCTCCAGTCCGACTCAGACGCCAGCAAGGTGGAGGTGGAGTACTGGTTTGGGCTGGTATCATCAAAGATGAGCTTGTGGGGCCTTTTCGGGTTGAGGATGGAGTCAAGCTCAACTCCCAGTCCTACAAGCAGTGGTACAGGAAGAAGTCTGCATCCTTCAAGAAAAACATGATTTTCATGCAGGACAATGCTCCATCACACGCGTCCAAGTACTCCACAGCGTGGCTGGCAAGAAAGGGTATAAAAGAAGAAAATCTAATGACATGGCCTCCTTGTTCACCTGATCTGAACCCCATTGAGAACCTGTGGTCCATCATCAAATGTGAGATTTACAAGGAGGGAAAACAGTACACCTCTCTGAACAGTGTCTGGGAGGCTGTGGTTGCTTCTGCACGCAATGTTGATGGTGAACAGATCAAAACACTGACAGAATCCATGGATGGCAGGCTTTTGAGTGTCCTTGCAAAGAAAGGTGGCTATATTGGTCACTGATTTGTTTTTGTTTTGTTTTTGAATGTCAGAAATGTATATTTGTGAATGTTGAGATGTTATATTGGTTTCACTGGTAAAAATAAATAATTGAAATGGGTATATATTTGTTTTTTGTTAAGTTGCCTAATAATTATGCACAGTAATAGTCACCTGCACACACAGATATCCCCCTAAAATAGCTAAAACTAAAAACAAACTAAAAACTACTTCCAAAAATATTCAGCTTTGATATTAATGAGTTTTTTGGGTTCATTGAGAACATGGTTGTTGTTCAATAATAACATTAATCCTCAAAAATACAACTTGCCTAATAATTCTGCACTCCCTGTATATATATATATATATATATATATATATATATACACACACACATACACTGTCTAGGTGTATTTTACTATTAATATATATATAATGATACTGATTAAATATATATATATATATATATATAATTATTGTTTTATATATATATATATATATATATATATATATATTTATTTATATATAATATAAAAAAATGTAAATAAGTTAAAAAATAAAATTAAAAAAATATTTAAAAATAAATAATTAAAAAATATATAGGTGTGTGTTATTTCGTTCTAACTGTATTGTGATATTAATATATATATTTATATCAAAATACACGTAGAACGAAATAATATATATATCTATATACATAAATATATACGTATATATCACTATATATATATACCTATATATAAATAAAAATATTTAAAAAAAAATATATATATAAATATATATATATACAAATATATATATATACACAATATATAATATATACAAACCAGTGCACTCGCTTATTAACTCAACAGTGATTTCAAATCCTAAATAGTACTATTTAAAAACACCTCACCTAGGTAGAAAATAATGGGGGTTTGGATACATTATATGATCATACATTGTATAAGCCTGCCAACTGCATCAAAGTACCCCATTCTTGGCAGGTCCTACTCTAGCAGCCTAATGCTTGCTCTTATGAGATTAATCCACTTACTTGGGAAATACTTCCTTACTGGGACTCTCTGCAAGTCAAGGCTAAATAGGATCCTGGAATGAGACACCTGTGACAGGAAGGGGTGCAAAACCCAGGGGTTGGCCTAGACCCCCACAATTATAAGCAGCCTTCCTGACTTTGTTTATATATATACACATACATTCTACATATATATATATATGTAAGCAGCCCTCCTGACTTTGTTTACATATATACACATACGTATATATATACACATATATTAATTCTACATATATATTTATGTAATATTTTTACATAATTAGGTATCTTAATTAATTACAATTAGCGGGACCTGGCTGACAACCCATGCCGAAAATATAGGGAATTTAATTTGCTAGCACTATATTTAACCCTATAACTTTCCAAGACACCATAAAACCTGTACATGGGGGGTACTGTTTTACCTGGGAGACTTCGCTGAACACAAATATTAGTGTTTCAAAACAGTAAAATGCATTACAACAATGATATCGCCAGTAAAAGTGATTTTTTTGCATTTTTCACGCACAAACAACACGGACGATATTATTGCTGGGATACTTTTTACTGTTTTGAAAAACAAATGTTTGTATTCAGAGAAGTCTCCCAAGTACAACAGTACCCCTCATGTACAGGTTTTATGGTGTTTTCAAAAGTTACAGCGTCAAATATAAGGCTTGTGTTTCAATTTTTCACATTAAAATTCGCCAGATTGGTTACGTTGCCTTTGAGACCCTATGGTAGCCTAAGAATGAAAATTACGCCTATGATGGCATACCATTTGCAATAGTAGACAACCCAAGGTATTGCAAATGGGGTATGTCCAGTCTTTTTTAGTAGCCACTTAGTCCCAAACAATGCCCAAAATTGGCGTTTTTTGCATTTTTCACACACAAACAAATACTAACGCTAACTTTGGCCAGTGTTTGTGACCAAATGGCTACTACAAAAGACTGGACATACCCCATTTGCAATACCTTGGGTTGTCTACTATTGCAAATGGTATGCCATTATGGGTGTAAATTTAATTCCTGGGCTACTATACAGTCTCAAAGGCAACGTAACCAATCTGGCAAATTTCAATTTCAAATGTAACGTGCTATATTTGACCCTGTAACTTCCCAAAACACCATAAAACTTGTACATATGGCTTACTGTTTTACACGTGAGACTTTGCTGAATACAAATATGTGTATTTTATTACAATAAAAGCAAACAATATTATGACATTGACAGTTAAAATGTCATGTAGAACTAAAAAAATAACATTTCTTATTTTCTCCCATTTTATTCATATAAAATTATGTTTCATAGCTAAATACTTGATATTAAATGAAAGCCCTGTTTCCCCTGAATAAAATTATATATAATAAGTGGGGGTGCATTTAATATGAAAGAGGTGATTAACAGTTGGACAGACATATAGCGCAAATGCCAGGTTTTGTTTAAGTTTTGTTTTGTTCACAACGTGTACATTTGGCGCAGTCCTTAAGGGGTTAAATAAAGTTTAAATATATTTTAATTATCACTACTGGCATTGTTCCTGCTATTCTTGAAAGAAGGATTGTGGTCCTTGTGACGAGAGCAATCTCACCACCTTGCATTGGAGAAGCCTGGTTCCCCGTCTGCTGCCCTTGGACTATGGCCCTGGGAGACTGGGCCCTTTAAAAACAGTATTCGGCCATACCAGAGTGTTTGTCACTCATTCTGGCCCTTTAAATACAGTGCGGTCATTCTGTACTTGCCCTGTGTGAGCGGTGATACCACAGATAGCTATGCCATGGAGCCCATTCATATAATGAAAGACTATGGGAAAGACTTTAGCTCCATGGCAATTGAACTGTATGTGTGTGGTCTGAGCACCATTCAATAATGTGCGCTCAGACCTAAGCTATCTGAGGATATGTTGCATGTATATGTTTTATGTAGTAATTGTAACATTGTGTAATTTTATGTCTTTTTGCAACCATGTGCTCAATGGAGTCTGCCTCTATCCCTGGATATAATTGGATTATAATTGGATTATTTTTTAATAATTGGATTATTTTCCCATTGTCTCCTGGAGAGAGGGCTCTGTAAAACCGGTTTGAGCCAGATAGCCATGTGCCAGCCAGGGCCCAAAATATACTTTACTAACTTTTGAACCCCTGGTCTGATTCATGCCATTTTTTAATATGTTGTTCCCCTGAATGGATTGATTGTGAATATGTAATTTATATGTGATTGTGATGTATGGTTTTAGAGTTATGAAAGTTGGGTAAAAAGTATGTTTTAACTGTATGTATAATTGAGTTTCCTCTCAGGATAAGGGGAGGGAATATGTGGGATGTAACTGTGATGTGATTGGTTGTTTTATACCTCCCTGTGGGCGGTCCTGTATTTGCAACAACTGTAATAAAAACCAGGCTGGGTGTGCCAGCACCTGAGACCACTGCTTGACCCTCAACACGGAGCCTTGTCTCGTTATTGGGGGGATTCACTGTATGCTGTTAGAGACTGATTGCCAGGAGTGTAAGCTGATTGTATGCTTTTCCTGTTCGTCTGCTAGCAGCTATTCGTGAGGTTCCAGTTTGGGAGTTTGGGGTTCTGCAGTAGCTGTGCCTGTCTCAGAAAAGGGATTATCGCCTAAACAGATTTTAACCCCTTGTCTGCTGAAACGGTCCGTAACAGTCCTTAACCACATACACCCTTTGATCAGGGCCGATGTGGATGGCTCTGGGCTTGTAAGTACAAATTTGACTTTTTCCATTACCATTTAATACCTACGGTATTGCAACATATGTGCTCTCCCTTACTTTAGAAATCAAGAAAGGAAAGAACACTCATCAAAGAAGGGATAGGGTCGCCTTTACGGACCCCATAAGTGATTCTATTTAGCTATACAGACTTAGCTCCTAAAAGTGTGAGTGGGAATTTTTCACTCTGTATTTACTTATATTAATTTTGTACCACAGTATACACTAAGTTTGGATTTTTTTATTTATGTTTTTAGGGTACTGCATATTACAATTGGAATTTGTTATAAACATTAAGGTACTGTTACCTATACTTCTGTACATAAGTACGTTTTGCACGGGTTATATTTATAAATATACAGCGCTTCACCTCCACTTCACATATTTAAAACTATGTTTAAATTCCTAGATACTAGATTCTCTGGTGGTCCGGAGGCACAGTGGAACTGTTTTTTCTATTCATGTATTTTACTCCGCAATAATATTCCATAAAGCTTCACTCAACCTCATTTATACTTTAGAAATAATTTTAGCCTGTAGAAGAACGAATTGCTATGCCAGAAACAACTAGTCACCAGTATAATGACTGTAAAGTTCGGCACACAGCCTGAAATATCAGCATAGCCCTGCTTCAAAACAGTAAATGAAGTTTCAATTGGTGATACCATTTCTATGCCTCAGGGATGGAGAGGAGGAAAATACATTTCACTGTTAGCACTACTTTAGCTTTCCAGTGGTTTATAAGATATAGCACTTTTTAAACACCTTATTTTTTTATTATTATTATTATTATTGCCATTTATATAGCGCCAACAAATTCTGTAGCGCTTTACAATATTATGAGAGGGGATTTAATAAATAGGACAATTACAAATAAACTTACAGGAACAATAGGTTGAAGAGGACCCTGCTCAATCGAGCTTACATTCTATAGGAGATAGGGTGTAAAACACATTAGGACAGGAATTTGCAATCAAATAAGGTGGGCTGCCCTTTAGGAGAGGGCAAGAGACAGGTATGTGAGGTATTGGTTAGTTTTGGAGGCCATAAGCTTTCCTAAAGAGATGGGTTTTAAGGCACTTCTTAAAAGATGCAAGACTAGTGGAGAGTCTGATGGCGGTAGGCAGGCTATTCCATAGGAAGGGAGCCACCCGCGAGAAGTCCTGCAAGCGCGAGTTGGCCGTACGGGTGCAGACAACGGACAGGAGGTGGTCACGGGCAGAGCGGAGAGACCGAGAAGGGACATACCTATGGATCTGTGAGGAGATATAAGAGGAGCTAGAGTTGTTCAGTGCTTTATAGGTGTGAGTTAGTACCTTGAATTGACTCCTATAGCATACAGGAAGCCAATGTAAGGACTGGCAGAGGGGTGAGGTGTGAGAGAAACGACTAGAGAGGAAAATCAGTCTAGCAGCAACATTCATTACGGACTGTAGGGGTGCAGTACGGCTATTGGGAAGACCAATCAGGAGAGGGTTACAATAATCCATGCAGGAAATTACTAGAGCATGGACAAGCTCCTTGGTAGTATCTGGTGCAAGAAAGGGGCGGATGCGGGCTATGTTTTTAAGATGGAATCTACAGGTTTTGGCAACATGCTGCAAGGATGGACTGATGTTGGTACCACAAACTTGAAGGGAGAGCGAAAGAGGAGGATCAGAATTAGGAGGAGGAAAGACAAGGAGCTCAGTTTTTGAGAGATTGCGTTTCAGAAAGCGGGAGGACATCCAGTCAGAGATGGAAGAAAGGCAAGCAGTGACACGTTGCAGGACTGCAGGGGAGAGGTCCGGGGAGGAGAGATATAGCTGGGTGTCATCGGCGTACAGGTGGTAGTGGAATCCAAAAGAGGTAATAAGTTTGCCAAGAGAGGCAGTATAAAGAGAAAATAGAAGGGGACCAAGGACCGAGCCTTGGGGGACTCCAACCGAGACAGGACGAGGGGAGGAGGTATCATTAGAAAAAGAGACACTGAATGAGCGTTGGGAGAGATAAGAGGAAAACCACGAGAGGACAGAGTCACAGAGACCAAGCGATTGAAGAGTTTGAAGAAGGAGAGCATGATCAACGGTGTCAAAGGCCGCTGAGAGGTCAAGAAGAATTAGTATGGAGTAGTGGCCTTTGGACTTAGCTGCGATTAGGTCGTTAGTAACTTTGATAAGGGCAGTCTCTGTAGAGTGGAGAGGGCGGAAGCCAGATTGAAGGGGGTCAAGGAGAGAGTTGGAATTGAGGAAATTAGACACACGGGTAAAGACAAGTCTTTCCAGCAGCTTTGAGGAAAAAGGGAGCAGGGATATGGGACGGTAGTTAGAGGGGGTGGATGGGTCGAGGGATGTTTTTTTAGTATAGGTACTACAGTGGCATGGTTAAGGTCAGCAGGGACGATGCCAGAAGAGAGCGAGCAGTTGAAGATGTGTGTTAAAGAAGGCACAAGACAAGTGGAGAGAGATCTGATAAGGTAGATGGGACAGGATCGAGTGGGCAAGTGGTGGGGCGAGAGGAGCAAAGAAGAGCAGCCACCTCTTGGTCAGTAGCTGGGGAGAATGTCTGAAGGGTAGGAAAGGCATGATCTATGTGTGGTTGAGAAACAGAAAGGCAAGGAGGGGAGAATTCTTTCCTTAGTTGTTCAATCTTGTCAGTGAAGTAACATGCAAAGTTATCAGCAGTAAGGTTAGTTTGGGGGGTGGCCACAGCAGGAAGAAGAAGAGAATTAAAGGTGTCAAAGAGACGCCTGGGATTGTGGGAACATGAACTAATGAGAGAGGAAAAATAGGACTGTTTGGCAAGGGCTGCACTGTATGAACACAATATGAATCTATAATGGAGAAAGTCTGATTGGGTGCGAGACTTCCTCCAGGAGCGTTCAGCACAACGGGAGCATCTTTGCAGGTAGCGCGTTGATTTAGTATGCCATGGTTGGGGGCGGGTCCTCCTCGAGGTACTTGTTTGGAGTGGCGCTGCAGCGTTCAAGGCAGATGTAAGAGTAGAATTATATGTGGAGAGGGCCAGTGAAGGACAGGAGAGGGAAGGGATGGCCAGCAGCTGTGAATCAATGCCAGCTGACAGCTGCTGGAGATCAAGAGAATTAAGGTCCCACCTGAGTTGAGGGGGGTTAGGCTGAGGTTGTTGGGTGAGGGGGTACGCAAGAGCAAATGATAAGAGGTGGTGATCAGAGAGTGGATATGGAGTGTTGCAGATATTAGATACTGTACATGCATAAGTGAAGATTAGGTCAAGGGTATTGCCAGCTACATGGGTGGGAGAATTTGCCCACTGCGATAGCCCAAGGAAGGAAGTAATTGAAAGTAGTTTAGTGGCTGCAGAGGTCAAAGGTGGGTTTATAGGAATATTGAAGTCCCAGAGAATTAGGGATGGAATGTTAGAAGAGAGGAAATAGGGTAGCCAGGCAGCAAAGTGATCAAGGAAAAGAAGAGGGGAACCAGGGGGACGGTAAATAACAGCAATGTTAGCAGAGAAGGGTTTGAAAAGGCGAATTGAATGTATTTCAAATGACGGGAAAGAGAGGGACGGGGGGGTGGGTAGAGGTTTAAAGGAGCAGTGAGGGGAGAGGAGAAACCCAACCCAGTAAGTTGGAGACCACCGAAGGACAAAGATGCAGGGGTGGCAGTGTCAGAGGGGGAGAGCCAGGTTTCTGTTAAGGCTAGTAAATCTATTGAACGAGAGATGAAGTCATGGACAGCAGTGGATTTAGTTATATTGCAAACAGAGCGTGCGTTCCAGAGGGCAGTATTGAAGGAGGATTTAGAGGAACATGAGATGGGTATGAGATTAGTGTGGATCCTTGGGTTAGTATGTGGTGAGTTTGTTGAGAGGGTTTGGAGAGACATCACCAGCTGCTAGGAGCAGAAGGATAGAAAGGAAGTGAAGATGGGAGAAGGATTTGAAAGCTTTGTAGGAAGGTATGTATGTTGAGGATTTGGGAGGAGTTGGTGGAGATAGGCTGGAAAGGTATGTGTAGAGTATAAATTAACTGTATTTACTGTATGTGGGCATCAGGCTCAAATGCAGACTTTTTGCATTCTGTTGTCAATTTCAGTAGGTCGCACTGCTAGCAATGACTTCAAGTCATTTACATATACCGTATCTCACAAAAGTGAGTACACCCCTCACATTGTTGTAAATATTTTATTATATCTTTTCATGAGACAACACTGAAGAAATTACACTCTGCTACAATGTGGAAAGAGAAAAGAGTAAGAGTGGAGCAATGTGTCACAAGATAGCTGTTTAGGTGATATCCCTTAAAATTATATGTAGAAGTGAGGAGGTTAAATAAAGTAAAAACAATACTTAAAAATCCAACAATTCAAAACACTGGTGTAGGTAAGATGAACAAACTGACTCTTACAAAACGGATGGTGAGTAAGGCACGGCTTCCGCCGTTACTCACTGCCAGGCTTTTCACAGGTGAGGTGCTGGAGAAATTCTACCCAGTAGTGAAGCTGGAAACGATCTGTAGACTTCACCAAGCTGTGTTTCAGCGTGTTCGTACAGGATTGTGGTAGTCTCCGCCCCCTAGTTGTGACGTCTATGCGTTTCGCCGGATGCCCGGCTTCCTCAGGACATAAGTGCTGCAGTGGTGATCTTTGTTGAGGGCTTTTATAGCCCATAGTTATACGAACAGTCCATTCTATAGGTTATACACTTAGAACTTATTTGCATAAAAACGATCGCCGTTCTAATGGCTGATACAGTCTTTCATTCACATCATATTTTTTTTGACAATTTATACAGTTTATATAATTGATACATATAGTATCATACAAAACACACTTTATGATGAGACTTATATTGTTCATTAATAAACACTTAAGATAAAAAATCCTCTTTATAGAAATGAATGAACTATGCTTCTTTATATTTTTACGTTTTTTATCTTAAGTGTTTATTACGCCAGCATGATGACGCCTAAGTCATAGGAAACCGGATGTTATCGGGCCGCCAACTTGAAGGTGCCAGCTGTTTTCCTTGTGCTCTGTATGTATTTCTCCTCCAGGGGTTCTGGTCCAAAGAAAGCCAGCAGCATTTTCATCATAGCGTCAAACTCCTGTTGACTGTAACTGGGCGCCATGCTTGCCCTGCCGACGTTGCTTCTTTTGTAGATAGGGGCGCTGTACGGGTACTAGCGTTGCCCTCCCTTTGTAATCCAAGCGAACTGTGTCTCCGAGCTGCTTTACCTCACACTAGGACGCCATCCCACCGCTTGCCACCAATGTAACGGATCGCCTGGCACCCCGACTGGGTACCTCCGTTAAAGGATGCTCCTAGCGCTTCCTGAGGCCTCCAAGCACTCTAGCCGACACCACAATCACCGAATCAGAGAAGCGTATAAATCCTCTCAAGCCTCTGAATGCTGTAGACAGTTGAATAGGAACCATACGAATAGGTTTGCACTCCTAGCAGTCAAACTGGAACAGCATGCAATAAATCCTTCCCCCAATAATGAGACGACACATCACTTTGAGGGTTAAACAGGAACTCTGGACTGGCTCATCCAGCCTGTCTTTTATTTCCATCTCACACAGACAGGCCACACCCAGGGGGAGGCATAAAATGGCCAATAGTATCACGGATGCAACCCACACATCCCCTCTCCTTAGTGTGACACATAATCCCATTATGCATACAGTTTAAAATATACTTTTTACACAACTTTCATAACTCTAAAACCATACATCACATTCACATAAAAATACATATCCACAATCAATCCATTCAGGGGAACAACATATTAAAAAATGGCATGAATCCGACCAGGGGTTCAAAAGTTACTAAAAGTATCTTTTGTCCCTTACTAGCCGCATGGCAAACTGGTTTAGCCAGGTTTTACATAGGCCTCTATCCTGGAGACAAAGAGGGAAGTAATCCAATTATCCAGGGCTAGAAGCAGACTCCATTAACCACATGGTTAAAGAAAGACATAAAAGACTTTAAAATACAGAAAGTTACTTTTTATCCATAACACACAGACATTTCACATATCCCCAGATAGCTGGGATCTGAGCGCACAAAACTACCGAATAGCGCGCAGATCCTATTCACACAGTACAATTGCCATGGAGCTAAAGTCTTTCCCATAGTCTTTCATTATATGAATAGGCTCCATGGTATAGCTATCTGGGTTAACACATTCACATAAAGTCTGGTCCATAGTCCAAAGGCAAGAGGCAGGCAAGCAGCCCCCTCCAAGGACACGGTTTCGCCACAAATATTTTACTCCCTCAGGGTTGTTTATTGCTCCCTCTCCCACAATGTCATGATGGGGGCCTGCTTCCTCCGCAATGGTCCAGTTTAATACTTCTCATATAGGAGCATTGGGGATCCGCATTCACAGTGAGTACCACATGCACACCCATTAGCGTTCAATGTAGATAACCAGCAGCAAAGGACTTTCATAATAACTGGGCAACAATATGTGTAAGAAAAAAATAATATATATATATATTTATACACGAGGTCTGTCCAGGAACTATCTTGCATTGTAATATGAAAAACATTTATTTAAGAAGATACAAAATACAAGAAATATTGTACATAGGACAATGGCGCCTCAGTCCCCTTCAAAGTAGGACCTCGGACCTCACATAGCTCTCCCATTGTCTCTTTCTCTGTTCAAAACACTTTGCAAAATCCCACGTTGGATTCGCCATCAGCTGCCTCGTCGTATTTACCTGATTCTTACCGACATTCCCTTTCAAAGGTGATTGTAGTTTTGGGAAAATAGGGCACCAAAACTTTCAACCGATTCTGGACCATCTTTGAAGCATTTGTGCCACACTTTTATTTGCGCTGCACTCATTGCATCCCCAAAGCCTTCTGAGTCATCTGAATAGTTTCCACGGAGGAATGTTCAAGTTTAACACAAAATTTGATGCAGATTCGTTGCTCTACTCGCTGTCATTTTGAATGTGATGGCCACACAGTACACATGCTCACTCAACAGCAAATAGCGTCCCCACTGACTAGTACAGTGAGGTCACCATCGTTCACGTATGCATATTCCAGTCCACTCTCCTTTGCCTCCGGGTTATATCAATGTCACAAAAAACATTCTCATTATTTTAAGAATGGCTGGACTTTTTTTTCGGACAGACCTCGTATATTTCAGTGCACATTATTGATTTGATTTTCTCTTTTTGTTAATAAATGCAACAAGCAAGACCCTCAAAAAATTAGTGCTCACGAGGGTACACTGTCTAGTTATAGTTATACAAGATATTTAAGACATCTACATTTGCAGGCACGTGGGACTTTGGACTCTTTACATAGTGATGGCTTCTCTGATTGAGGAAGAATTTACCAGAAATTCATGTAATTGCTCCTAATTAGCTAATATCCATAAAACAATATTTTTGAGATGTATGGTGAATGTCAAATACTGCTTGGTGCAACAAAGGTAAAAATTCACCTTGAAGGAGTACTGAGTCACATGGCAATATTTAGACCTATATCTTTAGATATTTGTTTCAGGGCAAACTCTAATTTTGAGTGATTGGGTGATCTGAAATGTACCAAATCATGAACCAACCAAAACATGCAATGGCTGAGCATTTCAGTCGTGATTCTATTTTCCCTGTTGCACCCAAAAAAAAGAGATGATAGATGGCAAAAAAATAAAATATGGATAACTAGGGAACAGTCACTAAATGTTAATTTTATTCACAGATCAAGTGAGAAGTGAGTATAAGACGGAAAAAAGGAGAACCAGCAATACAATCTATATAAATAAGATAATGTATCTTACATAGGCAAATTAAAATTTGGCTAAAATTAAATCTGGTAGATGATTTTTATTGGATGGTCCTAGGAATGGTTATGAACTTTATTTTAATTGAAAATTACATGAGAATAGGATATTAGATGCGTAGGAGGATCTAGCCAGCATTGAAAGAGTTAATCAAAATTAATCCTTCGCGTTTTATCCCACATGTGGGAAATTAAAAAATACATAAAGAAAATAAAACATATAGTAAAATACAAGTCATTTTCCCAACAAGAAAAAAAAGTTAAATTCCCCACCCCTCCCCCACCCTGTGCCCATGCTTATATAGGGCGAGTCCTTGGATCCCATTGGTAGTCCAGTGTGTGGTTTCCTCCAAATACAGCTGTGGAGAGTCTCCTAAATATATTTTCCAAAGCTCTGTGTGTTTTTGTTATTATTGCGACGTCATTTCTGGTGCGCCATTTCTGGTGGGAACTCCATGATGAAGAGTCCATTTGCGTTCCACCTTTGGTCCACGAATGGCAGTCACGATATCTGCACAGTGTGTCTACCAATCTAAGAAGGAGTGAAGGAAGCCTACAAGGCTCAAACATCATATTAATAGCATAAGCAAAATGATAGCTATTAGCTCCCACAAGTCAATATGGTATAGATACAATGCCCAAAGCACATGTTATATGGCCGGATGTTAATTAACCAAACCAATAGGTTTTAAATACTTTTGTTCACTAGTTTTTTTCTTTTTTCTTTGGTGGGTTCTCATATACATACAAATCTTAGTTGCTCCTACACAATAGTAAGAATATTACTCAAAATATCTATTAATTCGGATTAATAACGTGCTTTTTTAAAACAAGTGCCTTGTACAGTGATAAATAAACATTTTTTGAAACACTCACATATTATAGTATATTTTTAAAGTGCTAGTTACCCGTGAATATCAGTCTCCAGTGATAAATTATTTATATTATTATTATTGACATTTATACAGAGCCAAAAGATTCTGTAACGCTTTACAATATTATAAATATTAATATGATTTTTTTTGTAATAGTAATTTTTGTGTTTATATATTATATTAATTTCTAAGTGGCAACTTATATACATGGCCTAAATGTATTTTATGTGTACTAAATTTATACATAATAGTAATGAGTCACCTACAGTTATTTTATAGAAAACTTATTATATCCACCTCTGGATCCAGAAGGACCTAGCCCAAGGTTCATAGATACTGGGAAATGATAGGGAAAATAGTGGCCAAAGTCTTACAACGCCATATCAAAATGGAGCCTTGGACCTTCCTTTTAGCCAAACCTGTGGAGGGACTACCTGGTAAAACGTAAATTACTTTAGCAAAGAGTCTATGCACCGAGCTTCCGATAGAAGAACATATTATACTGAAACTTGAAGATAACTTGATGGATAAACGCGTAACTCCATGCCAAGGTGTGACAAGGTGTGGTGGATGTGGAAGGAGTATGAAGAAAGACATGGTGAAAGGCGTTTGCTGGGGGAGAAGGGGAGACGATGGCAACTGGGGCAGGGAAACTGTTTTTGTTTCTCTCTTTCCCGCCTTCTTTATAACCCTATTATTTTTTATTCTACTTTTCTCTAATGTGTACTTCTTTACTACTCTTTTATTGTAAAGAGAGTTGAACACAAAATCTGACCCTGGAAGAGCCATACAGCCAGGGGACAGAGAAAATAATTTCAGGAATTGACGACCGTGGTGTAACTTTAGTCAGCATATCGAAGCTTCCTGTTATATTGTATACTATGTCTGTTTTGTAATGTAACTGGTAAACCATAAACAGCTCTCCTTCCTGTGTGTAGCGGAGCTGCAATATTAAAATCAATATCTCGGCTGGTAGACTGTAGAACATCAAAGAGAAGCGCAGTGTAGCAATATAATCCCAATTCCCCAATAACCGGACGATACACAGTTCTGGGAGTCAACTGATTTTTATTCAGCCACAGCTGGCTTTTATGCAACTCCCCATGCAAGGGGTTTACATTCCAGGGGTTTTCCTGGTGGACCTTGTTGCAACCTTTCCCAGACTCCTCCTCTGTACCTGGAAGAACAACTTTTTAATAACATTATCTCCCAGGTACAGAAAATAAACAATATTTCAAACCCTCATAAAATATATTAATATTGTTCAGAACTCCACGAAAGATACCTAACCAGATAGCAGGGATCTGAGCGCCCAGTCTGTCAACATATCACTCAGTTTTGTTTGGTAGATTAGAAACGCCATTTGAGTGAAGTTTAGACCACCAGGGGAAACCCCAAAATAGTACCAGATGGTTTTAAGCTTTGACCAGTCTTCTTTCGGGAGTATTAACCATCAAAATAACGAATGAAACTGTTCGTGTAACAGGGGGTCGTGTGTCCTGTGTTCTGTAGTTTATTCCATACGAATGACGCTCTTTATAGGTGACTTGAAATGAACACACGAAGTGATGGTAGTTCAGCGGTGTTCGCACCATCAAGTGTCCAATTATAGTTCCATGCACTCGACGACCAAACACCGCTGTCTGTGTTCATAAACAAAGATGGCCGCCGCCACGTGTTATGGTTCCTAAGTGTCAATAACGTCAATTGGAGGCACACGACTCCCCTGGGTGGTCCGAATGTTCGGTAGATGGTTCAACATACGAACAATAAAGCTTTAATCTGTTTGGGAACTCCAAATTGTCGAACCAAATAAGTCTTTAATACAAATAAGTGGCTGGTTCTGCCACACTGTGCTCTCAAATTGAAGAATTAAAAAAAAAAGCTAAAATCTTGCCAGTTAAAATTTGGACAAGCATTAAAATGAAGAGGAACTGTGTGAGTTTCCAAATGATTCACACATATTATTGAGGTGCTCTAATTTTATTTTTATTTATGTTTTTGTCTTTCCTACATACTGTTTGCCACACGGACACTGCCATAATAAATCGCATAGTCTGCTTAATAGTGAATCTTTTTCCAGTGACTGTACTGGCTTTGGTTTTTTCGCATGCTTTGCACTGTTGGCATCCTCTGAAACCCCTCCTTATTTGGTCCGATATATTTACATTAGGATGTTTAATACTGTAATTAGGAGCCAAAATAGATTTAAGATTCCTGTTTCATCTAAAAACTACTGAAAGATGATCAGGCAAAAGTCGACCCAATATTTTATCTTCACATAAGATTAACCGATATTTATTTAACATTCTTTTGATCTTACGATAATCTGTACGATCTGTACGGTGTTTAGTAATAAAGAAATATTCAAAAATGTTTACATGATTTTCATTATTACCGGATTTATCCATAAACAGATTATAGCTGTTTGCAACATTTTTAATCCCACTATCCAGAATTTGTTTGTCATATCCTTTAGCTACAAATTTTTTTTCAGTCACCAATGACTTATTTAAAATCGTCAAATTCTGAGCAGATTCGTCTGACTTTTGTCAATCCCCTTGAGCCATGACTCATAAAGGCAAAGCTGTTTCCATCAGTTCCTTGTGCTTTATGTGTGAAGAGTGTGACCCCTTTTACAAAGATTGCAGACCATAATAGAAATTCAATTGGTTAATATAAATTACATTGTTACACCCCTCTGGCTGTCCATCAGACACCCGGTCCTGTTACTTCCTGGTTATTTAGCTCATTGAGCTGCATTGGGAGTCTGTGATTGGACAGCCATAGAAAGTCTGGGCGGGGTTAGAAGGGGAGGGTTTGCAAATGCTGCAGAAAAGAGATCAATAGATATAACCGATTGTAAGAAGTATTTTTTTTCAATTGATAAGTTTTTGGTAAAATATTAATGTTAACATTTCAGTTCATATCTGGTAACATTTTTCAAGATTCTTCTAACCTTTTCTCTGGTTGTTTTTTCAGTCTTTTTCCTTGTGAAGACGTGATCAATGTGTGTGACAGGTGAAACAATCTCGAAGATTGCTTTAGCAAGATGAACTAATTTACAGATTATTTCACACGTGTACACACGGCAAGCAAGAAATTAACTGAAGGTCAGTAATAACCAGATCAATGCACTCACAACTTGTTACATAGACATTTATATAGAATTCACACTGATTCACGATGTAACTGATTACCCATTTTATTACACATTGCTATGTGCCTCCGTGGGTGTGTTACTGTATTCCTGATAGCAGCTAGTAATATATATATAATACTATAATACTATATCTATATATTACTATATATTACACATTGCTATGTGCCTCCGTGGGTCTGATAGCAGCTAGTAATATATATATATAATACTATAATACTATATCTATATCTTACTATATATTACACATTGCTATGTGCCTCCGTGGGTCTGATAGCAGCTAGTAATATATATAATACTATGATACTATATCTATATATTACTATATATTACATGTTGCTATGTGCCTCCGTGGGTCTGATAGCAGCTAGTAATATATATATAATACTATAATACTATATCTATATATTACTATATATTACATGTTGCTATGTGCCTCCGTGGGTCTGATAGCAGCTAGTAATATATATATATATATATATAATACTATAATACTATATCTATATATTACTATATATTACACATTGCTATGTGCCTCCGTGGGTCTGATAGCAGCTAGTAATATATATAATACTATAATACTATATCTATATATTACTATATATGACACGTTGCTATGTGCCTCCGTGGGTCTGATAGCAGCTAGTAATATATATAATACTATAATACTATATCTATATATTACTATATATTACACATTGCAATGTGCCTCCGTGGGTCTGATAGCAGCTAGTAATATATATATAATACTATAATACTATATCTATATATTACTATATATTACACATTGCTATGTGCCTCCGTGGGTCTGATAGCAGCTAGTAATATATATAATACTATAATACTATATCTATATATTACTATCTATTACACATTGCTATGTGTCTCCGTGGGTCTGATAGCAGCTAGTAATATATATATATATATATATAATACTATAATACTATATCTATATATTACTATATATTACATGTTGCTATGTGCCTCCGTGGGTCTGATAGCAGCTAGTAATATATATAATACTATAATACTATATCTATATATTACTATATATTACACATTGCTATGTGCCTCCGTGGGTCTGATAGCAGCTAGTAATATATATAATACTATGATACTATATCTATATATTACTATATATTACACATTGCTATGTGCCTCCGTGGGTCTGATAGCAGCTAGTAATATATATAATACTATAATACTATATCTATATATTACTATATATTACACATTGCTATGTGCCTCCGTGGGTCTGATAGCAGCTAGTAATATATATATATAATACTATAATACTATATCTATATATTACTATATATTACACATTGCTATGTGCCTCCGTGGGTCTGATAGCAGCTAGTAATATATATATAATACTATAATACTATATCTATATATTACTATATATTACATGTTGCTATGTGCCTCCGTGGGTCTGATAGCAGCTAGTAATATATATAATACTATAATACTATATCTATATATGTCTATATATTACACGTTGCTATGTGCCTCCGTGGGTCTGATAGCAGCTAGTAATATATATAATACTATAATACTATATCTATATATTACTATATATTACACATTGCTATGTGCCTCCGTGGGTCTGATAGCAGCTAGTAATATATATATAATACTATAATACTATATCTATATATTACTATATGTTACACATTGCTATGTGCCTCTGTGGGTCTGATAGCAGCTAGTAATATATATAATACTATAATACTATATCTATATATAACTATATATTACACATTGCTATGTGCCTCCGTGGGTCTGATAGCAGCTAGTAATATATATAATACTATAATACTATATCTATATATTACTATATATTACACATTGCTATGTGCCTCCGTGGGTCTGATAGCAGCTAGTAATATATATAATACTATAATACTATATCTATATATTACTATATATTACACATTGCTATGTGCCTCCGTGGGTCTGATAGCAGCTAGTAATATATATAATACTATAATACTATATCTTTATATTACTATATATTACACATTGCTATGTGCCTCCGTGGGTCTGATAGCAGCTAGTAATATATATATATATAATACTATAATACTATATCTATATATTACTATATATTACACATTGCTATGTGCCTCCGTGGGTCTGATAGCAGCTAGTAATATATATAATACTATAATACTATATCTATATATTACTATATATTACACATTGCTATGTGCCTCCGTGGGTCTGATAGCAGCTAGTAATATATATAATACTATAATACTATATCTATATATTACTATCTATTACACATTGCTATGTGTCTCCGTGGGTCTGATAGCAGCTAGTAATATATATATATAATACTATAATACTATATCTATATATTACTATATATTACACATTGCTATGTGCCTCCGTGGGTCTGATAGCAGCTAGTAATATATATATAATACTATAATACTATATCTATATATTACTATATATTACATGTTGCTATGTGCCTCCGTGGGTCTGATAGCAGCTAGTAATATATATAATACTATAATACTATATCTATATATGTCTATATATTACACGTTGCTATGTGCCTCCGTGGGTCTGATAGCAGCTAGTAATATATATAATACTATAATACTATATCTATATATTACTATATATTACACATTGCTATGTGCCTCCGTGGGTCTGATAGCAGCTAGTAATATATATATAATACTATAATACTATATCTATATATTACTATATGTTACACATTGCTATGTGCCTCTGTGGGTCTGATAGCAGCTAGTAATATATATAATACTATAATACTATATCTATATATAACTATATATTACACATTGCTATGTGCCTCCGTGGGTCTGATAGCAGCTAGTAATATATATAATACTATAATACTATATCTATATATTACTATATATTACACATTGCTATGTGCCTCCGTGGGTCTGATAGCAGCTAGTAATATATATAATACTATAATACTATATCTATATATTACTATATATTACACATTGCTATGTGCCTCCGTGGGTCTGATAGCAGCTAGTAATATATATAATACTATAATACTATATCTTTATATTACTATATATTACACATTGCTATGTGCCTCCGTGGGTCTGATAGCAGCTAGTAATATATATATATATAATACTATAATACTATATCTATATATTACTATATATTACACATTGCTATGTGCCTCCGTGGGTCTGATAGCAGCTAGTAATATATATAATACTATAATACTATATCTATATATTACTATATATTACACATTGCTATGTGCCTCCGTGGGTCTGATAGCAGCTAGTAATATATATAATACTATAATACTATATCTATATATTACTATCTATTACACATTGCTATGTGTCTCCGTGGGTCTGATAGCAGCTAGTAATATATATATATAATACTATAATACTATATCTATATATTACTATATATTACATGTTGCTATGTGCCTCCGTGGGTCTGATAGCAGCTAGTAATATATATATATATAATACTATAATACTATATCTATATATTACTATATATTACACATTGCTATGTGCCTCCGTGGGTCTGATAGCAGCTAGCAATATATATATAATACTATAATACTATATCTATATATTACTATATATTACACATTGCAATGTGCCTCCGTGGGTCTGATAGCAGCTAGTAATATATATATATATATAATACTATAATATTATATCTATATATTACTAAATATTACACATTGCAATGTGCATCCGTGGGTCTGATAGCAGCTAGTAATATATATAATACTATAATACTATATCTATATATTACTATATATTACACATTGCAATGTGCCTCCGTGGGTCTGATAGCAGCTAGTAATATATATATAATACTATAATACTATATCTATATATTACTATATATTACACATTGCTATGTGCCTCCGTGGGTCTGATAGCAGCTAGTAATATATATAATACTATAATACTATATCTATATATTACTATATATTACACATTGCTATGTGCCTCCGTGGGTCTGATAGCAGCTAGTAATATATATAATACTATAATACTATATCTATATATTACTATATATTACACATTGCTATGTGCCTCCGTGGGTCTGATAGCAGCTAGTAATATATATAATACTATAATACTATAATACTATAATACTATATCTATATATTACTATATATTACACATTGCTATGTGCATCCGTGGGTCTGATAGCAGCTAGTAATATATATATATAATACTATAATACTATATCTATATATTACTATATATTACACATTGCTATGTGCATCCGTGGGTCTGATAGCAGCTAGTAATATATATATATATAATACTATAATACTATATCTATATATTACTATATGTTACACATTGCTATGTGCCTCCGTGGGTCTGATAGCAGCTAGTAATATATATAATACTATAATACTATATCTATATATTACTATATATTGCACGTTGCTATGTGCCTCTGTGGGTCTGACAGCAGCTAGTAATATATATAATACTATAATACTATATCTATATATTACTATATATTACACATTGCTATGTGCCTCCGTGGGTCTGATAGCAGCTAGTAATATATATATAATACTATAATACTATATCTATATATTACTATATATTACACATTGCTATGTGCCTCCGTGGGTCTGATAGCAGCTAGTAATATATATAATACTATAATACTATATCTATATATTACTATATATTACATGTTGCTATGTGCATCCGTGGGTCTGATAGCAGCTAGTAATATATATAATACTATAATACTATATCTATATATTACTATATATTACACATTGCTATCCGTGCCTCCGTGGGTCTGATAGCAGCTAGTAATATATATATAATACTATAATACTATATCTATATATTACTATATATTACACGTTGCTATGTGCCTCCGTGGGTCTGATAGCAGCTAGTAATATATATAATACTATGATACTATATCTATATATTACTATATATTACATGTTGCTATGTGCCTCCGTGGGTCTGATAGCAGCTAGTAATATATATATAATACTATAATACTATATCTATATATTACTATATATTACATGTTGCTATGTGCCTCCGTGGGTCTGATAGCAGCTAGTAATATATATATATATATATATATATATATATAATACTATAATACTATATCTATATATTACTATATATTACAAATTGCTATGTGCCTCCGTGGGTCTGATAGCAGCTAGTAATATATATATATATAATACTATAATACTATATCTATATATTACTATATATTACACATTGCTATGTGCCTCCGTGGGTCTGATAGCAGCTAGTAATATATATATATATAATACTATAATACTATATCTATATATTACTATATATTACACATTGCTATGTGCCTCCGTGGGTCTGATAGCAGCTAGTAATATATATAATACTATAATACTATATCTATATATTACTATATATTACACATTGCTATGTGCCTCCGTGGGTCTGATAGCAGCTAGTAATATATATATATATATAATACTATAATACTATATCTATATATTACTATATATTACAAATTGCTATGTGCCTCCGTGGGTCTGATAGCAGCTAGTAATATATATATATATATATAATACTATAATACTATATCTATATATTACTATATATTACACATTGCTATGTGCCTCCGTGGGTCTGATAGCAGCTAGTAATATATATAATACTATAATACTATATCTATATATTACTATATATTACACATTGCTATGTGCCTCCGTGGGTCTGATAGCAGCTAGTAATATATATATATATAATACTATAATACTATATCTATATATTACTATATATTACACATTGCTATGTGCCTCCGTGGGTCTGATAGCAGCTAGTAATATATATATAATACTATAATACTATATCTATATATTACTATATATTACACATTGCTATGTGCCTCCGTGGGTCTGATAGCAGCTAGTAATATATATATATATAATACTATAATACTATATCTATATATTACTATATATTACACATTGCTATGTGCCTCCGTGGGTCTGATAGCAGCTAGTAATATATATATATATATATAATACTATAATACTATATCTATATATTACTATATATTACACATTGCTATGTGCCTCCGTGGGTCTGATAGCAGCTAGTAATATATATATATATAATACTATAATACTATATCTATATATTACTATATATTACACATTGCTATGTGCCTCCGTGGGTCTGATAGCAGCTAGTAATATATATATAATACTATAATACTATATCTATATATTACTATATATTACACATTGCTATGTGCCTCCGTGGGTCTGATAGCAGCTAGTAATATAGATATATATAATACTATAATACTATATCTATATATTACTAGAAGCTCAGGATAGGAAAAATCGTCAGGAATCTCTCTCTAGCCTATACATTGAATTAAGTGAGTGCTATAAAAAAAACACTGCGACACCGACAAGAACAATTTCAAATCAAATTAGGACAATAGAAAATAAAATAAATGAAATTCTGATAGCTAAAATAAATAAGAATCTTCAGTATATGAAAATAAATTATTACTATAGGGGGAATAAGGCGGACAAACTTCTTACTAAAAAAGTTAAAAATATACAAAAAAACAAATTTATTACAAAAATAAAACAGGGAAACGAAATAGTATTAGATCCCCAAAAAATTGGAGAAATATTCAGAAATTACTATTACAAACTTTATAACTTACCAGCTACATCCTCTCAGGAGGAGCTAGATAGTTATTTTCTAAATATTCATCTCCCTAGTTTAGATGATTCTCAATTAGAACAATTGAATACAGAGATTTCATTTCAAGAAGTACATGACGCCATTGTCACTATGAAAAAAAAAAAAGCACCAGGCCCAGATGGGTTTACAGATTTCTTTTTTAAAACATTTAAGGATAGGCTGATTCAGAGAATGGTTGATTGCTATAATTTAGCGATGAATACAGGCAAATTTCCTAAAGAAATGTTGGTGGCAAATATTTTACCTATTCTAAAAAACAATAAAAATCCAGAAGAAATAAATAACTATCGACCAATAGCACTTTTAAATAATGACTATAAAATTTATGCCTCTATCATCGCCAAAAGAATTAGGAGTATAATCTCCTCTTTGATTTCAGAAGACCAGGCAGGGTTTATACCGGGCAGGATGTCTTCCAATCATATCAGGAAGATATTAAATATTTTTACAAAGATCCATATGAATAAAATCCCCTTTTTAACGATGGCCTTAGATGGAGAAAAGGCATTCGACAGAGTCGGATGGAACTTCATGCAATCAACTCTAAAGGCTTTCGGATTTGCAGGACGGATTATCCCGGCAATTATGGCCTGCTACTCCTCACCATCTAGCAGGATTGTGGGAGGGGGGATTAAGTCTGATTGGTTCTCGGTATCGAACGGCACCCGTCAAGGATGCCCTTTATCCCCATTACTATATATTTTATCAGCTGAACCCCTGGCATATGAAATACAGAAAAATGCCGGAATAACAGGGATAAAAAAAAGAGATAAACACTTTAAGATATGCCAATATGCGGACGATACACTGTTAATGTTAACTAACCCAATTAAATCAGTACCAGCCGCTATGCAAGCAATTGAAAATTATAGCCGCCTTTCAAACTATAAACTTAATGTTCAAAAAACGATGGTATTGCCCTTTTACATGCAAGAGGCAGATTACCAGTATCTATCTGAACACTTTGCCTTTAGGTGGGAAAAAAAGGGATTTGTTTATCTTGGGATCAATATAGTGATAAATCCAGAAAACATAATGAAGGCTAACGTAAGCCCCTTGATTGAAGAATGCACTCAATCGTTAAAACACTGGAACTCTATGCAGTTATCCTGGTGGGGACGGGTTAATTTAATTAAAGCATATATTTTTCCCAGGTTTATTTATCTATTGAGGATGATTCCGATTCAGATGCATCCCCATCGACTTAAGCTTATAAATAAGATTTTTAGAGATTATGTATGGCTTCAGAAGAAACCCAGATTGGGACAGGAGCTTCTGTATATGAAATATAAGCAAGGTGGGATTGGTTTTCCAAACATCTTTTTATATCATCAAGCGGCTCAGTTAATGCATACCCTTCCACTAATTAGACAGGATAAAATTTCACAAAGCTGGTTTGAAATAGAGGGAGAAGATATTACCACTCCATATAACAATTTAGATCTAATGTGGACTACAAGAGAAAAAAAACGAAATAAAAATAGAGGGTGTACTACGGACAACATTATAACAAAACCTCTTGTAAAATTTTGGGTCCAGTTTAAAAATCAACTAGATTTAAAAACAAAATATTGCCCGCTATGCCCTTCAAAGCGTTAGAGGTCTGGCTAGAAAATTTGGATACAACAGAATGGCTGGAGAAGGGGATCCAAAAAGTGGCAGACATAATAGAAGACGGCAGGATTCTGCCTTTCTCCGAGATTAGGAGAATAATAGTTGGTCTTTCAAATGCACAGACTTTTAATTTCATTAGGATTAGGAGTTTTTTACAAAGCTCCCTCAGTAGGATATCAAAGTCATCTTCAGTAGCCAAACTAAATGAATTAATAGACTCAGAGAAGGACATAAAATTATTAACCAGATGTGTTGAGATTATGAAAAGTGTAAAAGGATATGTGCAGCCTCTAGCAAAATGCAAATGGGAAAGAGATCTATCGATAGAAATTAATATAAAGGAATGGAATAGGGCCCTCCAAACAGTATACTCAACAGTACACTGTTTAAACATAAGAGAAGCCCACTATAAGCTTCTAAATCGATGGTACTTGACCCCAAAACAGATTCAGAAATTTTCGAAGGAAGGAACCGCCAGCTGCTGGCGATGCGGCAGTGAGGGGGCAAACGAATTGCATATATGGTGGGAATGCCCTCCAATTAAAGCAGCATGGGATCAATATATGAGACATATTAATGATCTTCTAGACATCACGTGTATCTGGACCCCAGATGCTTTGCTACTGCACATAAATCTGCCGCATTTAACTAAAGATAAGAAATGTTTGCTGATACATGCTCTGATGGCATTTAAGGTAGCCATAGCAAGAAATTGGAAGACAACCGCAATTGATTCCTGGCCATCTATTAAAGCGACTATTTTAACTCAATGCAAAATGGAAAGGGGTATAGCACTATACTTAAATATTAATATTCGCTTATTTGAGATATGGGATGAATGGATAAAGGTTCTTGAAAATTCAATCGATAGCTTACTTTCTGACTAATGGGATTTCTCAGCAAAGAGGAAATAATTATGAATCAGGATAGGCAAAAAAAAAGAAAGAAAGACAAACAAATAATGAAATGTCAACTTTACTACTGGTATGTCTGTTTATGAATGTGTACAGTGGCAGTACGTACGAATGTTAGAAGGGGAAGGAGATTCTGACTCCGATACCCTTGAATCCAGCAGAGTTTATATGGGGGAAGAATTATGGAGAACTGATAAATTGTTCAATTGTCCATATTAAGGGATATGTGATGTACTATAGAGCATATGCTCCCCTACCTCTAATCCTACACACAATGTATTGTACTGAATGGTGCATGTTTTACCTGTTGGCAAGGGGCACTGGGATCTGACTATAGTTTCTAAAAACAGATTGGGGCACAGGACTCAGGGACAGTGTGGGGTAGAAGGAATTTCTGATACTATCCTCCTCACTAAAGATTATATGATGGTAGTATCGGTTGGGGAATAGACAAATACATAAACGTCTTTAATTGTATAATATGAAGGTAAAACGGAATATATGTTTCTATATCCCTATCTATATAAACATTGTACTGTACTGTACTGTACTGTGGGATGAATGTTTAACTTGTTTTGTATTTTATATCTATTTAAAAATACCAATAAATTCTAACTATTTAAAAAAGGTTAACAGTGGACAACGAACACCAAAAAAAAAAAAAGTAAAAAATAAAAAATAAAAATAAATATATATTACTATATATTAGTGTAGCGGAGAGCCGATATCTCACAGCTATTCTCCACTAGAGATCCCAGGGAGGCTCAGGAACAAGGTGATGGTAAATCCACAGGCAAGGTTTCCAGCAGGTAAAGTAATACAGCAGTATCCCAACAGCAATCCCAATAACTGGACGACACACAGTTTCAGGAGCAGAACTCACAAGCTTTATTCCACAGTGCCTTATAAAGCCCTCTCCCATGCAAGGGAGGAGGTTCTATCAATCAATACAGTGTCCAATCTGTGAATAGTAACCTCCCACGCATCTCCTCCCCTCCTCTAGCATCATAATCCCCTTATAATGTACATGAATTTCCACAGTTTCTGGATGTACCCCTAAACGTAAGGGTACCCCTTTAAGAATGGTATCCCCTGTTAGCCCTGATCTGGGTGAGCAACATACTCAAAAATCACCCAGATCGGACCAGGGATTCGGGAGTTATGACTAGGTATAGTTTTGACCGACCGCTGGGGTAAAGTGTCCGAAAACAGTTCCATGCATTTTGGCCCTGCGGTCGGTCACAAACAGGAGAATAGAAACAGGCGAATTACTGGTGTTCTGTAGCCTGGAGAGGATTCGAATGAATCCCCCAGTTCGTGGGGTTCAAACTACCGAATAGCGGGCCGTTCGGTAGTTTCCCCACAAAGTATTGGGAGTCTGGAGGTCTCAGCGGTGTTTGCCTAGTCAAGTGTCCGATTTTGGTTCCAGACACTCGACGGCAAAACACCGCTGTTCGGTAGTCTAAGATGGCCGCCGCCACGTGTTCGTATCCCGAATGGCGGCCACCCAGGGAACAAAGACCACACTGCACGTATGGCTAATTACCCGTTTGCAACATTGTTGCAAACAGTAATTGAAGGCACACTTCACACAAGGTGGTCTGGTTGTTCGGTAGTTTCATTCCCTTGCTTTATTCGAATGATTCTACCGAACAACCAGAGGAATACAGTAGTTTACACACATTAAACTGGCAATATAAACGAATACAATCATTCCCATGAATTTTGTAGGACAGCCCAGTACCAATCCGCTACACTGCTCCCCCTTGCCCACGAGCCGGCATACACAGTCTGATCCAGCACGGATCGGCTTGGGGATGTCCGGGGGCTCACGGATCATTTTTCTAGGTCAGTTTGTCTTGACAACCCGTCAGCATTTCCATTCTGCTTACCCGGCCGGTACTCGATATTAAAGTCAAAAGGCTGTAGCGCCAAACTCCAGCGCAGCAGCCTGGTGTTGTCCCCAGCCACCCGGTTCAGCCAGACTAACGGGTTGTGATCCGTGAGCAAGGAAAAGGGCTGTCCATACAGATAGGGCTGCAGTTTCTTTAGGGCCCACACCACAGCCAGGCATTCCTTTTCGATGGCGGCGTAGCTTACTTCTCGAGGTAACAGTTTGCGACTGATGTAAGCCACAGGATGTTCTCCGCCATCGGCCCCGACTTGGCTCAGTACTGCCCCCAATCCAAACATAGAAGCGTCTGTGTGAACAAGAAATCGTTTAGTTGGATTGGGAGCTGCCAAGACAGGGGCATTTATCAGTGCATTTTTCAAATGTTGGAATGCCTGCTCACACTCCGGGGTCCAGTTTACTTGGCGGGGAAGGTTCTTACGGGTCAGGTCAGTGAGGGGTTTGGCCAGGGCACTGTAATTGGGGACAAACTTCCTGTAATACCCCGCTGTCCCTAGAAACGCTAAAACCTGGATCTTAGTCCTAGGGGTGGGCCACTGGGCTACAGCCTCTACTTTGGCGGGTTCGGGTTTTTGTTTGCCGCACCCTACTCTATGCCCCAGGTACTGCACCTCAGCCATCCCTATACTACACTTGGCCGACTTCAGGGTCAAACCGGCTTCCCTTATCCTATCCAGTACAGCTCCTATGTGAGCTAAATGTTCCTGCCACGTATTGCTAAAAATAGCAATATCGTCCAGGTAGGCACAGGTATAGTCCTGGAATCCATCCAGGAGTCGATCCACCATCCTTTGGAAGGTGGCTGGGGCGTTTTTCATCCCAAATGGCATGACCTTAAACTGGTACAAGCCAAATGGGGTGACAAAGGCCGACTTCGGGATGGCGTCTGGGTCCAGGGGAATTTGCCAATACCCTTTACACAAGTCAATAGTGGTGAGGTATTGGCCCCTGGCCATTCTGTCCAGTTACTCGTCTATCCGGGGCATCGGATAGGCGTTGGACACGGTCTTCTCGTTTAATCTCCTATAGTCCACGCAGAAGCGGGTCGTACCGTCTCGCTTCGGCACGAGGACTACAGGAGATGCCCAAGGGCTGTCTGAGGGTTCAATCACCCCCCAGTTGGAGCATCTCATTGATCTCCTTACGCATGTTTTCCCTTACCGCTTAGGGGATGCGGTAGGGGGTCTGACGCATGGGTAGTTGCCCTGGGGTCTCGACCCGGTGAGTTGCCAGAGGCGTGTATCCAGGTACATTAGAGAACGTGTCTCGTTTCTCTTCTAATAGTTGCTGTACCTCGATCCGCTCCTGTGGGCTCAGCCGATCTCCCAGCGCAACCTCCCCTAAATCCCCAGACAACTGCCCATCCCCCAGTAAATCGGGGATCGGTAAGCTGTCAAACTCTTCCATGTTGGGGGCACATATGGCGGTTACCTCCTCGGCGCGCTCTTGGTAGGGCTTCATCATGTTAACATGGAGCATGCGTCGCCCCCCAGTCCCTGTGCAGGGGCCTATAATATAGGTGGTGTCACATCTTTGTTCCACCACCCTATATGGGCCCTGCCAGGCGGCCTGTAACTTATCATGTCGGACAGGTTTTAAAATTAGTACTTTCTGCCCGACCTGAAAGTTACGGTCCCTGGCTCCCCGATCATACCATGTGCGCTGGCGGGTCTGGGCCGCCTGAAGGTTTTCCCTTACCGTCTTGGTCAATGCTTCTAGGCGGTCTCGAAAGGCCAGCACATATGGTATGATGGGGGTGCCATCTGCGCTCCGGTCTCCCTCCCAATGCTCTCTAATAAGATCTAATGGACCTCTGACCCTCCTCCCAAACAGTAGTTCAAACGGGGAGAACCCCGTGGATTCCTGCGGCACCTCCCGGTATGCGAACAGGAGGTGTGGCAGGAATCGTTCCCAGTCCTTGTGGGTCTCTGCGAAGGTTCGGAGCATCTGCTTCAAGGTACCATTGAATCGTTCGGAGATCCCGTTCGTCTGGGGGTGGTAAGGGGCACTGATAATAGGCTTATTGCCACAGATCCTCCAGAGGTGTTGGGTGAATTCTGCGGTAAATTGGGTGCCCTGATCCGAGATAATCTCCCTGGGTAATCCCATCCGGGAGAATATCCGCATGAGGGCATCCGCGACCGTTTCAGCGTGGATGTTGGTCAGAGTCACTGCCTCTGGATACCTGGTGGCATAATCTACTACCGTTAAAATATACCTTTTTCCTGACGGGCTAGCTTTATTGAGGGGGCCTATCAGATCCACCGCTTTTCGGCTAAAAGGTTCCTCAATTATGGGTAAGGGGTGAAGTTTAGCCTTCCTGCGGTCTCCCCTTTTTCCCACTCTCTGGCAGGTATCGCATGTCGTGCAATATCTGCGTACTTCCTGGCTAATCCCTGGTCAGAAGAAACTTTGGGTCAGTCTGTACCTGGTGCGACTAACCCCTAGATGTCCGGATAGCGGAATATCATGCGCTATCCGGAGTAATTCAGCCCGGTACCGCTGCGGTACCACTAACTGTCTCATCACTATCGGGTCTGACCCCGTAATCTGTTTGCCTGTTTCCCTGTACAAAAGCTGTTTATCCCAGACAAATCTCTCTCCCTCCCCCCTGGGGGAGCCCGTGACAACCTTGTCCCTATACACCTGAAGCGTGGGGTCTGTTGCTACTTCCGCTACAAATTCATTAGGTGGGGCCCAGGGGACACATTCTAGAGGAGGGGTAGGATTGCTTACCTGGACCTCCGGCAGTGTGTTGTGGTCCTGGGTGCGGGCCTGTTGTCGGGTGACCACAGGGTTGACCTCTCCTGTGGTGGGCGTCTGGGGCTCAAAAGCAGTGAGCCTCCCCAGATCGTTCCCCAATAAAACCTCCGCCGGTAACTGCGGCATCAACCCCACCTCCACGTGCCCTGCCCCCGCTCCCCAATGTAAATGTACCCTTGCTGTAGGTAGCCGGTACAACGCTCCCCCGGCTACCCGGACGGCTACAGTTTTGTTCAGTTTTGCCTGATCCGAAATCAGGTGGCTCTGTACCAGAGTGATGGTAGCTCCCGAATCTCGTAACCCACGGACTGCTGTACCATTCAGATATACGGTCTGTCGATGATGCTGTAGATTGTCCACATTGGCTTGGACAGGATCTGCCTCGTGCAGTACCTCCCATTGTTCCACAGTGGTAATGGGAACTGCGGAACCATACGGGGTGGCAACTAGGTCCTGGTAGTGGTGGGCTGAGGCTGCCCTTGGTGGGAGTGGGCCTGGACGAATCCAGGTGGAACGGTCCCGCAGCTGTGGGCATTCCCTTTTATAATGTCCCCACTTCTGGCAGTGATGGCAGGGGCCAGCGGTGGGCTGGCGGAACCGTGGCTGTGCAGCGGGTGGTGGGGGTGGTGGTAGTTGTCTCGGTGGAGCTGGGGTGTAGGTGGTTCCCCCAAATGTTTTAAAAGTTGCTTTTGGAGCTGCAGGTTTTTGTTGTCTGCGTGCATCCATATAGTTATCTGCTTTTCTGGCAGCCTCGGTGAGGGAGGTAGGGTTTCTGTCCCTTACCCATTCCTGGACCTCACTGGTTACTCCCTCATAGAACTGCTCCATCAGCAACATCTGTATTACGTCCTCCATAGACCGTGCCCCGCTAGCTTGCACCCACCCGAGTGCTGCCCTCTGTAATCGGCATGCCCACTCTGCGTGTGAGTCTTTCTCTACTTTCTTTAAATCCCGGAATCTCCGCCGGTATGCTTCTGGTGTTATAGCATACCTGGCAAGTATAATTTATTTTACTTTACTGTAATTCCGTATTTCGTCATTAGGTACAGTCCGATATGCCTCTGCTGCCCTCCCGGTTAACCTTCCGGCCAAAATAGGTACCCAGTCTTCTGTGTTAATTTTATGCAGTGCACACAGTCTCTCAAAATCTTGCAGAAAAGCGTCTATATCTTCCTCTGCCTCCACATATGTTTTAAAAGCATGGTATGGTATCTTAGGCTTACCTTCTTGTGGTACACTACTTGCAGAGCTTTGTTCTGGGACTGTTGTCACCTGTGTCCTCATGACGAATTCTTGCACCTCGGTCACCGTCCTGGCAATAATTTCCGCTGAGGGGTTTTCCCCATAAAGGGATAGCCTGAATCGAACCTGCCTCCGGAATTCCGAGTCTTGTGGTGTTTCTCCCAGCTCCCTCTGTACAGGAACTGAATCGCCCTCCATTCTGTACTCTGCCATAAGTTCTGTAACAAGTACTGCTTTCTTTTTATTGCTGGCTTGTATACCCCTTGCCTCTAGGAGGTCCTTTAGTGTGGAGCGTTTTAGCGCAGAAAAATCAATCTCCATCCGTACTCCATTTATGCTTGTTCCTCTGTGAGTCTGGATACCAGCGCTGCCAACCAATGTAGCAGAAAGCCGATCTTTCACAGCTATTCTCCACTAGAGATCCCAGGGAGGCTCAGGAACAAGGTGATGGTAAATCCACAGGCAAGGTTTCCAGCAGGTAAAGTAATACAGCAGTATCCCAACAGCAATCCCAATAACTGGACGACACACAGTTTCAGGAGCAGAACTCACAAGCTTTATTCCACAGTGCCTTATAAAGCCCTCTCCCATGCAAGGGAGGAGGTTCTATCAATCAATACAGTGTCCAATCTGTGAATAGTAACCTCCCACGCATCTCCTCCCCTCCTCTAGCATCATAATCCCCTTATAATGTACATGAATTTCCACAGTTTCTGGATGTACCCCTAAACGTAGGGGTACCCCTTTAAGAATGGTATCCCCTGTTAGCCCTGATCTGGGTGAGCAACATACTCAAAAATCACCCAGATCGGACCAGGGATTCGGGAGTTATGACTAGGTATAGTTTTGACCGACCGCTGGGGTAAAGTGTCCGAAAACAGTTCCATGCATTTTGGCCCTGCGGTCGGTCACAAACAGGAGAATAGAAACAGGCGAATTACTGGTGTTCTGTAGCCTGGAGAGGATTCGAATGAATCCCCCAGTTCGTGGGGTTCAAACTACCGAATAGCGGGCCGTTCGGTAGTTTCCCCACAAAGTATTGGGAGTCTGGAGGTCTCAGCGGTGTTTGCCTAGTCAAGTGTCCGATTTTGGTTCCAGACACTCGACGGCAAAACACCGCTGTTCGGTAGTCTAAGATGGCCGCCGCCACGTGTTCGTATCCCGAATGGCGGCCACCCAGGGAACAAAGACCACACTGCACGTATGGCCAATTACCCGTTTGCAACATTGTTGCAAACAGTAATTGAAGGCACACTTCACACAAGGTGGTCTGGTTGTTCGGTAGTTTCATTCCCTTGCTTTATTCGAATGATTCTACCGAACAACCAGAGGAATACAGTAGTTTACACACATTAAACTGGCAATATAAACGAATACAATCATTCCCATGAATTTTGTAGGACAGCCCAGTACCAATCCGCTACAATTACACATTGCTATGTGCCTCCGTGGGTCTGATAGCAGCTAGTAATATATATAATACTATAATATTATATCTATATATTACTATATATTACACATTGCTATGTGCCTCCGTGGGTGTGTTACTGTATTCCTGATAGCAGCTAGTAATATATATAATACTATAATATTATATCTATATATTACTATATATTACACATTGCTATGTGCCTCCGTGGGTCTGATAGCAGCTAGTAATATATATATATATAATACTATAATACTATATCTATATATTACTATATGTTACACATTGCTATGTGCCTCTGTGGGTCTGATAGCAGCTAGTAATATATATAATACTATAATACTATATCTATATATAACTATATATTACACATTGCTATGTGCCTCCGTGGGTCTGATAGCAGCTAGTAATATATATATACCGGTATATAATACTATAATACTATATCTATATATTACTATATGTTACACATTGCTATGTGCCTCCGTGGGTCTGATAGCAGCTAGTAATATATATATATATAATACTATAATACTATATCTATATATTACTATATGTTACACATTGCTATGTGCCTCTGTGGGTCTGATAGCAGCTAGTAATATATATAATACTATAATACTATATCTATATATTACTATATATTACACATTGCTATGTGCCTCCGTGGGTCTGATAGCAGCGTGGGTCTCCTATCTCATTCCTCTCGTTAGATGTTCTGTTTGTCTTTTGTCCACTTAGTGACCGTGACCTTCTTGTCTCTTCTCCAGCTGTCCTTGGGTTCCTGGTTCACATTGTTATTCACTTAAGTGTCCATTATTGGAAACTCAACATTATTTCAAAGTTATTTTTACATTTTAGGCCCTACTATCAAACTGATAATATAGATATTTCCACTGATTGCTTGGTACTCATCCTCTAAGTACACAATAGACATTTTTGACTGGGTGCAATGCAACATGTAAATCAATATCCTTCACAAAAGGGAGGACTCACAGGTCATTTATTCTGGTAATTTTAATCACAAACAAATTATACTTGCATTCCACACAAACAACTAGGAAAGAGAGAAATTGACAAGCAAGCCCTGCTTTGAGTTGGGTATTTTGGTGTAACATTTGAATTTCCAACAATCCATACTCTAGTGAGTAACCTTGCCTTTGATTTTGACATTTAATTTGTTCTCCTGGTCTATCTCCTTTAAGTTCCAGGCATTGTGTAAGTGACTTCCTTCTTGTCTCCTGTCTCTCCTCCTTCAGATACCTTTGATGGTTTCATAGTACCTGCGTTGAATACCTTTCATGGTTTCATAATACCTGCGTTGAATACCTTTGATGGTTTCATAGTACCTGCGTTGAATACCTTTCATGGTTTCATAGTACCTGCGTTGAATACCTTTCATGGTTTCATAGTACCTGCGTTGAATACCTTTCATGGTTTCATAGTACCTGCGTTGAATACCTTTGATGGTTTCATAGTACCTGCGTTGAATACCTTTGATGGTTTCATAGTACCTGCGTTGAATACCTTTCATGGTTTCATAATACCTGCGTTGAATACCTTTCATGGTTTCATAGTACCTGCGTTGAATACCTTTCATGGTTTCATAGTACCTGCGTTGAATACCTTTCATGGTTTCATAGTACCTGCGTTGAATACCTTTGATGGTTTCATAGTACCTGCGTTGAATACCTTTCATGGTTTCATAGTACCTGCGTTGAATACCTTTCATGGTTTCATAGTACCTGCGTTGAATACCTTTGATGGTTTCATAGTACCTGCGTTGAATACCTTTCATGGTTTCATAGTACCTGCGTTGAATACCTTTGTAACCAACAGAAGTCAGTTTTTTGTGTTTAATATAATTTTGTGTTGTGGATATAGTGTAAATAAAATGGTTAAATCCCTCTAAAATACATTTCAAGGTGATATAGCAACCTTCTACAGTATGATAAAGAACTTCCCACCATTTGGAAGAGATTTAAGATGTGGTCTTTTCCTATCAGGACTAACAGATCATTTTAGTCCTCTTCCTTATCTCTCAATATTCTTATTATTGCTATTTATAAAGTGACAACATATTTTGTTGCGCTGGAAAAAATCGGAAACTTCCCATCTTAAAATTAGGCCGCCTGGTCAAAACAATGGCCCTTAACCGCTAGAAGGTATGGCAAATCCAGAGATGGTCATAAATCTTCTCTCCCGCTATTTATCTCTGTTCTTTGCACATCCTGTGGTGGAGAATCCTATATCCTTCTGGATTTTGGTAGACTCTACCATAACATCAAAGTTGGCATTACCATATAAGCAACCTAAGTGGTTGTTGAGAGGCACCAATTAATTTACAGGCTTTCATCAAAACATGGAAAAGGTGAGACAACTGTGTCACAAAATGATTGTATTTTTTTTTTTCATTTTTTAACATAAAATTGTAAACCTATGCACTGGGTTGCTTAATATATGAGAAATATTAACAGTTGCAAACATTTTTTTGTTAAAGCGCTTTAAATCTATTGTTAATTCTATATGAGGCACAACATGGTTTATGCATGAAGCGTTCACACATCTTAAAGTAATCCTCATAGTTAATGAATATCTTTTCTGTCCTAAGTTCGAAGGTAATTAATAGAATTGGGTGTGGTTTTCTCATTTCATCTGTGGCCACAAGGTTGTGAATTCTCCTGCAGTTTGGAATATGTTCACAGGATCCAGAATTCTGGTCGGGCACCTTCTGTGAGTGCGTTCTCCATATCTGGACTGGTCAGTTTGTTACGTTACCTATCATAGGATCCAGAATTCTGGTCGGGCACCTTCTCTGAGTGCATTCTCCATATCTGGACCAGTCAGTTTGTTACGTTACCATATCACAGGATCCAGAATTCTGGTTGGGCACCTTCTCTGAGTGCAATCTCCATCCCTGGACCGGTCAGTTTGTTAAGTTACCATATCACAGGATGACAAGCAGAGTGATAACGGGTTTAATCTGCTATCTTCTTATCTCACCCTGTTTGATTCAAACACTTGGAGCCGGTAAGCAGATAGTTTGCAGAAAATGTGCTTTTATTTGCTCGTTCTGATTTATAATGTGTTCACGGTAAATGTTCTTTATTTGCTAAATATATTTATGGAGAGATGGACATTAAAGTAATGTGAGTTAGGTTTATTATATTTTAGGATGGATTCTGTGTGCACTTCATTTTTTGGTAAATTTAACTCTTTGAATACAAAGGCTCTTTTTTAGATTATAAGGTGCATGTGGACGCCGGCCCTCTTCATCTACTGTACCCGTGTGTCAAATGTGTTTTGTTAGAATTTGTTGTTTGTCTTGTTTTAACCATTGTACAGTGCTGCAGAATATGTTGGCACTATACACATAATTGCAATTGTAATTAAAGACAGGAACTAATTGTTGCTACTTGTTTATTGAGATGTATGCAAATATACACATGTTCTATGTTCATGTTAAAGTCAATGCAACCAGGGTCCACTGGTCAAGCCATCTTCTCCCATGGGTGCTGCAGATCCATATTGTCAGACACAAAAAGTTGCACACTCCCATGCAAACAAAACTCTCATACACACACATACACACTTTCATGCACACATACAAACACACACAGTTACACATTCCAATACACACAAACACATACACAGCTACACACATGACTACAGACTTCCTTACACACAGAAACATGTGTTTATACATTCCCCTCAATCCCAGCCTCGAAGTTGGACTTACTTCTATTCCACATTTGGCTCGGTCAAACTGCGAAGTGTGAAGTATTTACGCGGGCAGAAATGGACCTTAGGTCAGTATTTTGAGATTCCTATTTTAACTTTCTTTTGATCAGGACTTTCTTTTGATCAGATATTGTATATTTTTTTACATGGTAATATATTTTCGTTATAATACATTCCCCGAAAATAATTGCAGTTAGTTTAGATGTTAAAAGTTGGTAATTGCAGTTGGTTTACATGTTAAAACAGTAACGTTTGTACTCTATTCGATTGGCAGGACACACATGGAACTAGATAAACCTTAATAAAGTCATTCCAATAGCTTCCAATTGATCACAAACGTTGTTTCAATTCTCGAAAGTAGATAAAAAAAAACCTAATTGAGCTATTTACTAAAGGCAAAGTATGAACAGATTCAGCTGTTGTCTCCATTTGTGCAAAATGAATTCAAGGTATTTCTGGTCTGCTGATAAATGGCAAGAATTACCATGAATACTGCATCAATTTGGCTGTTTAAAGGAACACTCTAACAAAAAACACAAAACAGAATGATTTAGTAGATCTCCGCCCAGAGGACACACTATTTACACATAACGCAAGCTGCAATCATTTATGTGTTCAGAATGTTAATTTAATGAAAGACAAATGGGGGTAAATATATTGTCCCGGACTCTGTCAACTTGCAGAGCAATGTCTTAATTTAGTGAAGGAATATTCAGTTTTGATCTCCTCCGCCCCATGTTTTACCCGGATGCTCCATACTTTTCCTTTTATTCCTTCACCCATCCAGTTTGTTTCCCTGTAATCATCCTTGGGCTCTCCGACATTCTTCCACTCTTTCCAAGTTACTCTGTCTTTATTTCCCTAACCCTCACCCTATGTCCTCTCCTTTATTCTTGCCTCTCTGTTACCATTCCAGACTGATTTCAACCTTTATTTTTCCTATGAGCCATTCCTTCCAAACCTTTAATTGTGCGCTATTCTACACCTATCTCATTCTCCACGACATTCTCTCCAATCGTATCTGATTTTTACAGCTTGATGTCTCCTACCTCTGCTATTTTATCGCTGTGAATACCAGCTTTATTTCTCAAAGTACAATATGAGGATATGTCCATTGACTATAAGACACTCAAACAGAACATTGTCTTCAGCGTGGATTCGAAGAGATCGGCTCCTCTGTCTAGTACCATGTACCTCATCATAATCATCGTTCTATGTCTCCCATTAGGAGAGTTCCTAAGCATTCTAGCAATGTTGGAAGCAATGGTGGCCCCTCTCTAGGAGCTGACTAGTCATCATTAACCCCTTAGTAGCCATTCATTATGATTTATAATGAATACACAGTTGGGAATAGGGATTTGTGGGTGTTAATAGATTGCTACCCATAATGCAGAGGTGAATGGTGGCATTTCCCCTCTACATGGTCAATACGGGTGCATGCAATTTTTCTTTTAATGACCGAGTGACAAAAAAGCACTACCAGTCCTGGCTTCCGTCAGATGGCCATGAAATGATTGATTTGTGTTCTGTGAGCATTTATTTGTTTTTGGTTAGTGGACCAGTTCAGACATTTTTTGGTGTATGACCCTGCGATTAAATATATATATATAGTATATTTATATTCATTTTCTTCAGTTTGATTGAAGGATAAGATATAAAAACAGCTTCATTGTCGGGGTAGAATTGTAAATAATACCACTTCTTTCTGGACATACCCACTTAGTGTCTTATTTAAAGAAACAGTAAAGACTGAATTTCTAAATGAAAATTTACAGTCTTTGTGCTAAAAAGGGACGATTTCCTCCAATGATTTTAAATTTATGTTTTAGGTGTTGTTATGTATATGTTTTTGCAGCAATAGGGAAAGATAATGATGATCACCGAGCTGAAAAGGATGCTAAGAAGTTCCGAAAAGTAACATGATAAAAATGCTTACACTCAATGTTCAGGGAATGAATACTATAGCAAAAAGAGCTTTACTATATAGATATTTAAGCGAACAATAATTGAACCTAATGTTTTTACAAGAAACACATTGGAGGCAAATAGATAAACAGAATTGGGGAGGCAAAAGATTTCCGCTTATAATTCAAGCTTCCAATAAAGATAAAAAAAATGTGGGGTAGCTGTGATATTTGGAGAAAAAATCAAAGTTGAAATTATCCATCAGATACAAGATATTAAAGGTAGATATTTGATAATAATATGTCAAATTGATTCTATACTTTTTACATTATGTAATATATACCTTCCTAATTATTCACCAGTCTCCTATTTAAAAAACAATATTGGAAAAAAGTAGATGGAATTAAAGTGGGAAAGTTAATTCTAGCAGGGGACTTTAATGCTGTATTGGATCCTCAGATGGATACAAAATTAATGAAAGGAAAAATTTAAACCAAATGGTGATAAAACAAGCTAAAGCTTTAAAAAAAAAAATCAAAGATGAGTACAACTTATTTGATATCTGGAGAATTTATAATCCCAACGAGAGAGACTATACACATTTTTGTAAAGTTCACTTTTCTTATTCAAGATTGGATCTGATTTGGGTAGATCCAAGCATTATTGATATGACCAAAAAAACAAAGATTAATGAAATAGTTTGGACAGATCATAACGGGGTGTCCTGCGAAATAGCCTTTTGTATACCTAAAAGAGAAGCTTATACCTGGCGTCTAAGTTATCATTTGCTTTGTTACGAATCAAATAAAATCTACATAGAAAATAATATAAAAAATTATTTTAAAGAAAATATTTCAGAAAATATTGATCCATTTATCAAATTACAAAGTCAACTCGATAAAAATATTACTTTGTCTTATCTACATACTGAATTAAGAAATATGACTTATATCAATAAACAATCTCCATCCCTTGAAATCTACGAGAAAATATTAGAACTGAAAGAAAATATAAAGCAAAAATTAATAGAAATGACAGTTAAAAATATGGATTAAAACTTAAATACTATTCCAAAGGTAATCGAGCTGATAAAATGTTAAAACTCAGAAAACAAAAAGGACAGAACAAAGTAGAAAAAATTATACATAATGGAAAAACAGCTATAACTCCTAGAGAAATTGGAAAATGCTTTAATGAATTCTACAGTAACCTATATAATATATCTCAGATCAATACAGATGATGATATTAAAAATTATTTAAAAACTATAAAGAAGTTTCAACTAGCCAATTATTTAAAACTCAATGGCTCCAAAACTGAATGCATCATCTTCAGTAACCAGGAGGTGAATAGTATCTTTCCCTCATGGCCGGACTCGTTTTCTCCATCTCCGAGTCCTGCCACCAAGGTCAGAGATCTGGGAGTCATTTTCGACTCTAGGTTGATACTGAAGCCCCAGATCAATCAGGTGGTAAGCTCTTGCCACTACCACCTGAAGCTTCTGAGGTCTATTTTTAGATTTATTTCCCCCTCCGATCAAATCTCGGTGGTCAACGCCATCATCGGTAGCCGATTGGACTACTGCAATGTCCTGTACCTTGGACTGCCTCAGAACATCATACACAAGCTACAGTTGATACAGAACGCAGCTGCAAGGCTACTTACGGGTGTGGCCCGCAATGACCATATCACTCCATCTTTAAAAGCCCTGCACTGGCTGCCCGTTCGTGAACGGGTTCTGTTTAAAAATGGTTGTTTGGTATATAAGGCAATCCACGGTATGGGACCAGACTATCTGAAGGATAAATTCACACGCTATGCTCCCAGTCGATCCTTGAGATCGGCTGATTTAGCCTTATTGAAGATTCCAAATTTTAAAAAGAAAAAGTGCGGAGGGAGGACGAGTGATGTTCAGGGAGCGCAATTTTGGAACTCCCTGCCTCTGACATTAAGACTTGAGAATGATCTATTGAAGTTCCGCCGGAGCTTAAAAGCAGTTTTATTTGCTCAGGCATACGGGATGACATGAAATTTTTAACCTGGTTCAAATGCATGTGATTATAATGCTGTTGTGTGCTGTATATTGTTTTGCTTGTTTTTGATTGCTGGTATGCGCATCGAGACCCTATGGGTAATAAGACTGCGTTTCTTAAGAATTTTTAATAAATAAATAAATAATAAACTAACAGCCATTGATAATGAACTTTTAAATAAACCTATAACTAAGGAGGAGATATTGAAAGCTATAAATGAGTTAGAAAGATCAAAAACACCAGGCCCTGACGGGTTTAGTAACTTATTTTATAAAGCATTTAAAGATCTACTATGTCCATATTTGACTACTGCTTTCAATACAGCGGCAAATAGAGGATTTCTACCAGCAGAGATGCTCAAGGCTAATATCTTGCCAATTCTAAAAAATGACAAAAATTGTACCGACATTAAAAATTATCGTCCAATATCTTTGATAGATGTAGATACTAAGCTATACGGTTCGGTCTTGGCTGCAAGAATAAAAAAATGTCTTCCATTCATTATTCATAAAGATCAAATAGGATATGTTCCAGGCAGAAATTCTTATACAAGTATAAGGAGAATTATAAACATCTTGGATGATGCAAATAGAAACGATATTCCAGTTCTGACTCTGTCGATTGATGCTGAAAAAGCATTCGACAGAGGCAGCTGGAAATACTTAGATGCCGTCTTATCACACTATGGACTGGAAGGCTGGATTAAGAAAGCTATAATGGCTTTATATGTAAACCCAGTTGCACGTACCATTGGACCCAATATTGTTGCCCCATGGTTCCAACTTAAAAATGGTACTCGGCAAGGATGTCCTCTTTCACCATTACTTTATTTGTTGACTATCGAACCATTGGCTGAAAATATTAGAAACAATAAGAAGATTAATGGTTATAAAATAATAGATGAAAATCAAAAAATGAGTCTATATGCCGACGATATTTTAATTACTGTTACAAATCCTAAAAGTTCATTAGAACATATTATGCAGGAAATAGATCAATACAGCTTTATATCAAACTATAAGTTGAACGCAAACAAATCCCTGATCCTAGATATTAATCTCAATAAAAAAACGCAACAAGAGATTAAAAACAGTTATGATTTTCACTCAATATATTTGGAAAGGTGAGAAGCCAAGACTAAAACAATCATTATTAGTGCAAAAACTACATAAGGGTTGACTCGCTTATCCATCTATAATGAATAATTTCAAAGCAGCTACTATTTTGCATATTTACAGAATGCAAATTGAAGAAAACAAAGATGAAGGATGGTATAAAATGGAAATGAAGGCAGGAGAAGTCCCTAGTTTAGATTGTTTAATCTGGAATATAGATAAAACGCTAAAAAAGAAAGAGTATTCCAATACTATTTTGACTCAATTATTGCAAAATTGGTTTAAAATTAAAAAAGCACTGAATATAGGAAAAAAAGTTCCGAGTTATTTAGAACTAAATATCGTAGAAAATCATGTGGAAGATCTAAATCTTAATAATTGGAAAAAATCAGGGATAACAAGACTAGATCACTTATTGACAGAAGGAACAATCAAAACTTTTGTTCAAATAACATGTGCATACAATCTTCCATCCAGAGAGGTGTTCAACTTTTTAAGACTTAAAAGCTATATGAATACACACCTTATAACATTAAAATTAAATTTGAGCAATTTGATTGATTTATTATTCACCTCAAAAAAAATCAATAAACCATTTTGTGGCGAAACCAACCTCGCCACTGGGCCCTGGAGAAGCCTGTTTGCTAGCCTCCTACCTGCTGACTATGGCCCCTGGGTTATTTGGGGCATATTGTACTGTATATTGCTGCTACTGGCCCTTTTAACAGCATCTATGGACATATTGGGACTTTTGGGACTACTGTCCCTTTAAGACTGTGATACATACTCTAGTGTACTGCCTGTAATATTATATGTGTATTAAGTTTAACCTGGGATATGTATGCAGCATTCTTCTGATTGTTCGGTAGAATCACTCCATTTATTATATTGAGTGAAACTACCGAACAACCAGACCACCCAGGAATAAGTGTGCCTCCAATTACAGTTTGCAACAATGTTGCAAACGGGTAATTGGCAATCAGTGTAATGTATTCTTTGTCCTCTGGGTGGCCGCCATTCGGGAAACAAACACGTGGCGGCGGCCATCTTAAACTACCGAACAGCGGTGTTTTGCCGTCGAGTGTCTGGAACTAAAATCGGACACTTGACTAGGCAAACACCGCTGAGACCTCCATACTTCCAGAAATTCGTATGGAAACTACCGAATGACCCGCCGTTCGGTAGAAAGAACCCCATAAACAAGGGAATTCATTCAAACCCTCTCCAGGCTCTATAACACAGGCAATTCGCCTGTTTTCATTCCCTTGTTTGTGACCGACCGCAGGGCCAAAATGCATGGAACTGTTTTCGGATACTTTACCCATGCGGTCGGTCAAATCTTTAGAACCCCATATCTCACGAACCATTCATCCGAATTACTTGAATTTTGGATATGTTGTCCCCCTGAATAAGGGCTATCCAGCGATGCTGGATTTAAAGGTGTACCCCCGGGTTTTGGGGTACATCCAGAACTTGGCTGAAAAAGTGTACCGGATAATTGAGTTTAATGTTATCTGAGGGGAGGGGATGTGTGGGCTGAACCATGTATGTGATTGGTTATTTTATGCCTCCCCCTGGGTGTGGCCTGTATGTGGATTAGTGTAATAAAAGCCAGGCTGGATGAGCCAGTCCAGAGTTCCTGTTTAACCCTCAAAGTGATGTGTCGTCTCATTATTGGGGGGAAGGATTTATTGAGTGCTGTTCCAGTTGACTGCTAGGAGTACAAGCCTATTCGTATGGTTCCTATTCAATGGTCTACAGCATTCATATGCTTGGGAGAATTTAAAAGGTTTCTCGGATTCGGTGATTGTGGTGTCTGCCAGAGTGCTTGGAGTCCTCAGGAAGCACTAGGAGCATCCATTAACGGAGGTACTCAGTCGGGGTGCCAGGTGATCCGTTACACATTTTCTAAAGCTCTAATATTAACCAAATTAGTTGTTAAGGACATAAACCCAACAGCTATACAGGCATGGAAAAAAGATTTAAATATTGATATTAGCATGAAACAATGGGGTTCTTCGATTATGGATGTTAAGAAGAACATACACTCACTAAACTTGCTAGAAACACACTTCAAAGTTCTAAATAGGTGGTATTTAGTACCAGCAAAACTAAATAAAATATATCCTTTAACTAATCCTATTTGCTGGAGGTGCAAAAGTACTAGAGGTAATTTTAGACATATTTGGTGGGATTGTCATAAATTAAAAAATCTTTGGTCGATAATACAAAAGTTCATATGCAATAATCTAAAACTCGAGTTGACAATTTCCCCAGAGGTAGTTTTCTTACACTTGAATTGGCCACTTATGGCGTATGAATTAAAAGTAATCATTATACATCTCTTTTTAGCTGTTAAAATAGTAATTGCGAGATGGTGGAAAAAAGATTCAGAAGTCCCCTGGAAGAATGTTAAAAACCAACTCGAGTTTCAGATTAAAATGGAGTTGATGCTAAGTAAACAGAAATTAAGTAATAAAGTATCTGTCTGGTTGAAATGTCTTGAGTTGATTGATGTGAGAGATACTACTGATCAGTTAGAAGTAAATTACATTCCATGAACATTGAAAAAATGTATAAGCTATATTTAAAGCTCCTTCCACTCTACTTAGGTAATTTTTTCGTATTTTGCTGCTATATTGTTTTGTGTTATATTGTAAATCTGTATGATATATGTATTATTGAATTTTTTAATGTCGAATACCATTTTAAAAGAGGTCTGTATTTTCCTCTTCTTTGTAAGTAAAATGTATATGGATTGAATATTGACTAAAGAATATACAGATATTACAATTTGTTAATTGTTTAAAATGATTGAAAAGAATTAAAAGAAAAAATAGAGATTAAAAAAAATAGCTTCATTGCATGGCATATTTTTTTAGCTGAATATACCATTGCAAACTTAACTTTTAGTAAATACAAAATCAGGGCGAGCCGAGAGGTGGATCTTGGTCAGTTCAAATAATATGACTCCTGAGGAAGAACCCAGGTAGATCAATTATTTGGGCGTAGGTTAATAGGAATGTGATTCATTCGTCCCATCTGCAAGTCTTCAGTACAATGCACTGACTAACTGTACTTTGATATATGGATCTTCTTAAACCCACAGACATTCTTTAGAAATTTTCTTGGCATTTTTATACAGCTATAATACTACAAATGCTATTAAGCTCTTAAGCAAGATATTTGACAATTTTATGAATCTATTTTTCTTACACCTTGTGTATGTAACAAAAACAACATTTCCCATTGTAGGATATTTCAGACCCTGTTTAAAATATTTTGAGAAAAGGGACACCATATAATCTCCAAAATTGTTACACTCAAATAGAATAGAAGAATAGAGAAGCATCACCCAGGTAGGTGATAGGCAGTGATGTACTAAGCGTGAGTCGGTGGCGGGGGTGGGCCGCCCAGGGTGCCTCTCATTCACGGGTGGAGTGAGTGGTCGGCACTTCGCCTGGCTCAGAAAGGGGGCTGTCTCTCTAGTGGCAGGACTCCCTTTCCTCCTGACCAGGAGCCTACCTACAGGCATCTGGCTCGCTGGGGTGCCGTTTGGTAGGTGCCTGCCCTTAGGCTTTGCTGAAGATCTTTGCGGGCGATGTGCCAAGGGGAACTCTTTACACTAATTTCCCAGCTCCCTTGCCCACCCTGCACTGCTACTAGAGCCGGGATATGATGTCATCTGACTTGGTAACAGTACAGAGCTGCAGGGCCAGTTAGTAAAGAGAGGTCCCTTTAGCTCCACACTTAACACCATCGATGAGGTTCCAGGTAAGAACAGGAGGGCTGGACAGGCCCCCAGTTTTAAAAAAACAAACAAACACTATTATTTGTTCAAATAAAAATAAATAATGTATGTGGATATAATTATGAGTGTTTATATAAATGTTTATGTGTGTATGAGCCTGTGTGTGTGTATGTTTGTCTTTGTGTGTATACGTGTGCCTGTTAGTCTGTGTGTGTATTTGTGTATGAGTTTGTATGTATATCACTCTGTGTTTGTCTGTGTTTGTGTGAGTCTGTGCGTGTTTATTTGCCCATTTGTGTATGTGTATGTATATGAATGTAAGTGCATGTGTATGTGTGTGTTCATTAATGTTAGTTCGTGTGAATGTTTATTTATACAAATGTGTAAATGTATATGAATGTCGAATAGAGCGAGCAAACGAGACCACGTTTTTTTACAGATTCGGGGGGCAGGGAGGACGTGTGTCAGAATATTTTTCTCACAAGCATAATAGGGCAGAAACATGAATCCAAAATAACCCCCCCAACATTTCGGCACCACCTGGCTGCCTTTATCAAGGGTGTTTATATCCAAACTCACCACTCTACCCTTTAAATAGCTCTCACACAGCTGATGGCCATCAGTTTGCTATAGAAATCCGAAACCAGAAGTTACATCATCACCTCCGCCCTCGGTTTCATCCCACTACATACACATACATTGCATGAGTAATCAGCATAAGTACATCCTAATATAAATTCGTCCAATCACAGGACGTGATTATAAATAAACGAAAAAACAAAAAAATGGCAAGACAGTAACCAAGCCAGTAACCAAGCACACGCGCGAAAAAGGCGCCAATGTCGCTATTTTGATTACTGGACAATAATGTCATAATGCATACCGCGCATGTGCAGTGCATATTCAACACACTATTAATGGAAACAATATAGAGGAAGGGATCTGCTAATGCCCAAAAAGCAAACATTCGCAAAAAAAAGAAAAAAGGAGTGTATAAACAAGGATTGACATAATAGTCATCCAAATTAAAAAATATATAAACCTAAAACAAAAAATAATGGAAAGAATTATGATATGAGTGCAAGTATAAAGATATTCATCTTGCTCAAATACTATTAATTGGTAATACCTCCACCAATACATTTAAAGAGACACACCACAAAGGAGTGAAAAAAAGTAATTAGTGCATAAAATATTTATTATCTCCAGTGTATATATCAATTGTGAAATAACATTCACACAATTACATGAAAATATTAGTTACATGAAGAAATATAGATGGATAATGACTATAACTAGTAATACGGACTAATCTATAGTAACTTAAATAGGCATATTATTGCATATATATTCACCCCATATTGCGTTCATATTCACCCTATATTAATTATACAAAATACAGCATTAACAATGTAGCCCCATGTAGCCAAAGCACAGCTTAAGCGGAACAGCGCCTTGACAGGGGTTAGGAGGCGGGCCCAGGAGGAACAGACAGGACAGGTGGGTTATGGGATATGTGGGATTGGCTATTTAAGGGAGGAGCCATTTTGTGAGGTTCACTTCTAATTTCCTACCCGGTTTAGTTTGTGTGCATCCCGGTGCTCTCTAAACTTGCTGGGTAGGGTTTCTCTCTTTGTCTCCTCTGCAGGGCCATGGATATCGTGGAGAAGCTTCTGGAGGGGATCAGGACAGCGGCGCGGCAACAAGGAGCGGATTGGGTGCAGGCCCAGCTGGGCCCGGTCCTTGCTGCGGCGGCAGGACAGGAGGCCGGAGACTCACGCCCGGCGAGGGCCAGGAGGCCCCCGAGGCGTTTGAGCCCGGGAGGAGAACCGGAGGTCGGTGGCACGGGAGTGCAGGAGACAGCCAGTGGAAGTCGTAGCAGGCCCAGGAGCTGCCTGGTTGAGGCTCTGCCTCCCAGTGTGCGGCCGGGGCTTCGGCGTGGTGAGTCGAGACGGGCGGCTGCCCTGGACATCGCTGCACCACCCCCTAACACGGATGGGGCCGTGCGCTGAGCTGGTTCCAAAATGGCGGCCGGACGGCCTGGTGCGGGGGCTGGCGGGGCGGGGTCTCGGCCCAGGAGGGCACCCCCATCGGTCTTGGCGGTGGACTGCAGCACGCGGACTGGGACGGTCCACGACGGGCCCAACGTACAGCAGGCAAGTGCAGGTGCCCCTTCCGGGGGTCCCCTTGGCGTGGTGGGCAGGCGGGGAGTGAGGCCCGATTCCAGGGAGCGGGCGGACGGGGGGGCGGGTAGGCGAGCGGCCCAAGGGGAGCAGGGGTCGGGCGGAGGGCCCCTGGGGGGGGTGCGGGATGCTGCGAAGGGGTCTCGCGGAGTGCAGACTGGGCGGTCTTCCGTGGGGGAGGGTGGGGGGTCCCTCGGTAGTTCGCTTGCGGGGCGGAAGGTAGTGCCTGCGGGTTCGATGGATGTTAGGAGGGTGGTAGAGGGTAAGGGGAAAGGAAAGGCTCCGAGGTCCGGTCGGTCGGGGATAACTGTCTCGGGGAGCGGGGTGTCACCGTCCGCGTCCGTGGAGGGCCCCGGGGGAGGTGTCCCTGGTCCGGGTTCCGTAGGTGCAGGGGTAGGTCGGGTTGCAGCGGGGTTGGGGCGCGGGGCGGGAAGCGGGGAGGGTGGGTCTAGTTCGGAGTCGGGTAGTGCTAGCCCCTCGCCGGTTAGGGCCCCCAGGACACGCAGACGGAGGCCCCGGCGCAGGCGCGCAATGTCAGGGAGTTCGGCAGGGTCCGGGTCCCCCAGGTTGCATCAACGGGGGTTGGCATCCAAAGGCGACGGTAGGAGTCGTAGTCCACGTGGCAGGGCTCTCAGGGCCTTTGGGGCGCGACGGCGGGAGGATACCCGGCGGGAGGCTTTGGCGGCAAGCAGGCGCTCCCCGGTTCGGGACGGGAAGGTGGTGGGGGAACAGTACGCCTTGCCCAGGACTTCTTCTCCTCTTTCCAGGTCCCGGAGTCGCTCCTCATCTGAGTTTTCCAGGCACCGGGTGGGATCCCTGGTTGGCGGGACATCGGCGGATGGCGTTCATCCTGGACGAGCAGTGACGGACTGCGCAGCCCCGGGTGTCATCGGCCCCAGGGGCTTGGCCGGTGAGTCTACCGAATCGCTACAGTCCAGTGCACTAGTACAAACACTGCAGTCACTACTCCACTCACTGGGGGCGGGGGGTGGCACACAAGGTAGCGTAGGGCAGGTGTGGACGCAAGGGGGAGGTGAGGCGGGGCCCGGTCTAGGGACCCCGGCGGCAGTTGCGGGCGGGGAAGCTGTGTCGGCTTCCAGCGTGGGTGAGGCGGGAAGCGAACGGGCAGAGTTGACGGGTGGGGTGACGGAAGCAGCGAGGCAACATGCGTATGTGTCCTTCGCGGGCCCGCTGGGGGTGCACCTCAAGCAGGAGGTGAAAGATAAAATCTGGAAGGGGGAATTTTGCGAGATCTTCTCGCTTCTTCCCTTGGAGGACTTTCTTGACCTCAAGGAGGAGGACAAGAAGGACGAAAAGAAAGAGGAGGAGGAGAAACGGCGGAGGTATCGCAAGATACCGAAGTCTTTTGGTAACTGGCTAAGGGCATTCTGTATCCTGGCCAGCGTAATCGGGGAAAAATCGCCGGGCTCCTGCTCGTCCCTGTTTTGCTACTTGGACGGCATATGGGAGGCGTACCGCACCTATGGCGGATTGGCATGGTGGCGGTATGATGAGCAGTTCCGGCAGCGGCTGGCGGCGAATCCGGGCATGCGGTGGGACCAGATGGACCTGCCTCTCTGGATGAAGCTCATGATGGCGCAGAAGGCGCAGCCCTTTCAGCACGCGGCTGGCGCTAAGGGTCAGTCCTCCTCGTCGGCCGCCTCGCAGAAGGGCTTATGCTGGCTCTTTAATGAGGGCCAGTGCAAGTGGGGCGCAGCCTGCCGCTTCAAGCACGAGTGCTCGGGCTGCGGTGGGGCTCATGGGCTCCAACGTTGTTTCAAGAAAGGAAAGTCCGGGGGGACGGGAGCCTCTGCCGCGGTTGGCGGCGGAGGGTCTCCCACTACCTCGGGGGCTAACCCCAGTGAAACTAGACGCGATGGAGCCCTGGCTAAACCGCTACGGTAACAGGGCAGACGCGGAGCTGCTTAGAGCGGGGTTTGGGCAAGGGTTTGTCATTCCTTTTCGGGAGCGGGGTGGCACTGCGTGCCCTCATAATCTCAAGTCCGTGGTGGAGTTTCCAGAGGTGGTTCGGGAGAAGCTGGACAAGGAGGTGCGGTTGGGTAGGATGGCGGGGCCTTTTGTGGCCCCGCCACTGGAGGGCCTTCGGGTCTCTCCCCTCGGAGTGGTCCCCAAGAAAGAAACAGGGAAGTTTCGGCTCATTCACCATCTTTCCTATCCTAAAGGGGAGTCGGTGAACGACGACATTGACAGGGACCTATGCTCGGTCTCTTACGCATCATTTGACCAGGCGGTCGAGCTGGTGAAGAGAGCCGGGCGTGGTGCGTTGATGGCCAAGGTGGACATCGAGGCTGCTTTTAGGTTGCTTCCGGTGCACCCGGCGTGTCACCACCTGTTAGGGTGCTTCTTTGAAGGGGGCTACTTTGTGGATTTGTGCCTTCCCATGGGGTGTTCCATTTCGTGCTCTTACTTTGAGAAGTTTAGTTCATTTCTCGAGTGGGTGGTGCGGACGGAAGCGGGAGATAAAGCGGTGGTGCACTATCTGGATGATTTCCTGTGTGTGGGGCCAGCCGGATCTCCCGCGTGCCAGCACTTGTTAGGTACTATTCAATGGGTGGCGGGCTGCTTTGGGGTGCCGCTGGCGGCGGATAAAACTGAGGGCCCGACTGAGTGCCTTAGTTTCCTGGGTCTGGAGATAGATTCAGTGCGGGGGGAATGTCGGCTGCCGCTGGCAAAGCTGGAAGGTTTGCGCGGCGTGGTGGCAGAGGTGCGTCGGGCACGGAAAGTGACCCTGCGCCGACTGCAGTCACTGGTCGGTATGCTCAATTTCGCCTGTAGGGTGATACCCATGGGTAGGGTGTTTAGCCGCAGCTTATCGGCGGCTACCGCAGGGATTAGGTCCCCTCACCATTTCATCCGGGTATCTTCGTCCATGCGGGCGGACTTGGGGGTGTGGGATACCTTCCTCAGGGACTTTAACGGGACGGTGTTCTTTCGGCAAGGGGGTGTGTCGACAGCTGAGCTGGAGCTGTACACCGACGCATCGGGTAGCGTGGGTTTTGGGGCCTACTTCAGCGGGAGCTGGTGTGCAGAAAAGTGGCCGGAGGCATGGGGGCAGAGCCCCCTCATGCGTAACCTGGCGTTTCTGGAGCTGTTCCCACTGGTGGTGGCGTTGGCGCTGTGGGGGGACCGGTTGAGGGATAGGAAGGTAGTTTTCTTCTCGGACAACATGTCCGTGGTGCACGCGGTTAATAATCAGTCTGCAGCATCGAGGCCGGTGGTGACTCTGCTGCGGCGCTTTGTTTTGTTGTGCATGTCCCTGAATGTGGTCTTTCGCGCGCGCCATGTGCCTGGGTACTTGAACGAGGTGGCTGACGCTCTGTCTCGTTTTCAGTGGTCCCGGTTTCGAACGATGGCCCCGGAGGCCCAGGACAGGGGTCAGCCGTGCCCGATCGAGATGTGGCAGCTAGGAGCGTCCTGCTTGGCGGACTCGTGAAGGCTTCGCTGGCACCGGCCACATGGGCCGCATACAGTAAGGTCTGGAGTTCATGGGAACGTTCCTGGGGCGGGCAGGGGCCGAGGGGTACGGGGGGAGCCGCCTCTGGATGCCTTCTTGTGGTTTACCTTTCAATTACTGGCGGGGGGCGCCTCCCCGGCGGTGATTGACAGGAACATGGCTGCGATGGCGTTCTGGTTCAAGCTCCATGGGGGAGCGGACCTTACCAAGGCGTTTATTGTCCGGCAAGCACTCAAAGGGTATCGGAGGGCTCGGAGGGCCCCCGACGCTAGGCGCCCGGTGTCGGTGCATGTGCTGGAAGGGCTTGTTCAGGCGCTGCCCACCATTTGTTTCAATGCATTTGAGGTGTTGCTATTCCGTGTGGCATTTCTTTTGGCTTTCTTTGGGGCGTTCCGCGTCGGGGAGTTGGTGAGCAACACCCGGGCGGCCACGGGGGGCATACAGGTGTCCGGGGTACGTATACTGGATGGGAAGCTGGTAGTGCACTTGGCTAGGTCCAAGACGGATGTGGAAGGTAAGGGCCGGGACGTTACGCTGGGGGCCCTGCCGGGCTCGGCACTGTGCCCAGTAGCTGCGGTGTCGGAGTATTTGGATCAGAGGCCCGCGGTTGGCGGGTCCCTGTTGGTCCACGCGGATGGCTCGTCGCTCTCTCGCTTCCAATTTCAGAAAGTTTTCAGCCTGGGTCTGGGCCGGATGGGATTGGATGCCGGCACATACGGTACCCACTCCTTTCGTATTGGGGCGGCCACGGAGGCCACACGTCTAGGTTTGGGGGACGAGGTAGTCAAGCGGATTGGGAGATGGGAATCTGTTAGGTTCCGCTCATATGTACGCTTGGGTTTGTTGGAACACTAAGGGCATTGGGGCGGCCTGGGGGGTACGGGTGGTTTTATCCTGTGTTTTCTTTCTTCCCCAGGCCGGGTCGCTTGGATCGTGGGTCATTCCTTCATTTTCTGGGCCGGACGGAGGGCTGCAGCTCGAGCTCAAGGCCAGCAGCTGGGCTTTCCGGAGGACCAGCTCGTAGTGCGCTGGTGGGGGTATCGGGGCTTCTGCTGGGGGGACGTCTGCAGGGCAATATTTGGTATGGTCGCAGGCGGAGCGCGGCCGGATATGCTAGTTTTACATGCAGGCGGTAATGACCTGGGCCTCACCCCGCAGCGGAGGCTGGTAAAATGGATGAAGCAGGATCTTAACCGGCTGGTTGATCTGCTTCCCGGGGTGATGCTGGTATGGTCTGAGATTGTTCCGAGGCGGCGGTGGCGTTACGCCCGGGACCCGGTAGCCATTGACAGATGCAGGGGTAAGGTGAACAGCCTGATGGCGAGTTTTGTCAGGAAACTGGGGGGAGTGGTGGTACGGCACCAGGAACTGGAGGAGGGGTTGGATGGGTATTACCGCTCGGACGGTGTACACCTTTCGGCAGTGGGTTACGACCTGCTGAACTTGGGTCTGCAGGAAGGGATGCAGAGGGCGTTCCTTCTTCGGGGTGGCGGAGCTCAGACAGCTTAAGGGGTCAAGGTCTGAGCTTGTGGCGGGATAGGGAGCTGAGAGAGAGGACATAGGCTCCCTATGAGGAACGTGAGGAACATGGAAAAAATTGGAATTATGGTCAATGGTGGTTTCGAGTCCTGGAGGTGGCTCAGAACCTGGTGGGGCAGGGGTATCCGGGTATACCCCTGCCATGGTTACTTATGGTTGGCACTTGTTCGGTTCAAGTTGGCGAGGTTGGAAAATGTCGTTACATATTTGTATTTGTTATGTTGGGGGTCATTGCCCTCTATTAAAAAGAAGGATACGGATGAGAGGGGCGGAAGGTGGGGGCAATGACCCATGTTTATATGTTAACTTATTTAAAGCAATATTATCGTTATATATTATATAAATTATTTAATAAAGCTGTGGACAAATTTTCCCATATACCAGGTGTCAGTGTGTTATTGGGTTAGGTATGTGGGGGGTTTTTGTCCAAGGTTCCGCCAGCCCATATGGCGACTATACACCGGTCATGTAGCCCCATGTAGCCAAAGCACAGCTTAAGCGGAACAGGGCCTTGACAGGGGTTAGGAGGCGGGCCCAGGAGGAACAGACAGGACAGGTGGGTTATGGGATATGTGGGATTGGCTATTTAAGGGAGGAGCCATTTTGTGAGGTTCACTTCTAATTTCCTACCCGGTTTAGTTTGTCCCGCCCACCCTCCCTATATATTTATGTTTAGATAAGAGTTTCCCGTTTTTTCACAGCGGCGGGATAGGGAGCTGAGAGAGAGGACATAGGCTCCCTATGAGGAACGTGAGGAACATGGAAAAAATTGGAATTATGGTCAATGGTGGTTTCGAGTCCTGGAGGTGGCTCAGAACCTGGTGGGGCAGGGGTATCCGGGTATACCCCTGCCATGGTTACTTATGGTTGGCACTTGTTCGGTTCAAGTTGGCGAGGTTGGAAAATGTCGTTACATATTTGTATTTGTTATGTTGGGGGTCATTGCCCTCTATTAAAAAGAAGGATACGGATGAGAGGGGCGGAAGGTGGGGGCAATGACCCATGTTTATATGTTAACTTATTTAAAGCAATATTATCGTTATATATTATAAATTATTTAATAAAGCTGTGGACAAATTTTCCCATATACCAGGTGTCAGTGTGTTATTGGGTTAGGTATGTGGGGGGTTTTTGTCCAAGGTTCCGCCAGCCCATATGGCGACTATACACCGGTCATGCCGCATAGGGATAAATTATACTCATATGTGGTAAACTTTCAAAACAATTGACATTTCTTATCATTGATAAACTACCCCATTAAATAATGGAACCTCCTAATTACAACATACGATGGTATATCCGAATCTTGGATTGATAAGCACATAGATCTAAGATATCTGCGGGCGCAAAGCACTGAATAATTATATATACATAATTCAAAGGATTTTTTCTTGGTGATCAGTATAATCAATACTTAATCTGTCTGTTATATATATACACGTCCAACATTACTTTGTATCAATATATACAATCAGCTGAATTAATTCCTTCATCCACATCAATGTATACACCATTAGTTCAACTATTTACAATAGACAGAAATATACCACTTAAACACAAAAAGCAACATATCCATTCCAATTCAATTATCCATTATATCCATTATATTTTAAGGGAATGCAGGATCCAATATCGTGGCATCAAATATCCAGAAGTTCCACGGTACATCTTCCGGTATCTCAAAAGGTCCATAACCCCAACATTATACCAATCGGTAACTTACACATGGAAATCTAAATAAATAAGTGAAATAAAAACAATCAATTAAGATATAAACAACACACAGGCAGGGCGGAATCACCCAATCCTTAGTATATGGATCACAAAAATGGGGAGAGGTCTCGTTCTTCATTAAGACCCTTAGGATATAAGGTCTGCAATTCGTATATCCAGTACAAGTCACGCTGTTTCAGCACAACTTCCCTTGATCCACCCCTCAACAGGGGTTTCACTGTTTCCAAAATCATATATCTTAATTGAGAAACTGCATGTCGTTTCTCAGAAAAGTGTCGGGCCACTGGGTACTGAACTTTCTCAGTTCTGATACTGCTCTTGTATTCTCTTATTCTGGTAGTAAATTCTCTTGTGGTCTCCCCCACATAAGCTAGGCCACAAGGACACTTGAGCACGTACACTACAAATTCCGTTTGGCAATTATGAAATTCCTTAATAGGGTATCTTTTACCAGTCCTTGGATGGACAAAATAATCACCAGTGACTACCCCATTGCAATTAATGCAGTGCCCGCATTTGTACATACCCACTGGTGCCTTGAGCCATGTTTCTTTTCCAGCCTTCGTTCCTTGTAAATCCACATTCCGCATTAATCGATCCTGAAAGTTTTTATGCCTCTTAAACGAAAATAAAGGTTTCTCATTAAAACACGACCTTAACTTAGGATCAGACTGTAGAATGTCCCAGTGCCTATTTACAATGTGTTTGATCTCTTGGGAATGTGTCGAATAAGTTGTCACACATGGGATACCAATATTTTTATTTATTGTTTTCTTAATCAACCTACTATAGGTTTAAAAGACAAACTGGGCAGGGATATTGTCTTTTTAGGCACATCCCAAGTTTGCAATAATTGTAACGCAGGCAATTGTGGTTTTAGCTCTTGCAGGTTGATGCATGTATGTTAACACTGTTTCAGGGCCCTGCTGGGATCGCTCAACTTTGCAATGAGGATCATTCCCCAGGGCAGATCTTTTATTTCACATCTACTATCCCTATTTCCAAAATTCACCTCAGACACTTCAAGTATCACATTAGATGACCACGCAACCTCTGATTTATGTATGTGGGGAGTTTTTCTCACCTCTTGGAACGGGCGAGCCATGTTTATACCACCCCACTCTGACACTTCACCTACACTGTGGACAGATACTGCAGCAAACACAGGTTTTGCAGCCATCTGGGGAGATCTATGGCTTTGGGGACCATGGCCGACCGAGGTCAAATCACTATCCAAATTCACAGAGACCTCAGCTTTATTTGAACTGTACCCAATCGTGGCAGCGGACGTTGCCTGGGGACCACATTGGTCTGGCCACACGGTTAGGTGCTACTCTAGATAATATGGCTACATGCCATATTGTCAATAATGGCCGGTCAGCATGCTTGGTATTTACGAGACTCCTAAGATGACTCACATGGGTAGCGGCCTCCTGTCAATTCTTTATCACATGTATTCACGTTCCGGGGTGCACAAACACCGGTGCTGATCACTTGTCTCGATTTCATTTCAGGATTTCTTCACAACACTACCCACCGCCTCCAGACTGGCAACTCCAGCCCCACTTTTCCAAGACATGATAATGGATTAAAAGCTTTGTTAGATCACGCACGTCACATTTCTCACCTCGCACTTTCAGTAAACACTAGGAACACATACGATAGGGCTTTTCACGTATTCAAGAAATTCATCACTGAATTCCACATCCAGGACATGTTCACGTTAGAATCAATATTGGGTTTCACTTCCTTTTGCCACATCAACCTTAAACTATCATTTAACACTATAAAACTGTACCTTACTGGCATTCAACACCACATGCTTATCCAACAACCCAATGCTACAGGTTTCCTGTCCTCATATCAAATTAAGACAGTACTTAAAGGCATTAAAAAATTGGACGCACATGTCCCCTCACAAAGACTACCCATAGACAACAACATATTCCATTCACTAATCAATTTATTAGATTCTGCTCCTTTCGAGCCCATAACTAATACCGTAATAAAGACAGCTATATATTTAGCCTTTTATGGGTTCCTCCGACCCAACGAATTCACGACTAAGACCATTACAACCCCCGACTACCTAAGAACTATGGACTTGCAAAATCACAACGACCACTACCTTCTAAATTTAAAACAATCAAAAACCAGCTCCATAGGTCATACTATTAAAATCCCCTTGTATCCTACCCATAATAAATGGTGCCCTGAACAAGTTTTTGACGCTTATCTTCTTTCATTCCACAAACAACCTTTACAACCTTTGCTCGAACTGCATGGTAACATTCTGACTACAACAAAGTTTATGCTTTATGTACGTCTACTATTGACTAGGCTCAGTCTAAACCCCAATCATTTCTCAGGTCATTCTTTCCGAATTGGGGAAGCATCTACAGCATCTGCTAATCACATACCCTCGCACATTATCAAGACAATGGGACGCTGGAAATCCTCCGCTTACACACTCTACATACCTAATCCTGTTAAAGAATTAAGACAAGCTTTCTGTGACTTATCTAAATAAAGAAAGAAGTTGGTTACCATATTGCGTCTTATGGTATTTTATTTTTGCCCACTTTTATTACAGGTCTACTGCTTTGTCGGTTCCGGCACACCACAACCGACTTGTTCCAACTCATTGATGTTGTGGTTATTATATGCTAGATTTCTGTATACGGCTATATTGCCCCGACTACAAATTTGAAGGCTTGGCCTGTAGTTGTGTGAGGGACTTGAATTCCCTTTAAAAGGGCTGCCAATCCGCTCCCACCTTACCGTTGCTGGTCTGGCGAGTCACCCCACCCACCACTCCCTCTATTCATAAACACCCTATAAGGTAGGCCCACTTTTATTACAGGCCTACTGCTTTGTTGGTTCCGGCACACCACAACCAACTGGTTCCAACTCATTGATGTTATGGTTATTATATGCTCTGTATACGGCTATATTGCCCCGACTACAAATATATATATAAACTCTCAGTATTGTTTCAAACCCGAGGAAGAGAGGAAAATTATTGAAAACTTGTCTTTAAATATTATGTTAGTCCAATAAAAAGTATCATTAAATAGTGCAATAATTTGGCATTTTGGAATTTTATGTATACTTGAAATACCTTATAACATAGAGAAGGAATACCGTGTACAAATTGATCATCTGGAATCTGCCATACATGTGAACTATACAATGACTAAGGAAATATGAGACTAACCCAATATATACCTAGCAATTGAGGGGTTAGTACCGTAGCTGACTGGGGAAATGCAATAGAACAAGATTAAAATAAGCAATTCGACCCAACCAGGGTCATATAACATAGCAATGATTGATGATGAACATGGCAAGGGTCACATTGATAAAACCAACATATATATGGGAGAACTGCGAGTAGTATAGGTGGAGCAACGGAAGAGTAGCAATATGGGATAATCAGCAATTTTAAGAAACTAGGATCAGTATCAAGCAAAATATTTGATGAATAGAGTTTATATGGACAATAACAATATGGACAGATAATTGCAGTAGAATTGTAACTGAGCTAACAAGTGATTGGAAGTCAACCATCAGCTGAATATATCAGTAGTGAATTTGCCCTAAATGATCAGAACATAGTTGTAGAAACAGTTAACTAAACCACATTTGGCCAGCCATAGTGTAGCCCATGGAACAGCGCAGTCAGGGGAGTGGGCCTTGACAGAGCCAGGAGTAGGCAGGGGAGTAACCAGTTAAAGGGGTGTGGTTATTGGTAAATGGGGGTTGGACTATAGGAGTATATTAAGCGGCCATTTTATGACTAAGGGACATTTTAACTAAACTGACACTTACCTGGTAATTGTTTTTGGCAGGTCTGTGTTGGTTTCTCTTTTGTCTTGCAGATCATGGCATCAATGGAAGAAATCCTGGAGGGAGTGAGAGCTGCTGTGAGGGATAGAGGACTGGCCTGGCTTCACGAGCAACTGGGGGCTCAGGGTCCCCCCCCTACAACCCCTGCGGCGGCTGCACGGCGTTCCATGAGGAGGGCGAGACCGCCCCAGCGGCTGAGCCCGGGCATGGAGCCCGAAGTCGGCAGACGGAGGAGCCCGTCAGCGGAGTCTGTTGGGGCCCTGGAGGAGGTAGCGGGCCCCAGCGGAGTGGATGTACCGCGGCCGGCACCGTCGGTCCGACGCGGTGCTGGCCGGGCGCGGGCAGCAGCTAGGCCGAGGCCTGCCACGCGGTGTGCGCCCCGCCGGGAGGCGGCAGGCGGGACAGTTGCGGCTGGAGCCAGGACCCAGAGCAGATCGGATGGTGGAAGCAGTGAGCGGTTGCGGCCCGGTGAGTCAGGGAATGGCGCTGGGGCTGGGCAGCGGGCGGGGGGCAGAGCGGAGGCCTCTAGTAATCAGGCGGTCCCCCTGATGGCAGGGGGAGCCCCTGGGCAAGGGGACACATCGGGGGCGGCCTCTAGTGGGGCCAGGTTCAGCGCAAGGGACGCAGACGGCGGGTCCGCTCAGCCAGGTACATTGGGGCCGGCAGGGCCCGCGGCTTTAGCAGACAGAAAACGCCAGGATAAACAGGCGGAATCCCCAGTTCGCAAGGCGGCCCAAAAGGGGCCAGGTTCAGCAGGTCGGGATAGCTCCCAGGACTCAGCTCAGGGCATGGAGACAGGACGGGCTGGGGGAGAGCGGGAGGGCCGCAGGGGCGGCTCCCGGGGACCGAGGGGTCTCTCGCGGAGCCCTAGGCCGCATCGCAGCAGGGAGCAGCACGGCGTCAGTGCCAGGCATGACAGGAGGCAGGCTGACGGGTGGAGGGGTAGAGAGAGGAGCAGGTCTGCAAGCAGATTTAGCAGAAGGAGATCGGCCTCAAGGGACCGGAGGTGGAGGCAGCGGCGCAGTGCGTCTGGGTCATCAGGCAGGAGCTCGCCAGGTCAGCGGCGCAGTGCTTACGGCCGGGAGGGCCAGGCAGGGAGACGGGATATGGTGCGGAACTACAGGCAGGAACATAAGGAGGTTGGGCGGGTATGTGATCATGTGGACACACTACCCAGGTGTCGTTCTCCTTGCAGGTCTCGCAGCACTACACCCGCGGTCCTGAGGCAGGGCCAGGCTGACGGGAGTCGGCGCCAATTGGATGCTCCGGAGCCAAGCATGGCGGACGGACGGGAAACGAACCCACAGCCTTCTGCGGCTTCGGGCTCAGGCGGTGAGTCAACTGTTACACCACACGCAGGAACACTATTGAATTGCTTAAAGTCTTTCCTAGATTCATGGGCGGGTGGGGAAATGGCTTCACCTCAGTTTGGGAGAGTGTGGACGTGTGAGAAAGGCCAGGGGTTACAAGGTAGGGCCGTGGGCCCAACACTGGATAGCGAAGTGGGGTTATCTGTGTCCGAAACTAGTAAGGAGTCTGGGGAAAAGGTAGGTATTGGGGGTGAAATTACCGACGCTGCGCGGCAAAACGTGCACGTGTCTTTTTCGGGCCCATTAGGTTGTCATCTGAAAATGGACATCAAGGAGAAAATTTGGAAGGGTGAGTTTGTGGAGGTTTTTTCCTTGCTCCCGCTGGAGGAGTTCTTAGACATGAAGGAGGAGGACAAGAAGGACGCAAAGAAGGAGGAGGAGGAGAAAAAGCGTAGGTATCGGAAGATTCCTAAAACGTTTGGGAACTGGCTGCGGGCCTTTTGTATCCTGGCCAGCGTGATAGGGGAAAAGTCGCCGGATAAATGCTCCCAATTGTTTTGCTACCTAGATAGGATTGGGGAAGCGTACCGGACCTATGGCGGGGTCGCCTGGTGGCGGTACGACGAGCAATTTCGCCAGAGGTTAGCGGCGAATCCCAGCATGCGGTGGGATCAAATGGACCTCCCCCTCTGGATGCGGCTCATGATGGCGCAAAAGGCTGCGCCCTTTCAAGGGACGGCCGGTGCGGCCCCTGGGGGACCTGCATCGGCCGGGCAAAAGAAAGGCTTTTGTTGGCTCTTTAACGAGGGCCAATGTAAGTGGGGTACGTCGTGCCGGTTTAAGCACGAGTGCTCAGGCTGTGGGGGTGCACACGGAGCCAGCCGGTGTTTTAAGCGAGGTAAGTCTGCGCCAGGAGCGGGAGCCGTTGGAGCGTCGGCCCCCTCCGCTGCCGCGGGGGGCAACCCCGGTGAAAGTAGGCGAGATGCTGCCGTGGCTAAAACTGTACGGTAACCGTCAGGACGCTGAATTCTTATGGCACGGCTTCACGGAGGGTTTTTCAATACCATTTCAGAGTAGGGTTGTGGGGAGGTTATGCAGTAACCTCAAGTCGGTGGGTGAACACCCGGGAGTTGTGAGGGACAAGTTGCTGAAGGAGGTGCAACTGGGTAGGATGGCTGGGCCGTTCGAGGCTCCGCCGCTGCCTGACTTGAGGGTATCCCCGCTGGGGGTAGTCCCCAAGAAGGAGGCGGGTAAGTTTAGGTTGATTCATCATTTATCATTCCCGAAAGGGGCGTCAGTAAATGATGATATCGATGAGGCCCTGTGCTCCGTATCGTATGCATCATTCGACCATGCTGTCGAGTTGGTTCGGAGAGCAGGGCGAGGGGCTTTGATGGCGAAGGTGGATGTGGAGGCAGCATTCCGGCTCCTTCCTATCCACCCAGACTGTCACCATTTGTTAGGGTGCCTTTTTGAGGGTAAGTTTTTCGTGGACCTGTGCCTACCCATGGGTTGCTCCATTTCATGTGCGTATTTTGAAAAGTTTAGTACGTTCCTGGAGTGGGTAGTGCGCAGGGAATCGGGCGGGGGTACGGTGGTCCATTACTTGGACGACTTTCTGTGTGTGGGCCCGGCTGGGTCCGACAGATGTGCCCAAATACTGCGGGTGTTCCAGAGGTTAGCCCAACAGTTTGGGATTCCTCTGGCTGAGGACAAGACAGTGGGCCCGACCGAGTGTCTGAGTTTTTTAGGGCTGGAAATCGACTCGGTCGTGGGGGAATGTAGGCTGCCGGAGGAGAAGTTGAGGGTGCTCCGCCAGCAGGTGCACGCGATAAAGGGCGCTAGGAAAGTTACGCTGCGAGGACTGCAGTCCTTGCTCGGCAGCCTTAATTTCGCTTGTAAGGTGATCCCTATGGGAAGAGTTTTTTGTAGATTGCTGGCTAGGGCTACCTGTGGGGTCCGTCTGCCGAGTCATTACATCAGGGTGTCGGTTGGTATGAGAGAGGACTTGGACATATGGGACCGCTTCCTCACTGAATTTAACGGACGGGTGTTTTTCAGGGATGCGATGAAGGCATCTGGCGAAGCCGGGCTGTTTACGGACGCCTCGGGGAGCGTTGGCTTTGGGGCTTACCTTGGGGGCAAGTGGTGTGCCGAGGTTTGGCCTGAGGCTTGGTCCGAGAGCCCCTTGATTCGGAACCTCGCCTTTTTGGAGCTTTTTCCAGTTGTGGTAGCGGTGTCACTATGGGGCAAGGAGCTCAGGGACAAGAAAGTTGTCTTCCACTCCGATAACATGGCAGTGGTACAGGTGATTAACAGTCTATCGGCTTCGTCCCTGCCAGTGGTTAGGTTGTTGCGGCAGCTAGTGCTCTTGTGTATGTCTTGGAACATTGTCTTCCGGGCACGGCACGTGCCGGGCCTGCTGAATGTGGTCGCTGACGCTCTGTCTCGTTCACAGTGGGTGCGGTTCCGGGAAGCAGCGCCGGACGCGCAAGCGACAGGGCAGGCATGCCCGGAGGAGATGTGGCAGCTCGGGATGTTGTGCTTGGGCGATACATAAGGAGCTCACTGGCGCCGGGGACTTGGACCGCTTATACTAAGGTTTGGTGTGAATGGGAGGAAATGTTGTCCCAGGCGGGAGCAGGCGATTCTGCAGCTGGTAGGTTGGACACGCTGTTGTGGCTTCTTTGCAGGTTGGTGGCAGGTGGGTCATCCCCTTCTAGGGTGGAGCGCTACATGTCTGCGTTAGCCTTCCTGTTCAAGTTTAACGGGTGGGAAGACTTGGCCAAACATTTCTTGGTAAAGCAAACTTTGAAGGGTTTCAAGAAGGGCAGGAGATCTGTGGATACGAGGAGGCCTGTGTCCTTTGCCACCCTTCAAGGGTTGGTGGGGTTGTTGAACGAAGTGTGTAGTTCGGCATTTGAAGTAACTTTGTTCTCTGTGGCTTTCGTGTGGGCTTTCTTTGGGGCTTTTCGTATTGGCGAATTGGTGAGCGCCAATAGGTCGGGGGCATCGGGCCTCCGGTATGAGGATGTGGCTATAGAACAGGACAAGGTCGTGATTTGGCTCCGGCGCTCAAAGACGGACGTCTTCGGAAAGGGTAAGAATGTTGTCCTGTCATCACTACCAGGGTCCCCGGTGTGCCCGGTAGCGTGTGGGGACGTGTTTTTACGGGTTTGCCCGCAGGTTGGTGGTTGCTTCCTGATTCACGAGGATGGGAAGGCGCTGTCGCGCTTTCAGTTCTTGCGAGTCTTCCGCATGGGGTTGACGAGATTGGGCTTGCAGCCCGGACAATTTGGTACGCACTCCTTCCGTATCGGGGCTGCGACTGAGGCGGCGCGTCTCGGGCTGGGGGAGGAGCGGATAAAGCAGATTGGGAGATGGGAATCCATCAGGTTCCGCGCATATGTAAGGCCGGAAAGGTTGGTGTGAATGGAATGTTGTGGATGTGGGAGAAGGGTGCTCTGCCGGTTAACTGAATTTGTTTCCTTTCAGGCTTGGTCGCTTGGCTGGTGGGTCACTCGTTTGTCTACTGGGCGGAGAAGAGGGCCGCAGTTCGGAGACAAGGCACACAACTGGGTTTTCTTCTGGACACAGTGGACCTTCGGTGGTTTGGTTTTAGGGGTTTCAGCTGGCAGAGTATAAGTGGTGAAATTTTTGGGATGTTGTCCAGGGGGTTTGCCCCAGATATACAGTTGATTCACGGTGGGGGCAATGACTTAGGTCTGGTCCCCCAGAAGGTGTTGGTCAGGAGAATGAAGAGGGACCTGGACAGGGTGAGGGCTCTGGTCCCAGGAGTTATAGTTTGGTCTGAAATGGTGCCGCGGTTGAACTGGAGGCATGCCAGGGACCCGGCGGCTGTGGCACGTTGCCGTGGTAAAGTAAATAAGGCCATGTCTGTCTTTATTAGGAGAATAGGGGGGGTCCCAGTGAGGCACTTTGAATTGGAGGGCGGGTTGCCCGGTTATTTTAGGCGGGATGGTGTGCACCTGTCTGATGTCGGGTGTGATCTATTAAACTTGGGTTTCCAGGAGGGTATTTCCAAAGCCCTATTTATGTGTGGTGGGGGTCGCTCGAGACATTAAGGGGTCAAGTCTCTTGCTATGGCGGGATAGGGCTTGGGTAATTGGAAGGTAGGAGGAGTATAAATTGGTTAGGCTGGATTAAACTGGAGTGTGAAATGGTTTGTGGGTTCGAGCTCATCGGTGGCTCCGAACCAGGTGGTGTAGGGGGGTCTCGGTACACCCCTACAGTTTAAAAAGTTATGGATATGGGGCCTCTTTGGTAGGCCATATGTTATGTGTTATTGGTTATTTATAATGTTATTTATTGTTATTGGCGGGGTCATTGCCGGGGGTAATTTATGTACGGTGGGGGGTGGAGGTATATTTACTTTTGTGGCAATGACCCCAATTTGTTAACTTGTTTATAATAATAAATAAAGCTGTGGACTTTTTATTCCAACAGAAATACGGTGTCTGTAAGTTATTGGGGGGTTTGGGGTAAACAGCGCACCTGCCGAATAATCGACTGTGCGCATGTCATGTAGCCCATGGAACAGCGCAGTCAGGGGAGTGGGCCTTGACAGAGCCAGGAGTAGGCAGGGGAGTAACCAGTTAAAGGGGTGTGGTTATTGGTAAATTTGGGGTTGGACTATAGGAGTATATTAAGCGGCCATTTTATGACTAAGGGACATTTTAACTAAACTGACACTTACCTGGTAATTGTCCCTCCCACCCTCCCTGTTGTTTTGGAGTTCCCGTTTGGTCACAGCGGCGGGATAGGGCTTGGGTAATTGGAAGGTAGGAGGAGTATAAATTGGTTAGGCTGGATTAAACTGGAGTGTGAAATGGTTTGTGGGTTCGAGCTCATCGGTGGCTCCGAACCAGGTGGTGTAGGGGGGTCTCGGTACACCCCTACAGTTTAAAAAGTTATGGATATGGGGCCTCTTTGGTAGGCCATATGTTATGTGTTATTGGTTATTTATAATGTTATTTATTGTTATTGGCGGGGTCATTGCCGGGGGTAATTTATGTACGGTGGGGGGTGGAGGTATATTTACTTTTGTGGCAATGACCCCAATTTGTTAACTTGTTTATAATAATAAATAAAGCTGTGGACTTTTTATTCCAACAGAAATACGGTGTCTGTAAGTTATTGGGGGGTTTGGGGTAAACAGCGCACCTGCCGAATAATCGACTGTGCGCATGTCATGGCTTCTATGAGTATGGGGAGAAGTGGCTTAATTGACGACATGTTAGCATAACAATTATGATAATAACAATAAAACTGATAATTGTGGTATCGCAACTTGTTCTTTGCGAATTCACTTACAGATTTAACACTGCTGAAACAGATAGTAGGACAGAAAGTCAATATATCCCGTTGGATATCTTGAACATACCGGAACATGTACTTAATATTGACTTATGTAACGTATGCTTGAATGCATATTGAGGAATTGAGGACCTAGCAAGGGTTAGCGTAAATATGAAAGCCCCTTGTTAAAGTAAGTTTAACACCCCATGACTTAATACATGTTACTATACAGGAACTTACCTTTACCTCATAGTACCTGCCACATTACTGCTTTAAACTTATAATTGTGTGGGTCACACAGATTAACGTGCAAGCTTTTTAACCTGTATTATAGAATAAATAACTGGACAGGTTATTTCCCAAATTCTAGATACAATTTTTAATTCTAAGCAGAATCTTCGATTATCACCCCTCTGTCTACCTGTCCTATTACCCATTGTTTTCCCTTAGGATTATTAAAGGTAGGGACCTCCCCTTTCTTGTATTACTCTCCATATGGGCTTCCTTTAGCCTTCACTTTCTTCTTTTTTCTATATTATATTTGAGGGTTATTCCCTATTCTGGGAGAGTAATCTTAGGGCTCTTGGCACTTATTCATTGGTCAATGTTATGACCTCTGAATCAGAGCCACTACTATTTTATTTCACTTGGTTACCTAGCTGTTGGTACCGTATGTGCCGTATAACCATTATGCTGTGATAGAGGGATAGTCCAAGATATAATAGAAGTAGGGCTTGCTATGACCCCTTGCGTGAAGGTGTATCGGACCTAGCAGGAGTGCCGGGCATGCCCAGGTCTATCCACCTTCTTGTTTTCGAGACATGTTTGAATAACCAAGTAATTAGTGCATACAATCATGACGTAATGGCTTACTAGCTAATGCCAAGAGGCGAAACGATTAAACTTGGTTGGTGACGGATGAGGCGATGAAGCCCTGCTAAATGCCAAGCGGCTTGAGAGGCTCTATCTATGCATTTGCGCAAGAGTATTTCATGGCCACCGAACGTTGTGGCGGGGTGTCAGCCTCTCTGTGACTTTTAAAGCAAAAGAAAGAAAGGGAGTGAGAGGTGAGGCCCTCTCTAAGCTACCATGCAAGGCGACTAGCTATGAGTTGGGCCGATGGGTGTAGTACCTCTGAGTATGAGGATGGGTGTTGGCCTTGAAGGACCACTAACCGAAGGCGTAGAGGACTATGAAATTATTAACTATTGGATCCCTAGTGTCCTGTCAGCCAGTAACAAAGCAACCTAAGGGGAGAAGGGTATGGTAGTGTATAAGTACGTGTAGATTGACGTACCTGAGATAGATACCTGATGTAAACATACCTGTGTGAATTGAAAGGGCAGTTCGTTGACCCAATTAAATTAATTTATGACAAACATACCTAGCTTGTGTAGATTCCCTAAACCTGAACACCCTGTAACTAAACATAGTATGAGTAATGCCCTTGCTACAATTATCCTATAACCCAATGGATACAAGTGAAAGCAGTAGGCCTCAATTATGAATCTAGTGGTATGATGAAATATCCAAGGTAAGTGGTTACGGAGCTTGACGGCGGCTCTGGTGTTTGTGCTGGAGCCTGGCGGCCCCGGTGTTTGTGCTGGAGCCCGTCGGCCCGGTGTTTGTGCTGGAGCCCGGTGGCCCCGGTGTTTGTGCTGGAGAATATGTACATCATATAAGAGAACAATGTGACATGACATTCAAGCATAAACCCGGGGTGAGTTAGTATAGAATTTAACCCCTTAAGGACACATGACGTGTGTGACACGTCATGATTCCATTTTATTCCAGAAGTTTGGTCCTTAAGGGGTTAAGAGTGTATGTGATTTATGCAACCTACATTGTTTATATGATAGGCTTACACCAGAAGAGTGTGTTAGAGGCGTATGAAAAACAAAACAGTGTGTCGGAAGTATGATATCTAATCGTGGGGTCACCCTTGGACCCTATTCCTAATAAAATCCTGTCCAAGTGTAAGTGCAAAATTGCCCTGCAAACTGTTGGCTAATCCCATATATGCAGATAATATCTTGTGATCTATGAAAATGACTGGACTAACGGTGTAGAGAGCATTGAATATGCTATAAGATGTTAGTAGTGTAGAAATTAGATTAGGGTGTTTTGAAAAAAAAACAATATTATATGTATAGGATAGATAAATGCTAGACGGATCACCTTAGCAGCAGCTTGGTGTTGTGTCTCGAGCAAAGTGTTTATGTAAATCGCCCTGTCAGTTATTGCTCGTGGATCCTTGCGACTTGGCAACCACTGAGACACAGAAAATCACAGTGCTTGGGAAAATTGTTCACAGAGGCACAGTGCTCTTGTTAAAACACCTGGGGGACCGTGGAATGGGATTTAGCAATTGGCTGTTCTCAGCCTTGGCCGATGAACCATTTATAAAACCATTAGTAATTATTTGACTTCCTGAAGTTAGTGTAGAAAGGCCTGGTAACCCTGAGATTGTCAGAGGTGTAGTGAGGTCTAATTATCATGTTACCCATGCCAGTGACAGGGCGGGTGCGTGATGATGCCCTCGACAGTCTGTCTCTCAGAATTGGAGGAAGACTGAGGCAGTGGAATTGATAATGACAGGCTGTGGCAGGCACAGGAAATACATTTCAAGAGACTGCACAGGGTGGTACTGAGACTGCTTAGTAATGTATTTATTAGCAGTGTATAGAGATACTCTGAATTATTATAGAGTGCTGTGTGTATAGAGACACATTTTGTCATATACAGCAATGTGTGTTAATTGTCAGTGTAAGGAGATGCTAATTATCATTATACAGCATTAGTGTTCATGAGTGTATAGATACTCTGTATTAGTATACAATGACGTGATACCGTTACATAATATCAGATAACAGAGAACGAAAAACAAAATTTAAACTACCGTACATTATGCCTGCTAGATTGCTCTGTTATCTCCCTGTTACTGTAGCCGTATACCACAAGAAACAGGAACATTATATATATATATATATATATATATATATATATATATATATATATATATATATATATATATATATATATATAAACAGATAAAATTTGTATCTTGTAATACCTTTTTTATTGGACTAACATAATTTTTTAATGACAAGCTTTCGGGATAACCTCCCTTTCTCAAGTCTGAAGCATTTCTGAGCAAGACGATACATAGAATTCAAAGTTGAGTTGTGATACAGGGGTTAAAGCGACATGAGTGCAGATAAGACACAGGTTTGATAGGAAATAGACACCATCTTTGTAGAGGGTCATAAATATCTTTCTGAAGAGCAGAGTGAGGGGGGAGAGAGGGAAAAGAAAAACAAACAAGCAGACAGTGCAGAGGATGGTACACTTTATACATGCACACTCACATAAATGTGTATATGTGAACGCATAAACACATGTACATATACATAAACACATATACATACATGCACATGAACTCATATACACAAATATAAATGCACAGTAATATATATATAAGCATACATGCATATGAGTATGGGAAAGCATAGGTTAACATATAGTACTTGGTATATAGATAGAATAAACATATAGGAATGCACTTTAAAGTGTTGGTACATATGACAGAATAGCTATCACGAAGTCAGGGATGGATAGCTTCTTGTTGAGTCTGGGGTCCCTAGCCTTGAGTGCGACCGACACCTCCCCGTAGCAGTACGCCTTGTTTTCTACTAAGTCTTGGGACGCTATGAGGAGGGATACCAGGTTGACATCTTTCCCTTCTAAAATATATTTTTTAATAGCTTGGGGTACTAAGTGGGCAGGAGTGATGATATGTGAAGGTGTAGGTGCCGGGTTAGTACTAGTGATGTTACCTGCGTGAGGTAATGTTTGGGGTATAGTGGGAAGGAAAGCTGCTGGGGTGATTATGGCCACTTGGTTTTCCAGTTTCTCCAGTCTCTCGTTGATGAGGTTAACTGAAGAAAGAAGTGCAGACATTGTGGCCTGGATTCCAGGCGTGCTTCCATCAGTTGCCTGTGTGCTGGTGCCTGGTCTCGGGGTGTCGGGGTTGGCATTCAGGAGGCGGTATAGTTCCGCTTTATGAGCCGTGGCTGGGTATGGTATGCCACGTCTCTTGAGTTCGCCGCTATCTTGGGTATAGTCCAGGAGCGTAGAGACCCTGGACTTGCTGTCTCTAAGTTCTCGACAGGGGTACTCGGTCTGGTTGGGCTTCTGATTCTGGCTGGGGTGCTGGGTAGGGAGACATTCTCGGCTATATCCGAAGCGTGTGACATTCTATGAGGGGGAAGAGTACTATTAAGTGGGTTAGGTTATAGTCGGGTGATCATAAGTGTCTATTTTATGTTTTACCTGTGATGCCGGTGGGCGGAGCGGTATCCGCTTGTGAGGACCGAACTAAGCGTAACTTTGTGACACGTAAAGTAAATTTATGGAACGATTTAGGTGATGTCGTGCCCCGGTGGTGGGTTTTACGGATCTATGCGCTGTGTAATAGCGTGCGTTAGGTGTGTGGTTAAAATGGAGCCGTTGTGCTGGCCTAATAACCTGTTGGTCTATCGGGTGCGTGAACTGACAGGTGTGCTTCCTGTTGGGAGAAAGTGGAGGGGAAATGGGGGCAAATACTTACGTGCGGTTAGCGAATTTGGATGAATGCTTTGACCTATGGGATGTAATTAATGTTCTACGTAGGACTTGCTACTGAAGACGAGTTGCCTGGGATTGGGTTGGAAACCTAAGATGAGGAAAGATTAGTGGTTCTGGCTTGCCGTATTTGAGTGTGGCCAAATGGGGAAAGTATTACCTGGATGTGACTTGACCGGTGGATACGGGATCAAGATTCGTGAACTATGAGTTGTCCCAGGCGACCTAGGCAATAATCAGGGTGAGTATACTAGTCGAAATACCGAGAAAATCTTAATGGGAAATTTCTCACACTTACCTGTTATGTAGTAGAGAGGTATTCAAAGGAGTTGAGATCCTATGTTAGGTGTTGCCTAGCTGAAAATACATGTATGTTGAAAACTGAGTGAGTTTTGAGTTTAACACACAGGTATTCAAATGAGTTTGTAGAGTTGCCTTGTATTCGGTACTAGAGTGTGTGTTTGTGTTTAGATATTGTGTAGGAGTGACAGAGTTTTTTTGTTTTTTTTCAACCATGGATGGAATGAAGGAAATCAAATTGCATGAACTATGAAGTTGGAATGGTAGCAATCATAGCAATTGCAAAATATATGCAATCATACTATTCTCATAGAAAAAGAGAAAGGAGAGTTCATAGAATACTAGTTGCCCATTTTTTAATCGTGACTGCAATGGTTGTACTCAGATATTGTAAACTGATTACTATTCCAGCTGTTAGAGACCGGAGGAGGGGGATGGGGGGAGACGGCTCATGTGTGTTTGATAGCCGGCCCCTCCCCCCTCTTTGAGAGCGATCACATGGCCCCCGGGGGCCTCATTTGCCGGGGGAGGGCTGTCTGGGCTTTCAGGCAGCCCTCCAGAAGAGGATTGCGGCGGAGGTGAGTACCGCGGACCTCCAGGGGCTGAAAGCCGTTACGGCGTTCTATGCCGCCGCAACGGCTTTAAAGACCATTTAATGCGGGACGGCATAGAACAACGTAACGGCATTAAGAGGTTAAAGGACCACTATAGGCACCCAGACCACTTCAGCTCAATGAAGTGGTCTGGGTGCCAGGTCCATCTAGGGTTAACCCTGCAGCAGTAAACATAGCAGTTTCAGAGAAACTGCTATGTTTACATTAGGGTTAATCCAGCCTCTAGTGGCTGAAAATCACAGTGCCAAGACGCTACCGTCCATAGGAAAGCATTGAGAAATGCTTTCCTATCGACTGATTGAATGCGCGTGTGGCTCTTGCTGCGCATACACATTCAGTGCTGACGTCGGAAGAGGGAGGAGATTTCCTCAGTGCCGAGGGAGCCCGGCGTTGGAGAAAGTAAGTGATTAACCCCTTCCTCCCCCTCTAGCCTGGCGGGAGGGGGGCCATGAGGGTGGGTGGGGGGCCTAAAGACTCTATAGTGCCAGGAAAATGAGTTTGTTTTCCTGGCACTATAGTGGTCCTTTAAGGGATCATATTAATGCACATCTGCGAATGTGGAAAATGCATATTGTATATAGATTAGTTGTACTTAAAAGAGGAGAATCATAAAGAAAGAAAATGATCATTAAATTGCACAATTTAAAAATATATAAGTAAGATAAATGCACAAGACAATAAGTCTCCCTAGATTAGTAGCACTTGAAAGCGGTAAACATTAAAAATGAAAAGGAGAATTACAAAGCACAATTTTTAAGAAAGGAGAAAGGAAGGGAGAAAGAAAGGAGAGAAAACTCGTAGAAATATGTATTATTAATGCACTTTTTTTTTTTTTTGTCACAAGGAAAGAGAGTAAAATGAAAGGGAAAAGAAAGGGTTAATGGAGGAAGGAGAGGAGAGGAAGAAGGGAAAGGGGGGAACACACTTAAAATATGTATATCACTAAAATGAATATGAAACATGCATTCACTTTATTATGTAGTTAAAGTAGAATCAACCTAGAGGAGAAAATAGGAATTACATGAGGTGGGAAAGCTAACAGAGGATATCTTGGATACAATAACAAAAACATAAAGGAAATTGCCCTAGATAAATTTAGATAACTGCATAAAGGTTCAAATAAGGGATAATCTGCAGATAAGCTGCGGGGTCAAAACAATATGAATGAAAATTAATATGGCAGCGTCTTCTGCTGAATAGAAAATAAGGCCCACTATCCTGGTTCGCAGTCCTGCGACGGCAGCAGGTTTAAATATGAGGACTTCACATAGAAGTTCTTCATATAACGAAATGAATGTTCAAGTAGATTGTGTGATGTGGAGCTTTCTCCGGAGGCCAGATATTAGACGGCCGAAAGGGGAAGACATGAAAGGATTTGGGAGATGGTTACTATCTGAGGGGAGGTTAGAATGGAGGAGGGATTGGGGGAAACAGTGACTAGATGTCACTTAATATATTATCTATTAATGCAAGGGGTTTAAACTCAGGACAGAAAAGAGGATATCTGTACAAATTACTGATGGATAGCAAAACGGATATTGGTTTTGTCCAGGAAACACATTGGGTTAACTCCATGACTAAGCTATGGAACTATAAAAAATATCAAGTGGTCCATAGAGCTGATTTGATTGGAAAAAAATAAGAAAAGAGGAGTAGCAATTTTTTTCTCAAGTAGCCTGAAATATGAGCTCGTTTATGAGGAGGCTGACTCTGGTGGCAGGTTTTTAATAGTAATAGCTCGAATCAACGACATACTGTATACCCTGGTAAATATTTATGCTCCAAATCAACTTCCATATAGATTTTTGGAAAGCTTATTACAAAAGGTTGACCGCGTATCGTCTGGTAGCCTGATCATTGGTGGGGATTTTAATTGCATTGTAGATACCAGGGTAGATAGGAATAGAAGCAAGCCGGAGAATAAAGATGATAGTCAAAAAATAGGACCATCAATGATGCAGACCTTTCTAGCAAAAAAGTGCCTATATGACTGTTGGAGAACACTAAACCCAGAAGCGCGAGATTATACGTTCTATTCAAATGTCCATCAGTCATATACTAGAATCGATTATTTCCTGGTTAGGGCTGGCACTTTGGATCGAATTAATAAAGTGACAATTGGACCTATAACATGGTCTGACCATGCACCAGTATGCTTAGTTATAAAGAATAATCCCGAATATAAAAGCAGAGACAGATGGAGATTAAATGAAACTTTATTAAAATCAGAAATCAATGTAGAAGAATTGAGCATTCAGGCTAAAGAGTTTTTTGAAAACAACGATACTGGGGATGTCTCTAACGCTATGTTGTGGTGCACTTTTAAATCGTACATGAGAGGATGTCTCATTAAATTAGGTGCCAATATAAAAAAAAAAGAAAGGAAGAGAGCTGAATGAGCTTAATATTGATTTGGCAAAATTGGAACATATACATAAGACTACTTTAGATTATAATACCTCGGAGGATATTAAGGAGATTAGGAAAAAAATCCTAGTAAAAAACCAAGAGAAAATAAATAAAGCATTGCTAACACTAAAGCAAGGATGGTACTATGGAAACAATAGAACAGGGAAAAATCTTACAAATAAATTAAAAAATAAAAATAAACTTCAATCCATAAAATGTATAATAGCTGGAAATAAAAAATGTATTTCGCCAACTCAAATAGCCAATGCATTTGAAGAATATTATAAAAGTCTATACAATTTAAAACATAAAGACCCGTCTGAAGGGGAAATACAGCAGTTCTTGGACAAATTAAATCTGCCAAAAATAGCTACGGAGAAACTAAACCAGCTAAACATGCCATTCTCCATACAGGAGATCAGTAACACCATTAAAGCACTAATAGTTGGTAAAGCCCCAGGTCCAGACGGTTTTTCATCAATTTTTTATAAAAAACTTAATGACATAATTTCCCCATATCTATTGAAAACATTTAATGAATTCGCCACTCACAAAGCCATTCCAGCAGAAATGCTCCAGGCTTCTATAATTCCAATCCCTAAACCAGATAAGGACCCAATATATACGTCAAATTATAGACCAATTTCTCTTATTAATTTAGACATCAAAGTCTACTCAAGAATTTTGGCTGATAGACTTAAAAGAAATATACCAGATATTGTACATATAGATCAGAGCGGGTTTGTAGAAGGTAGAGGTACGTCTGATAACATCAGGAAATTATTGAATGTTTTATACCATGCAAATAATAGTTCGTCCCCTTTTGCCTTGGTTACCCTTGATGCCGAGAAGGCCTTCGACCGAGTTAATTGGAAATATCTGGAAGAGGTCTTGAAGGCCTTCGGCATAGATGGTCTATATAAGGAATGTACAATGGCACTATATAAAGATCCTCAAGCCAGAGTCACAGGATTTATGTTCCAATCGAACTGGTTCCCAATTAGAAATGGGACGCGACAGGGCTGCCCTTTGGCACCCCTCTTATATATCCTTTCTATAGAGCCATTGGCAGCTGCGATTAGACAGAATGAGGGTATTAGCGGGCTAATGGTGTATACAATGGAGAATAGAATTACACTTTACGCAGATGATGTTCTATTGTCTCTTACGGATCCTATCAGATCTATTCCAGCCACATTCAGTCTTATTAAAGAATATGGCAAAATTTCTGGCTATAAACTAAATATAAAGAAAACACAAATTTTGACAAAAGGTTTAAGCAGACCCGGGGAAAAAATGCTTAAAAATGAATTCAATTGTGACTGGGAAGTTAGAAATATAAAGTATTTAGGGGTAAGACTATCTTTGGAACTTAGAGAAATTGGAGAACTTAACTATACAGAAATCGCAACCCAATTTAGGAATACTCTAAAAAATTGGAGAGGGTTAGAATTGTCCTGGTTGGGGAGAATTGAAGCAGTAAATTCCTATCTACTTCCTAAATTGACATTCTTATTTGGAAATCTCCCGCTGAGGGTGTCCCCCCAGACGATACGCGGTCTCCAGAAACAAATAACAGATTATATCTGGCAGGACAGACGACCTAGAGTGTCATTGGAAATCTTACAGAGACATTGGAGGGACGGGGGAGTATCCTTTCCGAATGTACAAAAACTATACATGAATAATATGGTTGCACACTTAATCAAGTGTGATAACTTTACAATACCAAGACCAATTTGGTTAGATATCGAAAAATCGGATTTTTGTAATATCGAACCTCTATTCCTTTTGTGGTGCGATAGTGAATTTGTAAAAAATATAAAATCCAACAATCCGATGAACAACACAATGATTTATATAATAAAATATCTAAAGAAAAAATATGGCACCAACCACATATCAAGAAATGCTCCATTAACATGCTTAAAATATTACATAAAAGATATAAACATCCAAGAATGGGAAAATTGCGGAATTGTAAGATTTACAGAACTGTTAGAGGATAACAAAGTATTGTCATTCCCAATATTACAGATTAAATATAATCTCCCTCCCAAAGAAATATTTAATTACTTAAGAATAAAATCTTTTATTATGGGAAAGACTTTTTCAGAAACCTCTCCAATCGATCAGTTTATATTATCCCATAATAGAAAAAAAATTGCTTCCAGATTCAACCAATTCATAAGGAGACAAAATCAAATTGATAAAGTGTCAGCTATGAATAAATGGGAGCAAGAACTCAAGTTCTCCCTGCCGGTTGAAAACTGGCTTTCGGGCCTACAATTAGTAAAAAAATACATACATGGGGTAAACGTACGGGAAGTATACTTTAAACTAGTATACCGATGGTACCTGGTGCCTACTCGCCTCCATAGATTTCAACCCACACTTCTACCAGACTGTTGGAGATGTGGCAGGGAATTAGGCACATTCTCTCACATATGGTGGGACTGTGAGGAGTTGAAACCTATGAAAATAATCTTGTCGGATTTGGTAAATCTTATTTTGAAAATACAAACGGTTATCACGGCCCAAATGTTCCTGTTTCATTTAGATATGCCAAGGGTCAAGATAAAATTTAAAATCCTAATGATACACATTTTTATGGCAATCAAATTAGTTGTGGCTAGAAATTGGAGAACTATGGGCCCGTTAGATTGGCACGAGATTTGTATACAAGTGGATTACCAAGGTAGGATGGAAGCAGGCATAGTAACAAATAAAGTCTCCAAAGAGAAATATGACAAGATCTGGGCCCCTTGGAATAGATACTATAAGTCCTAAAAAATAAACGCCCCCCCCTCCCCAAATTCCCCCTAAGGCAAGATAGTAGCCTTGTGGAAGTGTGTGAAAGAGTCTAATGAATGAGCATTTTTGTTGTCTTGAGTATGGACTTTGTAAAAACAATATATAAAAAAGAGAGAGGGAAAAAGAAAAAACAAAAAAAAAAAGAATGGTTTCAAAAATAATATGTTTAATATGTCTAATATTTAATTCACTGTAATATATTGAACCTATTTTTTTTTTTTTTTGTAAATGTATTATATGGATGTGGATGAAATTTTAAATGAAAAATGAAATGAAAAATAAAATATTTATAAATATCAAAAAAAGAAAATGCATATTGTACCCCTGTTGGTCATCACTTCACCCAGACTAGTCACTCCATCCAAATCCTCAGGATTAAAGTTCTTAAAGAGAATTTCAAAGATTCTCATGAATGAAAGACATTTGAGATGGACATGATCACACATTCCAACACCATAAATGAAGGACTTAATGTAGACTCTGGCTTTCTCACACACTGCCAAAACTTTTTATAAACACACAGCTTAATGTCTTATATAGTTCTTTTTCAATATTCTCGCTTCACCTTTATTGGATCAATTTATGTATACATGCATGTGTGTATCTATCTATCTATCTATCTATACACTATCTATCTATCTATCTATCTATACAGTATCTATCTATCTATCTATCAATCTATACACTATCTCACAAAAGTGAGTACACCCCTCAAATTTTTGTAAATATTTTTTATTATATCATTCATGTGACAACACTGAAGCCAGCGGTTAGACATTAATGGCTGTGTGTTGAGTTATTTATAGGGGACAGCAAATTTACTCTGTTACACAGGCTGTACACTTACTACTTTACATTGTAGCAGAGTGTCATTTCTTCAGTGTTGTCACATGAAAAGATATAATAAAATATTTATAAAAATGTGAGGGGTGCACTCACTTTTGTGAGATACTGTATTGAAAGTATATTGAGCACTGCAATACGGCTAAGCTAATCTACACCGCAATATATATTTATATATGGTAACAAACAAACAACAAAATAAATAGGTGCTCTCTATAATCTATAAGTACAGCAGCAGTAAATCCTACAAGGATTTCCCAACTTTGTGACAACAAGCAATAAGACTGAACAAACAATAGATTCACCGTGCCTTTAAAAATTTAACCCTTAAGTGCAGCAGTGCTTAAAACTATATACATACATATATCAATAGGCTTCTTAGTGTAAAAAACAGATATCTCAAAGAAAAAAAAAATAGTACAATACATTTGCATTGAGAAATAACTTGTCACTATAATGAAAGCGCACTCACACTTTATGGAGCTTCTAAGAGCTCTGCTGTATTCAGCAATGGCGGTACAATCCCCGTCTCAGGATATATTTAGTGAACAGCAATGATATCCTTTCAAAAGTAGAACAATATGCATAAAACAAAAAACAGTACGTAAAAAAGTATCCTACTAACATGAAATAGCGCAGGAACCTACTCTAGTGGTGAAGACCTATGGTGATAAAATCCACACGTGGGATATGTGAAAAAGGAAGCCAAATAATTAAAATATAAAATACAAAATACTTTAACAATAAATTACATTTAAAAATATTACATTTATTGCAATAATAAAAAAATAAAATAATTATCTAACTTTATTATTCTGATCAGTATTGCGTCAGACCTGAGGGAGAGAGGAACACGCTTGAAAGTGGAATTATCTCGAACTCCTAAACCATTTAAAGGGTTGTGCTGACTGAATTCCATCTCGTATTAAATCCAGCAGAAATTAAAAAAAAAAAATCAAAAAACCAGTTGATAATTATTGATTGTATTTATGCCAAAATAATTAAATCAAGGCAATGGTGTTCAATTCAAAAATCCAATAAACCTTATTTTTATTTTTGTAACTATTCACACTGTATATAACAGATTATAAACCAATCAAAGTGTCAACCCCATATTATCTGTCATTACAGATTACAAATGGAGAAAGAGGAACGATGACACTTTGAGCTTTGATCCAGAAGAAGTAAATGTAGGATTTCCTTTGGATGGCCGTGAATATATGAATATAAGGCAGCACAAAGTTGAAGAACCAAGTTTCCGACATCATGAATCAGACACATGTCCACCATGTACCACAGCCTATACCACAATATATGTGACAATAACAGTATCTCAAAGCACTTTCATTACGACAACAACATCACAAACTACACAATCCATCACACCAGTAATAACAACATCAGAAATCTTAAAACCAAGCACGTCCACACCAACTACCGCAACAACAGTCAGTACTACTTCACCTACCACAACAACTACCCCAACAACAGTCAGTACTACTTCACCTACCACAACAACTACCCCAACAACAGAAAGTACTACTTCACCTACCACAACAACTACCCCAACAACAGTCAGTACAACTTCACCTACCACAACAACTACCCGAACAACAGTCAGTGCTACTTCACCTACCACAACAACTACCCCAACAACAGTCAGTACTACTTCACCTACCACAACAACTACCCCAACAACAGTCAGTGCTACTTCACCTACCACAACAACTACCCCAACAACAGTCAGTGCTACTTCACCTACCACAACAACTACCCCAACAACAGTCAGTGCTACTTCACCTACCACAACAACTACCCCAACAACAGAAAGTACTACTTCACCTACCACAACAACTACCCCAACAACAGTCAGTGCTACTTCACCTACCACAACAACTACCCCAACAACAGTCAGTGCTACTTCACCTACCACAACAACTACCCCAACAACAGTCAGTGCTACTTCACCTACCACAACAACTACCCCAACAACAGTCAGTGCTACTTCACCTACCACAACAACTACCCCAACAACAGTCAGTGCTACTTCACCTACCACAACAACTACCCCAACAACAGTCAGTACTACTTCACCTACCACAACAACTACCCCAACAACAGTCAGTACAACTTCACCTACTACAGCAACTACCCCAACAACAGTCAGTGTTACTTCACCTACCACAACAACTACCCCAACAACAGTCAGTACTACTTCAGCTACCACAACAACTACCCCAACAACAGTCAGTGCTACTTCACCTACCACAACAACTACCCCAACAACAGTCAGTACTACTTCACCTACCACAACAACTACCCCAACAACAGTCAGTACAACTTCACCTACTACAGCAACTACCCCAACAACAGTCAGTACTACTTCATCTACCACAACAACTACCCCAACAACAGTCAGTGCTACTTCACCTACCACAACAAGTACCCCAACAACAGTCGGTACTACTGTGAGTCCCACAACAAGTACCCCAACAACAGTCAGTACTACTTCACCTACCACAACAACTACCCCAACAACAGTCAGTACAACTTCACCTACTACAGCAACTACCCCAACAACAGTCAGTACTACTTCACCTACCACAACAACTACCCCAACAACAGTCAGTACTACTTCAGCTACCACAACAACTACCCCAAAAACAGTCAGTGCTACTTCACCTACCACAACAACTACCCCAACAACAGTCAGTACTACTTCACCTACCACAACAACTACCCCAACAACAGTCAGTACTACTTCACCTACCACAACAACTACCCCAACAACAGTCAGTACAACTTCACCTACTACAGCAACTACCCCAACAACAGTCAGTGCTACTTCACCTACCACAACAACTACCCCAACAACAGTCAGTACTACTTCACCTACCACAACAACTACCCCAACAACCATCAGTACTACTTCACCTACCACAACAACTACCCCAACAACAGTCAGTACTACTTCAGCTACCACAACAACTACCCCAACAACAGCCAGTACAACTTCACCTACCACAACAACTACCCCAACAACAGCCAGTACAACTTCACCTACTACAGCAACTACCCCAACAACCGTCAGTACTACTTCAATTACCACAACAACTACCCCAACAACCATCAGTACTATTTCAGGTACCACAACAACTACCCCAACAACCATCAGTACTACTTCACCTACCACAACAACTACCCCAACAACAGTCAGTACTACTTCATCTACCACAATTACCACAACACCAGTCAGTACTACTTCAGTTACCACAACAAATACCCCAACAGCAGCCAGTACAACTTCACCCACCACAACAACTGCCCCAACAACAGTCAGTACTACTTCACCTACCACAACAACTACCCCAACAACAACCAGTACAACTTCACCTACTACAGCAACTACCCCAACAACCGTCAGTACTACTTCAACTACCACAACAACTACCCCAACAACCATCAGTACTATTTCAGGTACCACAACAACTACCCCAACAACCATCAGTACTATTTCAGGTACCACAACAACTACCCCAACAACAGTCAGTACTACTGTGAGTCCCACAACAAGTACCCCAACAACAGTCAGTTCTACTTCAGCTACCACAACAACTACCCCAACAACAGCCAGTGCTACTTCATCCACCACAACAACTACCCCAACAACAGTCAGTACTACTTCACCTACCACAATAACTACCCCAACAACAGTCAGTACAACTTCAGCTACCACAACTACTCCAACAACAGTCAGTACTACTTCAGCTACCACAACAACTACCCCAACAACAGTCAGTACTACTTTGGCTACCACAACATCTACCCCAACAACAGTCAGTACAACTTCAGCTACCACAACAAGTACCCCAACAATAGTCAGTACTACCTCATCTACCACAACAACTTCACCAACAACAGTCCGTACTACTTCAGCTACAACAACAACTACCCCAACAATAGGCAGTTCTACTTCAGCTACCACAACAACTACCCCAACAACAGTCAGTACAACTTCAGCTACCACAACTACCCCAACAACAGTCAGTACTACTTCAGCTACCACAACATCTTCCCCAACAACAGTCAGTACTACCTTAACTACCACAACAACTTCACCAACAACAGTCCGTACTATTTCAGCTACAACAACTACCCCAACAATAGGCAGTTCAACTTCAGCTACCACAACAACTACCCCTAGAACCGTCAGTACTACTTCATTTACCAGAACAACTACCCCAACAATAGTCATTACTACTTTAGCTACCACAAAAACTACCCCAACAACAGTCAGTACTACTTCACCTACCACAACAACTACCCCAACAACCGTCAGTACTACTTCATCTACCACAACAACTACCCAAACATCAGTCAGTACTACTTCATCTACCACAACAACTACCCCAACAACACATAGTACTACTTCAACAACAACAACAACTACCCCAACAACCATCAGTACTATTTCAGGTACCACAACAACTACCCCAACAACAGCCAGTACTACTGTGAGTCCCACAACAAGTACCCCAACAACCATCAGTACTATTTCAGGTACCACAACAACTACCCCAACAACAGCCAGTACTACTGTGAGTCCCACAACAAGTACCCTAACAGTCAGTACTACTTTGGCTACAACAACAACTATCCCAACAACAGTCAGTACTACTTCACCTACCACAACAACTACCCCAACAACAGTCAGTACTACTTCATCTACCACAACAACTACCCCAACGACAGAAAGTACTACTTCACCTACCACAACAACTACCCCAACAACAGTCAGTACTACTTCAGCTACCAGAACAACTACCCCAACAACAGTCAGTACCACTATGACTCCCACAACAAGTACCCCAACAATAGACAGTACTACTTTGGCTACAACTACTACTACCCCAAAAACAGTCAGTACTACTTCAGCTACAACAACAACTACCCACTTAATAGGCAGTTCTACTTCAGCTACCACAACAACTACCCCAACAACAGTCAGTACTACTTCATCTACCGCAACAACTACCCCAACAACAGGCAGTACAACTTCAGCTACCACAACATCTACCCCAACAATAGGCAGTTCTACTTCAGCTACCACAACAACTACCCCAACAACAGTCAGTACTATTTCAGCGACCCCAACTACCCCAACAACAGTCAATACAACTTCAGCCACCCCAACTACCCCAACAACAGTCAATACAACTTCAGCTACCACAACTACCCCAACAACAGTCAGTTCTACTTCAGCTACCACAACAACTACAGCAACAACAGTCAGTACTAATTCAGCTACCACAACAACTACCCCAACAACAGCCAGTACTACCTCACCTACCACAACAACTACCCCAAGAACCGTCAGTACTACTTCATTTACCACAACAACTACCCCAACACCCGTCAGTACTACTTCAGCTACCCCAACAACTACCCCTACAATAGTCAACACTACTTCATCTACCACAACAACTACCCCAACAACACATAGTACTACTTCAACAACAACAACAACTACCCCAAAAACCATCAGTACTATTTCAGGTACCACAACAACTACCCCAAAACCAGTCAGTACTACTGTGAGTCCCACAACAAGTACTCTAACAGTCAGTACTACTTTGGCTACAACAACAACTATCCCAACAACAGTCAGTACTACTTCACCTACCACAACAACTACCCCAACAACAGTCAGTAATACTTCACCTACCACAACAACTACCCCAACAACCATCAGTACTACTTCAGCTACCAAAACAACTACCCCAACAACAGTCAGTACTACTTCAGCTACCACAACAACTACCCCAACAACCATCAGTACTACTTCAGCTACCACAACAACTACCCCAACAACAGTCAGTACTACTTCAGCTACCACAACAACTACCCCAAAAACAGAAAGTACTACTTCACCTACCACAACAACTACCCCAACAACCGTCAGTACTACTTCAGCTACCACAACAACTACCCCAACAACAGTCAGTACTACTTCAGCTACCACAACAACTACCCCAACAACAGTCAGTACTACTTCAGCTACCACAACAACTACCCCAACAACAGTCAGTACTACTTCATCTACCACAACAACTACCCCAACAACAGTCAGTACTACTTCATCTACCACAACAACTACCCCAACAACAGTCAGTACTACTTCAGCTACCACAACAACTACCCCAACAACAGTCAGTACTACTTCAGCTACCACAACAACTACCCCAACAATAGGCAGTTCTACTTCAGCTACCACAACTACTACAACAACAGTCAGTACTACTTCGGCTACAGCAACAACTACCCCAACAACAGCCAGTGCTACTTCATCCACCACAACAACTACCCCAACAACAGTCAGTACTACTTCACCTACCACAATAACTAACCCAACAACAGTCAGTACAACTTCAGCTACCACAACTACTCCAACAACAGTCAGTACTACTTCAGCTACCACAACAACTACCCCAACAACAGTCAGTACTACTTCACCTACCACAATAACTAACCCAACAACAGTCAGTACAACTTCAGCTACCACAACAACTACTCCAACAACAGTCAGTACTACGTCAGCTACAACAACAACTACCCCAACAACCGTCAGCACTACTTCAGCTACCCCAACAACAGTCAGTACTACTTCAGCTACCACAACAACTACCCCAACAACAGTCAGTACTACTTCAGCTACCACAACTACAACAACAACAGTCAGTACTACTTCGGCTACATCAACAACTACCCCAACAACAGCCAGTGCTACTTCATCCACCACAACAACTACCCCAACAACAGTCAGTACTACTTTAGCTACCACATCTACTCCAACAACAGTCAGTACTACTTCAGCTACCACAACTACTCCAACAACAGTCAGTACTACTTCAGCTACCACAACAACTACCCCAACAACAGTCAGTACTACTTCAGCTACCACAACAACTACCCCAACAACAGTCAGTACTACTTCACCTACCACAATAACTAACCCAACAACAGTCAGTACAACTTCAGCTACCACAACAACTACTCCAACAACAGTCAGTACTACGTCAGCTACCACAACAACTACCCCAACAACCGTCAGTAATACTTCAGCTACCCCAACAACAGTCAGTACTACTTCACCTACCACAATAACTAACCCAACAACAGTCAGTACAACTTCAGCTACCACAACAACTACTCCAACAACAGTCAGTACTACGTCAGCTACCACAACAACTACCCCAACAACCGTCAGTACTACTTCAGCTACCACAACAACTACCCCAACAACAGTCAGTACTACTTCACCTACCACAATAACTAACCCAACAACAGTCAGTACAACTTCAGCTACCACAACAACTACCCCAACAACAGTCAGTACTACTTCAGCTACCACAATAACTACCCCAACAACAGTCAGTACAACTTCAGCTACCACAACTACTCCAACAACAGTCAGTATTACTTCAGCTACCACAACAACTACCCCAACAACAGTCAGTACTACTTCAGCTACCACAACAACTACCCCAACAACAGTCAGTACTACCACAATAACTAACCCAACAACAGTCAGTACAACTTCAGCTACCACAACAACTACTCCAACAACAGTCAGTACTACGTCAGCTACCACAACAACTACCCCAACAACCGTCAGTACTACTTCAGCTACCCCAACAACAGTCAGTACTACTTCACCTACCACAATAACTAACCCAACAACAGTTAGTACAACTTCAGCTACCACAACAACTACTCCAACAACAGTCAGTACTACGTCAGCTACCCCAACAACAGTCAGTACTACTTCAGCTACCACAACAACTACCCCAACAACAGTCAGTACTACTTCACCTCCCACAATAACTAACCCAACAACAGTCAGTACAACTTCAGCTACCACAACAACGACCCCAACAACAGTCAGTACTACTTCAGCTACCACAATAACTAACCCAACAACAGTCAGTACTACTTCAGCTACCACAACAACTACCCCAACAACAGTCAGTACTACTTCAGCTACCCCAACTACCCCAACAACAGTCAGTACTACTTCAGCTACCACAACAACTACCCCAAAAACAGAAAGTACTACTTCAGCTACCACAACAACTACCCCAACAACAGTCGGTACTACTTCAGCTACCACAATAACTAACCCAACAACAGTCAGTACAACTTCAGCTACCACAACAACTACTCCAACAACAGTCAGTACTACGTCAGCTACCACAACAACTACCCCAACAACCGTCAGTACTACTTCAGCTACCCCAACAACAGTCAGTACTACTTCACCTACCACAATAACTAACCCAACAACAGTTAGTACAACTTCAGCTACCACAACAACTACTCCAACAACAGTCAGTACTACGTCAGCTACCCCAACAACAGTCAGTACTACTTCAGCTACCACAACAACTACCCCAACAACAGTCAGTACTACTTCACCTACCACAATAACTAACCCAACAACAGTCAGTACAACTTCAGCTACCACAACAACGACCCCAACAACAGTCAGTACTACTTCAGCTACCACAATAACTAACCCAACAACAGTCAGTACTACTTCAGCTACCACAACAACTACCCCAACAACAGTCAGTACTACTTCAGCTACCCCAACTACCCCAACAACAGTCAGTACTACTTCAGCTACCACAACAACTACCCCAAAAACAGAAAGTACTACTTCAGCTACCACAACAACTACCCCAACAACAGTCGGTACTACTTCAGCTACCACAATAACTAACCCAACAACAGTCAGTACAACTTCAGCTACCACAACAACTACCCCAACAGTCAGTACTACTTCACCTACCACAACAACTACTCCAACAACAGTCAGTACTACTTCACCTACCACAATAACTACCCCAACAACAGTCAGTACTACTTCAGCTACCCCAACAACTACCCCAAAAACAGTCGGTACTACTTCAGCTACCCCAACAACTACCCCAAAAACAGTCAGTACTACTTCAGCTACCACAACAACTACCCCAAAAACAGAAAGTACTACTTCAGCTACCCCAACTACCCCAACAACAGTCAGTACTACTTCAGCTACCACAACAACTACCCCAACAACAGTCAGTACTACTTCAGCTACCACAACAACTACCCCAAAAACAGAAAGTACTACTTCACCTACCACAACAACTACCCCAACAACCGTCAGTACTACTTCAGCTACCACAACAACTACCCCAACAACAGTCAGTACAACTTCAGCTACCACAACAACTACCCCAACAGTCAGTACAACTTCACCTACCACAACAACTACTCCAACAACAGTCAGTACTACTTCACCTACCACAATAACTACCCCAACAACAGTCAGTACTACTTCAGCTACCACAACAACTACCCCAAAAACAGAAAGTACTACTTCAGCTACCACAACAACTACCCCAACAACAGTCAGTACAACTTCAGCTACCACAACAACTACCCCAACAACAGTCAGTACTACTTCAGCTACCACAATAACTACCCCAACAACAGTCAGTACTACTTCACCTGCCACAACAACTACTCCAACAACAGTCAGTACTACTTCACCTACCACAATAACTACCCCAACAACAGTCAGTACTACTTCAGCTACCACAACAACTACCCCAACAATAGGCAGTTCTACTTCAGCTACCACAACTACTCCAACAACAGTCAGTACTACTTCAGCTACCACAACAACTACCCCAACAACAGTCAGTACTACTTCATCTACCACAACAACTACCCCAACAACAGTCGGTACTACTTCATCTACAACAACAACTACCCCAACAACAGTCAGTACTACTTCAGCTACCACAACAACTACCCCAACAATAGGCAGTTCTACTTCAGCTACCACAACAACTACCCCAACAACAGTCATTACTACTTCAGCTACAACAACAACTACCCCAACAACAGTCAGTACGATTTCACCTACCACAATAACTAACCCAACAACAGTCAGTACAACTTCAGCTACCACAACAACTACCCCAACAACAGTCAGTACTACTTCGGCTACAACAACAACTACCCCAACAACAGTCAGTACTACTTCACCTACCACAACAACTACCCCAACAACAGTCAGTACTACTTCATCTACCACAACAACTACCCCAACAACAGTCGGTACTACTTCATCTACCACAACAACTACCCCAACAACAGTCAGTACTACTTCAGCTACCACAACAACTACCCCAACAATAGGCAGTTCTACTTCAGCTACCACAACAACTACCCCAACAACAGTCAGTACTACTTCGGCTACAACAACAACTACCCCAACAACAGTCAGTACTACTTCACCTACCACAATAACTAACCCAACAACAGTCAGTACAACTTCAGCTACCACAACAACTACCCCAACAATAGGCAGTTCTACTTCAGTTACCACAACTACTCCAACAACAGTCAGTACTACTTCAGCTACCACAACAACTACCCCAACAACAGTCAGTACTACTTCACCTACCACAACAACTACCCCAACAACAGTCAGTACAACTTCAGCTACCACAACTACTCCAACAACAGTCAGTACTACTTCACCTACCACAACAACTACCCCAACAACAGTCAGTACTACTTCAGCTACCACAACAACTACCCCAACAACAGTCAGTACTACTTCACCTACCACAACAACTACCCCAACAACAGTCAGTACAACTTCAGCTACCACAACTACTCCAACAACAGTCAGTACTACTTCACCTACCACAACAACTACCCCAACAACAGTCAGTACAACTTCACCTACCACAACAACTACTCCAACAACAGTCAGTACTACTTCATCTACCACAACTACTACCCCAAAAACAGAAAGTACTACCTCACCTACCACAACAACTTCACCAACAACAGTCCGTACTATTTCAGCTACAACAACTACCCCAACAATAGGCATTTCTCCTTCAGCTACCACAACAACTACCCCAACAACAGTCAGTACTACTTCAGCTACCACAACATTTTCCCCAACCACAGTCAGTTCTACATCATCTACCACAACAACTACAGCAACAACAGTCAGTACTAATTCAGCTACCACAACAACTACCCCAACAACAGTCAGTACAACTTCAGCTACCACAACAACTACCCCAGCAACAGTCAGTACTATTTCAGCCACTACAGCAACTACCCCAACAACAGTTAGTACGACTCCACCTACCACAACATCTGCCCCAACAGTCAGTACTACTTCACCTACAAGAACAACTACCCCAACAAAAGTCAGTACTACTTCAGCTACCACTACAAGTACCCCAACAACAGAAAGTACTTCTTCAACTACCCCAACAACAGTCAGTACGACTCCACCTACCACAACATCTACCCCAACAACAGTCAGTACGACTCCACCTACCACAACATCTACCCCAACAACAGTCAGTACTACTTCAGCTACCACAATAACTACCCCAACAACCATCAGTACTACCTTACCTTCCATAGCAACTACTCAAATAACAGTCAGTGCTACTTCAGCTACCACAACAACAGTTAGTACTACTGTAACTCCCACTACAACAAATCACCCAACAACAGGCAGTACTACTGTGGCTATGACAGATAGCTCTACAATAGCTAGCACCGCTTTAGCTTCCACAACAACAAGTACAACAAAAGTTTCCATGACAACTGGTCCAACATCAGCCAGCACCAATGAAATACCTGCAACAACTGCTCTGACTGCACCCAGTACTACAGTAATTCTGACAACAACAATGAACCCAACAACAACCAGCACCATTGCAACACCAACATCAACTGGTCCAGCAGCCCACAGTACCACTGAAGCTAAAGTAACCACAACGGTTGTCTCTAATACATGGACAACATCTACTACCTCAATAAGCACAGCTTCTGTAACTCCTACCGAGGACTGGGGAACATTGACCACTCATGACTGGGGCACTCCTTGTACTCCATGTGTTTACGATGAGTTTGCTACATCTCCCACTGTTACTGGTACACTTTCCTCCATTTTTACAACAGTCCAGGATACTGCATCCCCATCAGGAGAAGGTAATGTAAAATAATGTATTGAATATTTTATCGTACAACTATAACAGTTTAAAAGTAATTCAAATAATTAAACTAGCTATTTTACTTGTTATTAATTACATTTTTATCTAATACAAAATGAGACTTTCATAGTCTAATATATTTCCCTTTTTTTTTTGCTAAAGACACACTTTAAGCACTAAAACAACTTTATTGCAATGAAGCAGTGTTGGTGTATAGATAATGCCCCCTAGCTTCTCTGCCATTTAGGAGTTACATCATGTTGTTTCTTTTTCACCCTGCATTAAAAAAATGGTTTCATTCTCAATCAGATATGGCTGGACAGTGTGTTTACTTTAGAAATTCTTATTTTGCTCTGTTAATTGAAGTTTAATCGCATACATGTGGCTGTTGTAGGCCCCTGCAGGCTATTAACAGAGGAAGAGATAATGAATTCTAAAGCAGTGAAAGGAAAAAACGAATGCTAAGTGAACACAGGTTGCAAGTGAGCATTGTCTCTTTTAACCACTTAAGGACGGCGGGTGTACTATGCCGTCCTTGGGGACCCGGCTCTAAATGCCGGCGGGCAGCATAGAAAGTCCCCGCCATCCTATTCACTTACCTGCTCGCCGGCGATCCCATGCCGGCAATCGCGATGGGGGGGACTTGCCTGGCATCCCAACAACAGACAGTCTGATCCAGCCCTCCTGGGCCATGTGATCGCGAGGTCCTTGCAAGGACCTCACGATCACATGGACAGAATAGCCGTCAATAGCAGTGCCAGCAGGGGGAGTGCCTGCTGCATGAAATAAAGTTAAATGAAGTTTAAACACAGTTTAAAATTAAATAATATATACTTTGATCATATATATATATATATATATATATATATAAACGATTGCCGGCACTCCTGGATTTCCAACATCCATTTAGTTTTATTGTCATGGTCGACGTTTCAGTCCCTAACCTTGGACTTTCATCAGGACACACCAGGTTAGGGACTGAAACATCGACTAAGACAATAAAACCGAATTGATGTTGGAAATCCAGGAGTGCCGGCAATCGTTTATTTTTATATTGCAGTGTGGCTGGGCACCAGGTACCATTGGCTGGAGGTAGGAGTGCTAAAACATTTTTATATATATATATATACAAATTTGAAGTTTCTTTGCACTTCAGGCTAGCTTGAAACATACTTGGAAATGCCGGGCCAAGGTCATCCAAAATACAAAAATCTAAATGATGGTCCGCACTCACGGTCTTCATAAAACAAAGCTTTTATTATTTACATAAAAGTACTGGTGTGATGCAGAATAGCGTCAACGTTTCAGTCCCAGCTCGGGACTTTCCTCAGGACAGTGTATATATATACACTTACACATACACTGTCTTAGTGTATTTTAATATATATATATGTGTAACCCTTTTTTGCCCTGCTCCTGGCAACAAGCCGTAGCTAGCAGCAGTTACACCTTCTTCTGTCGCTGACAGGGATCGTGAGCCTCCGCTATAGTTGGGAGATCGGGACATCCTGTTCTGACGCAGTGCCTCCACTCAGTGCAACTTCTATTTATGGGGAACCCACCCCACTGAGTAGATGAGTACCCTCCACTTAATAACTCAGAGACATGAAATAAATACAGACATGGAAATACACACTGTATTGTGGTTAAAGAGATACACATATAAGAGCAGAAATAACAATGCAGTTCCTGGCTAATGTTAACAGGGCCGCCATCAGGGCATGACAACCATAACGGTTGTCATGGGCCCGGCGGTCCTGGGGGGCCCGGACTGCTCAGGTCATCCCAGGCCCCACATTAGCTATGTGCAGTGGCGTACGCGGGTGCCACTCAGCAGGGGGGTGCCAGGCTCTATACCTCCTGCTCTCCCGCAGCTCCGGCAGACCGGCGCTCAGTCAGTGAGTCAGAGCACAAGGAGGGGATTCCCAGCCTGTGTTCTGACTCACACACTGAGCTGCAGGGAGGCTATTTCGGGGGGGGACCAGCAGGGGGCGCAGAGCGGCGCTCAGTGTGTGAGTCAGAGCACAAGGAGGGGATTCCCAGTCTGTGTTCTGACTCCCACACTGAGCTGCAGGGAGGCTATTTCGGAGTGTACCAGCAGGGGGCGCAGAGCGGCGCTCAGTGTGTGAGTCAGAGCACAAGGAGGGGATTCCCAGTCTGTGTTCTGACTCACACACTGAGCTGCAGGGAGGCTATTTCGGAGTGTACCAGCAGGGGGCGCAGAGCGGCGCTCAGTGTGTGAGTCAGAGCACAAGGAGGGGATTCCCAGTCTGTGTTCTGACTCACACACTGAGCAGCAGGGAGGCTATTTCGGAGTGTACCAGCAGGGGGCGCAGAGCGGCGCTCAGTCAGTGAGTCAGAGCACAAGGAGGGGATTCCCAGCCTGTGTTCTGACTCACACTGAGCTGCAGGGAGGCTATTTCGGAGTGTACCAGCAGGGGGCGCAGAACCAGGTTGCTCCCCCGCGGTCACTCTGTACAGATCCCCTGCACCTGCTGCCTGCCTGGGAAGGAGCTGCTGCCCATGCACCCTCCTAAATGCCAAATGGTAAGTAACTTTTATACCACCCTCCCTGTCCTATACCCCCCCACTGCCATTATAACCCCCCCTCCCTGTCCTATACCCCCCCACTGCCATTATAACCCCCCCTCCGTGCCCTGTACCCCCTGCCATTATATCACCCCCCCTGCCCTATACCCCCTGCCATTATACCACCACCCTCCCTGCCCAGTACCCCCTGCCATTATACCACCACCCTCCCTGCCCAGTACCCCCTGCCATTATATCACCCCCGCCCTATACCCCCTGCCATTATATCACCCCCCCGCCCTATACCCCCTGCCATTATATCACCACCCCCCTGCCCTATACCCCCTGCCATTATATCACCACCCCCCTGCCCTATACCACCACTGCCATTATAAACCCCCTGCCATATACCCCACACCCCACTGGCATTATAACCCCCCCTCCCTGCCCTGTACCCCCCTGCCATTATATCACCCCCCTGCCCTCTACCCCTGCCATTATATCACCACCCCCTGTCCTATACCCCCTGCCATTATATCACCACCCCCCTGCCCCATACCCCCTGCCATTATAACCCCCCTCCCTGCCCTGTACCCCCTGCCATTATATCACCCCCTGCCCTATACCCCCTGCCATTATATCACCACCCCCCTGCCATTATAACCCCCTCCCTGCCCTGTAACCCCCTGCCATTATATCACCCCCTGCCATTATATCACCACCCCCTGCCCTACACCCCCCTGCCATAATACCACCACCCTCCCTGCCCTATACCCCCTGCCATTATACCACCACCCTCCCTGCCCTGTACCCCCTGCCATTATACCACCACCCTCCCTGCCCTATAACCCCCCCTGCCATTATACCACCACCCTTCCTGCCCTATACCCCCTGCCATTATACCACCCCCCCTGCCCTATACCCCCCTGCCATTATACCACCACCCTCCCTGCCCTATACCCCCCTGCCATTATATCACCCCCCACCCTATACCCCTCTGCCATTATATCACCACCCCCCTGCCCTATACCCCCTGCCATTATACCACCACCCTCCCTGCCCTATAACCCCCCCGCCATTATACCACCACCGTCCCTGCTTATACCCCCCTGCTATTATATCACCCCCGCCCTATAGCCCCCTGCCATTATATCACCCCCCCGCCCTATACCCCCTGCCATTATATCACCACCCCCCTGCCCTATACCCCCTGCCATTATACCACCACCCTCCCTGCCCTATACCCCCTGCCATTATATCACCCCCCTGGCCTATAGCCCCCCGCCATTATATCAACCCCCCTGCCCTATACCCCCTGCCATTATACCACCACCCTCCCTGCCCTATACCCCCCCTGCCATTATACCACCACCCTCCCTGCCCTATACCCCCTGCCATTATATCACCCCCCGCCATATAACCCCCGCCATTGTATCACCCCCCCGCCCTATACCCCCCTGCCATTATATCACCACCACCCCTGCCCTATACCCGTTGCCATTATACCACCACCCTCCCTGCCCTATAACCCCCCTGCCATTATACCACCATCCTCCCTGCCCTATACCCCCCTGCCATTATATCACCCTCCCTGCCCTATGCCCCCCTGCCATTATATCACCACCCTCCCTGCCCTATACCCCCTGCCATTATACCACCCTCCCTGCCCTATAACCCCTGCCATTATACCACCACCCTCCCTGCCCTATACCCCCTGCCATTATACCACCACCCTCCCTGCCCTATACCCCCTGCCATTATACCACCACCCTCCCTGCCCTATACCCCCCTGCCCTATACCCCCCTGCCATTATACCACCACCCTCTCTGCCCTATACACCCCTGCAATTATACCACCACCCTCCCTGCCCTATACCCCACCCCCGTGCCCTATGCCCCCTGCCCTATACCCCCTGCCATTATATCACCACCCTCCCTGCCCTATACCCCACCACCCCTGACCTATACCCCCTGCCATTATACCACCACCCTCCCTGCCCGATAGCCCCCCTGCCATTATATCACCCCCCTGCCCTATACCCACTGCCATTATACCACCACCCTCCCTGCCCTATACCCTCCCTGCCATTATACCACCACCCTCCCTGCCCTATACCCCCTGCCATTATATCACCCCCCGCCATATAACCCCCGCCATTGTATCACCACCCCCGCCCTATACCCCCTGCCATTATATCACCACCACCCCTGCCCTATACCCCCTGCCATTATACCACCACCCTCCCTGCCCTATAACCCCCCTGCCATTATACCACCACCCTCCCTGCCCTATACCCCCCTGCCATTATACCACCACCCTCCCTGTCCTATACCCCCTGCCATTATACCACCACCCTCCCTGCCCTATACCCCCTGCCATTATACCTCCACCCTCCCTGCCCTATACCCCCCTGCCATTATATCACCACCCTCCCTGCCCTATACCCCCTGCCCTATAACCCCCTGCCATTATACCACCACCCTCCCTGCCCTATACCCCCCTGCCCTATACCCCCCTGCCATTATACCACCACCCTCCCTGCCCTTTAACCCCCCCTGCCATTATACCACCACCCTCCCTGCCCTATACCCCCCTGCCATTATACCACCACCCTCCCTGCCATTATACCACCACCCTCCCTGCCCTATACCCCCTGCCATTATACCACCACCCTCCCTGCCCTATACCCCCTGCCATTATACCACCACCCTCCCTGCCCTATACCCCCTGCTATTATATCACCACCCTCCCTGCCATTATACCACCACCCTCTCTGCCCTATACACCCCTGCCATTATACCACCACCCTCCCTGCCCTATACCCCACCCCCGTGCCCTATACCCCCTGCCCTATACCCCCTGCCATTATATCACCACCCTCCCTGCCCTATACCCCACCACCCCTGACCTATACCCCCTGCCATTATACCACCACCCTCCCTGCCCTATACCCCACCCCCCACTGCCATTATACCCTCACCCTCCCTGCCATTATAACCCCCCTGCCATTATACCACCACCCTCCCTGCCCTATACCCCACCCCCCACGGCCATTATACGCCCACCCTCCCTGCCATTATAATCCCCCCTGCCATTATAATCCCCCCTGCCCTATACCCCCACCTCCCTGCCATTATAACACCCCTTGCCCTATACCCCCCGCCATTATACTCCCACCCCTTTACCCCCACACCCCCTGCCCTATACTCCCACCTCACTGCCATTATAACCCCCCTGCCATTATACTCCCACCCCTCCTGCCCTATACCCCAACTTGAAAAGTTCTGAGGACATAGTTGACTTGCTAACACAGGACACCCAATCTTCTACAGCTTCTGCTCGGAACCTTGACGCACCATCCTCCTCCAGCTTAGCTTCGGGCACCTCTCAAGATACCACTCACCCGCCTGCCGCCACCACCAACACTAGCACCACAGCCGCTTCACTTTATCTGTCAGAGGAGTTATTTACACATCCGTTTGAAGAAATGAGTGATGCGCAACCATTATTGCCAGAGGATGTAGATAACAGGGACATGTCTCAGTCAGGCAGCATTACACACATGGACGTACGGTGTGATTATGATGATGTTGTACCCGCTGCTGCTTCCTTTGCTGAGTTGTCAGATACAAGTGAAGCGGTTGATGATGACGATGCGTCCATGGATGTCACGTGGGTGCCCGCTCGGCAAGAAGAAGAACAGGGCGAAAGTTCAGATGGGGAGACAGAGAGGAGGAGGAGACGAGTTGGAAGCAGGGGGAGGTTGTCGCAAGGAGCTAGTGGCACAGTCAGACAACATGCATTGGCACCCGGGGTCAGCCCGACAGCACGCCAATCAACGCATGTTGTGTCCACCACCAGAATGCCGTCATTGCAGAGCTCAGCAGTGTGGATTTTTTTTTGTGTGTCTGCCTCGGACAACAGCTATGCCATTTGCAACCTGTGCCAAAAGAAACTGAGTCATGGGAAGTCCAACACCCACCTAGGTACAACTGCTTTGCGTAGGCCCATGATCGCACATGAGTACAAGCAGCACACAAACTCAAAGCCGCAATCCTCCTCCTGGTCCAGCATCTTCAGCCACATCAACCGCTGCTGTCCTCCTTGCCCCCTCTCAACCATCCGCCACTCCGTCTCTCGCCTAGAGCAGTTCCCGCTCATCTGCCCACAGTCAGGTGTCTGTCAAGGACATGTTTAAGCGTAAGAAGCCAATGTCAGAAAGTCACCCCCTTGCCCGGCGTCTGACAGCTGGCTTGTCTGAACTATTAGCCCACCAGCTTTTACCATACAAGCTGGTGGAGTCTGAGGCGTTCAAAAAATTTGTAGCTATTGGGACACCGCAGTGCAAGGTACCCGGACAAATTTTTTTTTCACAAAAGACAATCCCCAACCTGTACTCGATTGTGCAAAAGGAAGTAATGGCATGTCTGGCACACAGTGTTGGGGCAAGGGTCCATCTGACCACTGATACCTGGTCTGCAAAGCATGGTCAGGGCAGGTATATCACCTACACTGCGCATTGGGTAAACCTGCTGACGGCTGCCAAGCATGGAATGCGTGGCTCTGCAGAGGAGTTGGTGACACCGCCACGACTTGCAGGCAGGCCTGCTGCCACCTCCTCTACTCCTCCTACTCCATCCTCTTCCATAACCTCCTCGGCTGAGTCCTCTTCTGCTGCTGCATCTTGCTCCACATCAACGGCACCCCCCCAGCTCCCCAGGTACTATTCCACATCTCGGATACGGCAGTGTCACGCCGTCTTGGGTTTGACTTGCTTGAAAGCAGAGAGTCACACCGGACAAGCACTCCTGTCCGCCCTGAACGCACAGGTGGAAAAGTGGCTGACTCCGCAGCAACTGGATATCGTCAAAGTGGTTTGTGACAACGGAAAAAATTTGTTGGCGGCATTGAAGTTGGGCAAGTTGACACATGTGCCGTGCATGGCACATGTGTGTAATCTGATCGTACAACGCTTTGTGCATAAGTACACAGGCTTACAGGACGTCCTGAAGCAGGCCAGGAAGATGCGTGGCCATTTCAGGCGTTCCTACACGGCCATGGCGCACTTTGCAGATATCCAGCGGCGAAACAACATGCCAGGGAGGTGACAAACCTAGTCAGTCGCAGCGAAGGCACCATCAGCGACATCATACCATTTGTTTTCTTCCTGGAGCGTGCCCTGCGAAGAGTGCTGGATCAGGCCGTAGATGAGCGTGAAGAGGAAGAGGAAGAGTTGTGGTCACCATCACCACCAGAAACAGCCTTATCAGCATCGCTTGCTGGACCTGCGGCAACGCTGGAAGAGGATTGTGAGGAAGAGGAGTCAGAGGAGGAATGTGGCTTTGAGGAGCAGGAGGAAGACCAACCACAAAAGGCATACCAGGGTGCTCGTTGTCACCTATATGGTACCCGTGGTGTTGTACGTGGCTGGGGGAAGAACATGCCTTCATTGACATCACTGAGGAGGAGGAACGGGAAATAAGTAGCTCGGCATCCAACCTTGTGCAAATGGGGTCTTTCATGCTGTCGTGCCTGTTGAGGGACCCTCGTATAAAAAGGCTGAAGGAGAACAACCTGTACTGGGTGTCCACGCTACTAGACCCCCGGTATAAGCAGAAAGTGGCGGAAATGTTACCGAATTACAAGTCGGAAAGGATGCAGCATTTGCTAATAAAATTAAAAGTATGCTTTACACAGCGTATAAGGGTGATGTCACAGCACAACGGGAATCTAACAGGGGAAGAGGTGGAAGTCATCCTCCTCCTCCTCCCACGACAACGCCATATCTGCCAAGTGACCCTATGTAGGGGAACAGTCCGTATTCTGCTCTGTGTCAGTGTGTATCAGGGATCCTTAGGATAGGTGTCAATCCATATCTGCCAAGTGACCCTATGTAGGGGGAACATTCTCTATTCTGCTCTGTGTCAGTGTGTTTCAGGGATCCTTAGGATAGGTGTCAATCCATATCTGCCAAGTGACCCTATGTAGGGGGAACAGTCTCTATTCTGCTCTGTGTCAGTGTGTATCAGGGGTTTTGAGGACAGGTGTCAATCCATATCTGCCAAGTGACCCTATGTAGGGGGAACATTCTCTATTCTGCTCTGTGTCAATGTGTATCAGGGATCCTTAGGATAGGTGTCAATCCATATCTGCCAAGTGACCCTATGTAGGGGGAACAGTCTCTATTCTGCTCTGTGTCAGTGTGTATCAGGGGTTTTGAGGACAGGTGTCAATCCATATCTGCCAAGTGACCCTATGTAGGGGGAACAGTCTTTATTCTGCTCTGTGTCAGTGTGTATCAGGGATCCTTAGGATAGGTGTCAATCCATATCTGCCAAGTGACCCTATGTAGGGGGAACATTCTCTATTCTGCTCTGTGTCAGTGTGTTTCAGGGATCCTTAGGATAGGTGTCAATCCATATCTGCCAAGTGACCCTATGTAGGGGGAACAGTCCGTATTCTGCTCTGTGTCAGTGTGTATCAGGGATCCTTAGGATAGGTGTCAATCCATATCTGCCAAGTGACCCTATGTAGGGGGAACAGTCTCTATTCTGCTCTGTGTCAGTGTGTATCAGGGGTCATTAGGATAGGTGTCAATCCATATCTGCCAAGTGACCCTATGTAGGAGGAACAGTCCCTATTCTGCTCTGTGTCAGTGTGTATCAGGGTCCCTGAGGACAGGTGTCAATCCATATCTGCCAAGTGACCCTATGTAGGGGAACAGTCCGTATTCTGCTCTGTGTCAGTGTGTATCAGGGATCCTTAGGATAGGTGTCAATCCATATCTGCCAAGTGACCCTATGTAGGGGGAACATTCTCTATTCCGCTCTGTGTCAGTGTGTTTCAGGGATCCTTAGGATAGGTGTCAATCCATATCTGCCAAGTGACCCTATGTAGGGGGAACATTCTCTATTCTGCTCTGTGTCAATGTGTATCAGGGATCCTTAGGATAGGTGTCAATCCATATCTGCCAAGTGACCCTATGTAGGGGGAACAGTCTCTATTCTGCTCTGTGTCAGTGTGTATCAGGGGTTTTGAGGACAGGTGTCAATCCATATCTGCCAAGTGACCCTATGTAGGGGGAACAGTCTCTATTCTGCTCTGTGTCAGTGTGTATCAGGGGTTTTGAGGACAGGTGTCAATCCATATCTGCCAAGTGACCCTATGTAGGGGGAACATTCTCTATTATGCTCTGTGTCAATGTGTATCAGGGATCCTTAGGATAGGTGTCAATCCATATCTGCCAAGTGACCCTATGTAGGGGGAACAGTCTCTATTCTGCTCTGTGTCAGTGTGTATCAGGGGTTTTGAGGACAGGTGTCAATCCATATCTGCCAAGTGACCCTATGTAGGGGGAACATTCTTTATTCTGCTCTGTGTCAGTGTGTATCAGGGTCTCTGAGGACAGGTGTCAATCCAGATCTGCCAAGTGACCCTATGTAGGGGGAACATTCTCTATTCTGCTCTGTGTCAGTGTGTTTCAGGGATCCTTAGGATAGGTGTCAATCCATATCTGCCAAGTGACCCTATGTAGGGGGAACAGTCCGTATTCTGCTCTGTGTCAGTGTGTATCAGGGATCCTTAGGATAGGTGTCAATCCATATCTGCCAAGTGACCCTATGTAGGGGGAACAGTCTCTATTCTGCTCTGTGTCAGTGTGTATCAGGGGTCATTAGGATAGGTGTCAATCCATATCTGCCAAGTGACCCTATGTAGGAGGAACAGTCCCTATTCTGCTCTGTGTCAGTGTGTATCAGGGTCCCTGAGGACAGGTGTCAATCCATATCTGCCAAGTGACCCTATGTAGGGGAACAGTCCGTATTCTGCTCTGTGTCAGGGATCCTTAGGATAGGTGTCAATCCATATCTGCCAAGTGACCCTATGTAGGGGGAACATTCTCTATTCTGCTCTGTGTCAGTGTGTTTCAGGGATCCTTAGGATAGGTGTCAATCCATATCTGCCAAGTGACCCTATGTAGGGGGAACATTCTCTATTCTGCTCTGTGTCAATGTGTATCAGGGATCCTTAGGATAGGTGTCAATCCATATCTGCCAAGTGACCCTATGTAGGGGGAACAGTCTCTATTCTGCTCTGTGTCAGTGTGTATCAGGGGTTTTGAGGACAGGTGTCAATCCATATCTGCCAAGTGACCCTATGTAGGGGGAACAGTCTCTATTCTGCTCTGTGTCAGTGTGTATCAGGGATCCTTAGGATAGGTGTCAATCCATATCTGCCAAGTGACCCTATGTAGGGGGAACAGTCTCTATTCTGCTCTGTGTCAGTGTGTATCAGGGATCATTAGGATAGGTGTCAATCCATATCTGCCAAGTGACCCTATGTAGGAGGAACAGTCCCTATTCTGCTCTGTGTCAGTGTGTATCAGGGTCCCTGAGGACAGGTGTCAATCCATATCTGCCAAGTGACCCTATGTAGGGGGAACATTCTCTATTCTGCTCTGTGTCAGTGTGCTTCAGGGATCCTTAGGATAGGTGTCAATCCATATCTGCCAAGTGACCCTATGTAGGGGGAACAGTCCGTATTCTGCTCTGTGTCAGTGTGTATCAGGGATCCTTAGGATAGGTGTCAATCCATATCTGCCAAGTGACCCTATGTAGGGGGAACAGTCCCTATTCTGCTCTGTGTCAGTGTGTATCAGGGATCCTTAGGATAGGTGTCAATCCATATCTGCCAAGTGACCCTATGTAGGAGGAACAGTCCCTATTCTGCTCTGTGTCAGTGTGTATCAGGGATCATTAGGATAGGTGTCAATCCATATCTGCCAAGTGACCCTATGTAGGGGGAACAGTCCCTATTCTGCTCTGTGTCAGTGTGTATCAGGGATCCTTAGGATAGGTTGTGACGAAACCAATCTCGCCACATTGTATTGGAGGAGCCTGGTTGCCCGCCTGCTGCCTCTGGACTATGGACCGGCAGCTAAAGGGTTAATTTTACTGTGCAGAAGGATTTATTTCTCCCTTTCTGCACAGCAGTTCGGTAGATTTAATCGAACAAACAGCCGTTCACCAACCTCCCCAGAGCCGTGGGAAGCCGGCCGGCGTTGTTAATTGGCCACCCAGAAGCTGGAGTGTGCTGCCAATTTACCTCCCTGAAGCTGCGGTTAATTGCCTGTTAACTGTGTGGCCGCTGTTACACTTAGCGGCCGCTAGGTGGCGCTGGTCTGGAGCTCCCCGGGCAGCCAGCACTTTTCTGCCCGGCTTTCATGCACCAAAATCGGACACTTTTCCGTGCAGGCACCACTGAACCTCCAGCCCCTGGTTCTCATTCGTATGGATTTGGTGAATGCAGGGAAATTCGGTAGTTTGTTTTATGTGAACTGTAGTAACCCAGATAGCCTGCCATGGAGCCTGTTCGTATAATTAAAGACTTTGGCTCCATGGCAATTAAAATGTATTCGTGTGATCTGGGTGCCATTCACTTAATAATGTGCACCCAGACCCGAGCTATCTGGGGATATGTTACATGTCTGTGTTTTATGTATAAAATGTGTCTGTATGTATTTTAAAGTGATAGTCTGTTTCTGTGTCACCATGTGCATAATGGAGTCTGGCCTTTGTCTTAGGAGATAATTGAATTACTTCATTAATTATCTCCAGGGCAGGGAGGAGGAAACCAAGATGCATGGTGGGAAAGTATTGTGGCTGTGTGTACGAAAATGATACATGTCTGTCTGCTGTTTCAGTCTTCCATCTGGTCCCCTAGGGGAGTGTCCACCAGGTGGGAGACCTGCATAAATACAGGGGCAGGTAGCCCTGAATAAACAGACCACTGCTTGAACTTCAACACGGAGCCTTGTCTCGTTCTTGGGGGGATTCACTGTATGTTGCTGGAGATTGACTGCTAGGAGTGTAAGCTGATGTCTGCTTTTCCTGTTCGTCTGCTAGCAGCTATTCGTGAGGTTCCAGCTGGAGTGCTACCTTATTCCCTTGTATGCAGTTCGGGAGTTTGGTGCATTCATTTATATCCGAATTCGTGAGTTTTGGTGCTTTTACAGTAGCTGTGCCTTTTTGTGAAAAGGGGATTATCGCCTAAACTGATTTTTCCCCTTTTATGCTGAAACGGTCCGTAACAATTGGTGGCAGCGGTGGGATCGTTCCTACAGCCAGAAGGACAGCTACAGGAGACACCATTGCTCTGGATTTTACAAATTGAGGGCAACGCATGTCTCAGTACAGCGACCCTGACAGCACCAGCATGCAACCAGCAGTGGAGTACGATGAGGGTGACATGGATGACTGAGATGCAGTATGCAAAGGCATCTGGTACCAGGCACTGGGTATGGTGGAATACCAGCAGGACGGGAGATTCCCCAAGGAGGAGCAGCGGTTGCAGAAGCGAGTAGCCCTGCGGATGCCCTTCCTGGGAGAGCAGCCCCTGGAGGAATGGGTGAGGGAATTGGAACACCTAGTATGGCAGGAAATGTGGCTGGAGGATGCCTACCAGGCGCTCTGGTGGTATGAAGCTCAGTACCTGCCCTGGACAGCCGAGCATGACAAGCCAGAGGGAGACGAGTTTGATGGTCCTGGCTTGTTATGGGAGACTTTTGCAGAGCCTGAGTTTGGGAGCGCTACACAAGCCCGATTCCAGGATCTCTTTGAGTGGAGGGAGAGCAGGTATGACTGGGACGACACTCACAAGATTGAGCAAGACTTGGTCCACCTGGTGACCCGGGAGATGGAGCTGGAACAGGGCTACAAAAATCTGTTCCACTCCAGTGAGAAGGCTCAGCAGGGAAGCGCAGACCCAGATCCAGATTCAGACCCCTTCAGCTGGGAAGATATTGTACAGTTTTACTGGGAAGAACCCCAGGTGGCCAGTGGAGATGGGACCGAGGTCTCTCCACCGGTCCTGCAGGGAATTGGGAGCCCAGTCTCCATTTCCCAGCGGCAGTGTAAAGTGCAGGGAGAGGAGAGCAGTGTCCTCCCTCCCCAGCGGCAGGCTGAGTTACAGGGGGCAGAGGTAGTTGTTCCTGCCCCCCAGCAGCAGAGTGATATGCCAGGAAGGCAGTGTGAAGTGCAGGGAGCGGAGAACAGCGTCCTCCCTCCCCGGCGGCAGGCTGAGTTACAGGGGGCAGAGGTAGTTGTTCCTGCCCCCCAGCAGCAGAGTGATATGCCAGGAGGGCAATGTGAAGTGCAGGGAGAGGAGAGCAGTGTCCTCCCTCCCCAGCGGCAGGCTGAGTTACAGGGGGCAGAGGTAGTTGTTCCTGCCCCCCAGCAGCTGAGTGATATGCCAGGAGGGCAATGTGAAGTACAGGGAGAGGAGAGCAGCGTCCTCCCTCCCCAGCGGCAGGCTGAGTTACAGGGGGCAGAGGTAGTTGTTCCTGCCCCCCAGCAGCAGAGTGGTATGCCAGGAAGGCAGTGGGAAATACAGGGAGAGGAGAGCAGTGTCCTCCCTCCCCAGCGGCAGCGTGATTTTTCGGGAATTGGGAGCCCAGTCTCCATTCCCCAGCGGCAGTGTGATGTGCCGGGAATTGGGAGCCCAGTCTCCATTCTCCAGCGGCAGTGTTATTTGCCGGGAATTGGGAGCCCAGTCTCCAGTCCCCAGCGGCAGAGTATCCAGCAGGGAATAGAGAGCCCAGCCTCCTTTCCCCAGCAGCAGGACTGTGTATTGGGAGGAGAGACAGTCGGTCTCCCTCCGCAAAGACTGGAAGTATGTATGGGAGAGGAGATTGTTACCACCTCTCCCCAGCGGCAGCTTAATGTACCAGGGGGAGACTGTAAACCCCCCACCGGTGCAGATGGGACCGTGGTCTCTGCACTCACCACACAGGGGGTAGGGACGGTCGGTCCTACCCCCCCACGACAGAGCTATGTACCAGGGGGAGACTGTAAACTCCCCACCAGTGCAGATGGGACCGTGGTCTCTGCACTTACCACACAGGGGGTAGGGATGGTCGGTCCTACCCCCCCACGACAGAGCTGTGTATCCAAGGGGGAGACAACCGGTCTCCCCACTCAGCAGCAGAGCTATGCAACTAAGGGGGAGACAGTCCGTCTCCAGCAACCAGGCTCCAACCAGACTACTCCGGTGGTAGTGCTGGCACCAGGACAGAGTACCGCTGGTCTCTGCCCACTCAGCAACCCACCAAGGCAGCCTACCAGTCCCCTACACAGCCGTGGTGAGGCACCTGGACATGGACAAACTTCTCCTCTACCCAGGTGTAGTAACTATTTATTGTGGGTGGGCTGTACTGTTTTTTTTCCTTTGTGGGTGGGTTGCTGGACTAACAAGGGCACTGACCGGCAGGAGGTCAGGTACCCTGTTAGTCTTTTTGGAAAGGGGGAGAGATGTGACGAAACCAATCTCGCCACATTGTATTGGAGGAGCCTGGTTGCCCGCCTGCTGCCTCTGGACTATGGACCGGCAGCTAAAGGGTTAATTTTACTGTGCAGAAGGATTTATTTCTCCCTTTCTGCACAGCAGTTCGGTAGATTTCATCTACCGAACAAACAGCCGTTCACCAACCTCCCCAGAGCCGTGGGAAGCCGGCCGGCGTTGTTAATTGGCCACCCAGAAGCTGGAGTGTGCTGCCAATTTACCTCCCTGAAGCTGCGGTTAATTGCCTGTTAACTGTGTGGCCGCTGTTACACTTAGCGGCCGCTAGGTGGCGCTGGTCGGGAGCTCCCCGGGCAGCCAGCACTTTTCTGCCCGGCTTTCATGCACCAAAATCGGACACTTTTCCGTGCAGGCACCACTGAACCTCCAGCCCCTGGTTCTCATTCGTATGGATTTGGTGAATGCAGGGAAATTCGGTAGTTTGTTTTATGTGAACTGTAGTAACCCAGATAGCCTGCCATGGAGCCTGTTCGTATAATTAAAGACTTTGGCTCCATGGCAATTAAAATGTATTTGTGTGATCTGGGTGCCATTCACCTAATAATGTGCACCCAGACCTGAGCTATCTGGGGATATGTTACATGTCTGTGTTTTGTGTATAAAATGTGTCTGTATGTATTTTAAAGTGATAGTCTGTTTCTGTGTCACCATGTGCATAATGGAGTCTGGCCTTTGTCTTAGGAGATAATTGAATTACTTCATTAATTATCTCCAGGGCAGGGAGGAGGAAACCAAGATGCATGGTGGGAAAGTATTGTGGCTGTGTGTACGGAAATGCTGCTGTTTCAGTCTTCCATCTGGTCCCCTAGGGGAGTGTCCACCAGGTGGGAGACCTGCATAAATACAGGGGCAGGTAGCCCTGAATAAACAGACCACTGCTTGACCTTCAACACGGAGCCTTGTCTCGTTCTTGGGGGGATTCACTGTATGCTGCTGGAGATTGACTGCTAGGAGTGTAAGCTGATGTCTGCTTTTCCTGTTCGTCTGCTAGCAGCTATTCGTGAGGTTCCAGTTGGAGTGCTACCTTATTCCCTTGTATGCAGTTCGGGAGTTTGGTGCATTCATTTATATCCGAATTCGTGAGTTTTGGTGCTTTTACAGTAGCTGTGCCTTTTTGTGAAAAGGGGATTATCGCCTAAACTGATTTTTCCCCTTTTATGCTGAAACGGTCCGTAACATAGGTGTCAATCCATATCTGCCAAGTGACCCTATGTAGGGGGAACAGTCCCTATTCTGCTCTGTGTCAGTGTGTATCAGGGTCTCTGAGGACAGTTGTCAATCCATATCCATTGTGATTTAGGAATGTTAGGTGATTTATGCCCTTTATGGATTAAAACCAGACTCTGCATCAACTTTGTCATTTTCCATGGGAGTTTTGCCATGGATCCCCCTCCGGCATGCCACAGTCCAGGTGTTAGTCCCCTTGAAACAACTTTTCCATCACTTTTGTGGCCAGAAAGAGTCCCTGTGGGTTTTAAAATTCGCCTGCCCATTGAAGTCAATGGTGGTTCGCCCGGTTCGCCGGTTCGCGAACGTTTGCGGAAGTTCCCGTTCGCCGTTCGCGAACCGAAAATTTTGTGTTCGCGACATCACTAGGCACCACGGTCTAGTGGACAAAATGTGCAGCAGGATCCAACTAGCCTATATATTCTATCTATGATCTAGTGGCGGAATTTACATCAGGACACACTTATTCAAGATAGTGTGAGAACTAGTGGACGGAATATACAACAGAATCTCGCTTAGTCTCTCCGGTATCCCCAATCTAGTGACCAAATATACAACAGGATAACACTTAGTCTGCCAGGATACCGGTGTCCGGCTGAACATATATACACAGAATTCAGCCTGACTAAAGTCCCTGCGTTAAACGGGCTGGCTACAGAGCGTTTAACTTCAGTTAAGCGGTGCGCCTTCGCTTCTTCCCTTCGTAGGAAGGGGGCAGTCAGATTACCGGTTACAAATTTGACCCCTAACGGGTCCACAGTCTATCACTGTCTTACCTTTAAGTTCCTAGACCTGGGTTCACACTCATCGACGGAACACCCTGGTACTCACTGCATAGAAGATGATGATCTCCTGGACAACAGGCCAGTGGCGCTGAGACGAAAGGAGGTCCACGCAGAAGTCCACGGGTGCAGCCATGGAGGATTTGGAAAAAGATTACTGTCTCAAATATCTGCACAGGCTTCCATGTGATGAGATTCCAGGCCCAATAGCACCAGAAATGTTACCGTAATCAATTGCAGAAACCAAACACAGAGATGGAGGCAGATCTTCAGGAAGTAAAAAGGTTCTTTATTCATACCGATCGGGTCTCAGATGAACTCCTGTTCAAAAAATGTCTGAGAGCTAGAGAACAAATTGCAGAAGCTTTTGTTAACAGCATATCTCCTCCCACATATAGCTCCACACATAACTTTAACCAATCAGTGAACAAGATATTCAGGATCACCTTTTATGGGCAGACCACATGGTTCATCTGAGACAAAGGAATGTGCTCTCCACTTCCGCACATGCTCAGTACACTGATGACTCATGCAACTTGTGTTTAATCAGATACTAATTAGCATATGCCATGTGGAGATTTCGGCCTACTAAATTTTGACCATGCTGGAATCCCATCACACTATTCCTATACATTATTTTGTGTTTAGCTACATCTGCTGAGTACAACGATACCCCCATTGTATGTCTTTGGCACTATTTCGTGAAGCTACAGTGCCATATAGGAGACCTATCCATTTCAGTATTTACTGTAGAGACGGATTTAATGGGCCTATGTTTCAATTTGGGGTATTATAGCAGTTTGACTGGCCTACCATTTGTAAAAATTTTACACTCCAGGGTATCTCATATGGTGCATGTTGTGCCTTAACATGCACCCTGCCCCCTTTTTTCACCAATATATGTAAAAGTTTGTGGTAAAAAATAATTTTTGCCATTTTTTACATACGGATTACATTTTTGCTGGGCATTTTGTATATTTGATATGTGCTACTAAGTTCAAAGCCCCAAAATTATCCTCCGCTAAGTCTTCTGAGTAAAATGATACCCCCATTGCATGTCTTTGGCACTATTTCGTAAAGCTACAGTGCCATATAGGAGATCTGTCCATTTCAGTATTGTAATGGAACCGCTGGCACCCCGACCGGGTACCCTCCGCTGACGGATGCTCCTAGTGCTTTCTGAGGTCTCCAAGCACTCCACCAGACACCATAACTACTGTAGACTCCCACGAACCGCCGCAGCTTGGTTGGGGTCTCGCCACGCTACCCACTCTGGACCCAAGACCAGGGTCTAGCTTCCAGTAGATGGACCTCTCCGAATTCCAGAGAGCAGGAACAGGAACAAGCTCAGCGATAATACCCTGGGGAGTATAGTGATTATAGCAAGAGTGTAGTTCTCCAATCCCCCAAACATGAGCCGAAACTTCATGAAGGTACAAGATGATCTGAGGTGCTAGCACACCCAGTCTGCTTTTATTTCCATCTTACACATATAAGACCGCCCACAGGGAGGGACAAAACAACCAATAGCATAATGGTTACAACCCCCAGGTTTCCTCCCCTCAGATAAACATATAACATAATTATAGCATACAGTAAAAATACAGTTTTCACACATACACTGTAACTTTAAAACTATACATTCAATTTCCATAAAAAATAATAAAATATTTGGAATCAGCACACTTTAAACATAAACACTTCCAAAAATCAGCCAAATCCCCCCAGTGGATCAAATGTTAGCTGGAGGTCCCTTTATGACCGACCGCAAGCACAATTTCCTGCCCAAAACAGTTCCATAGATTTGGGCTGTGCGGTCGGTCAATTTCATGCCGAAAAACGCCATTTCGAACGGGACTTAGTCTCTGGAGCTGAAAAACTAAGTGTAGGAGAAGGTAAGGGTCAGCGGTGTTCGGTAAAATGTGTAGCCGATTTCAGTTCCACAGAATCTTTAGCATACACCGCTGACCGCGTTCGACTGAACAAAGATGGCCGCCGCCACGTGCAATTAACCGGCAGTAACCTCACAGCCTGGGAGGTAAATTGCTGCACACTTTAACTTCTGGGTGGTCCGCCTGTGTGGTACTTGGTTCAGTAAGCCCTATTTACTGAACCAAGTGGGGGAAAGCCAGGAACAAGTTATTTTACAGGTCTGGGGACATAGTCTTAAAGGGGCATCGTTCACCAAAGTTACAAGATGTCCCCAGACGGTTCTTAAAGGGCCATACACACCCAATAAAAGTTAATACTTTTCAGGGGCCATAGTCTTAAAGGGTATTGTTACCCAAAGTCTCAATATGTCCCCAGACAGTTCTTAAAGGGCCAGCAGCAGTACAAGAAAATACCATTCACTGTGCTTAAAGGGCCAGCAGTCGCACAATATGCCCAAATATATTTCTCTAAACGTACCAATTTTCCAGGGGCCATAGTCAGCCGGTAGGAGGCGGGCAAACAGGCTTCTCCAATGCCCAGTGGCGAGGTTGGTTTCGTCACAAGTATTCACAGTAAAATTTTGAGAGACGGATTTAATGGGCTTGTAACGAACCGTTTCAGCAGACAAGGGATAAAATCCGTTTAGGCGATAATCCCCTTTTCAGAGACAGGCACAGCTACTGTAGAATCACCAAAACTCCCGAATTGGATATAAGTGAATGCACCAAACTCCCGAACTGCATACAAGGGAATATGGTAGCACTCCGAACTCCCGAACTGGAACCTCACGAATAGCTGCTAGCAGATGAACAGGAAAAGCTCCCAAGCGGCTTACACTCCTGGCAATCAGTCCCTAGCAGCATACAGTAAATCCCACCCAAGAACGAGACGAGGCTCCATGTTGAGGGTCAGGCAGTGGTCTGTTTATTGAGGGCTACCTGCCCCTGTATTTATGCAGGTCTCCCACCTGGTGGACACTCCCCTAGGGGACCAGATGGAAGACTGTAACAAAAGACAGACAAGTACCAATTACAGACATACAGAAGTAAAACATCCCCACAATGCATCCTGGCTTCCTCCCCTCTGCCCTGGATAAGTAATTCAATTATCTCCCAGGACAAAGGCAAAACTCCATTACACACGTGGGGACACAAAGACAGACTATCACTTTAAAATACTTAATGGGACAAATGGTACAGTAAATATATACATGTAACATATCCCCAGATAGCTCAGGTCTGAGTGCACATTATTAGGTGAATGGCACTCAGACCACACAAATACAGTTTAATTGCCATGGAGCCAAAGTCTTTAATTACACTAATATGCTCCAAGGCTGGGTTAAAACATTCCTCCAACATAAAATACCGAATTTACATGCATTCGTTAAATCCGTACGAATTAGAACCAGGGGCTGAAGGTTCAGCGGTGCCTGCACGTAAAAGTGTCCGGGTTTGGTGCAGGAAAGCCGGGCAGAAAAGCGCTGGCTGCCTGGGGAGCTCCAGAACACCGCCATCGTGTGGCAGCTAAGTGTAACCGCGACCACCCAATAACAATCAATTAAGCTTTGGTTAACCGCAGCTACTGGGTGGTCAATTGCCGGCACACGCTCGTTAAGCCGCGGTTAACCGCGGCTTCAGGGAGGTAAATGGAGGGCGCACTCCAGCTTCTGGGTGGCCAATTAAGGTCGCCGGCCGGCTTCCCACGGCTCTGGGGAGGCTTAAAAGAAGCTGTTTGTTCGGTAGATAGAATCTACCGAACGGCTGTGCAGAAAGGGAGAAATAAATCCATCTGCACAGTAAAATTAACCCTTTAGCTGCCGGTCCATAGTCCAAAGGCAGCAGGCGGCCAACCAGGCTCCTCCAATGCAATGTGGCGAGATTGGTCTCGTCACAGGGCTTATGTTTCTATTTGAGGCATTACCAAAAGTAGACACCCCAAGGTATTTCAAAAGGCATATTTTAAACCTTAGCGTTGGATAATTTTTTTGTTAGTTTGTACCAAGTCTAGTTGCAATTAGCATTTCTTTCTGCCTTTTTGACACACTTGGAGATGTTACGGTATATTTTGCAATCCTTATGTGTGCTACGGCAGTTTAACACCTAATATGTTGCTCAGCTATGTCGTCTTAGTACAACAATACCCTCATGTGTACCTTTTTCAGGGATAAGTGGATGTTGAAGGGGCACATTTAAGACACACCAATTTCATATTTTTCAAAAGCGGATGCAGAGCCTAAGTCCCATTTTAGCAGCTCATGATTGCAAATTACCTCTCAAAGGAGACATCTATTTTTAAATATAAGCAGCTCATCAATTCAAATTATGAACAAGGGCATAGTATTTACTGTGAAAGGGCATGATTTTATCAGGGGGTAGTACCCAGTCATCTGCGTCCCGGGCAAAGCTGTCTTGGATTCCAGAACCAAAACACAGACAAACCACAAAGAGAGAGAACAGAGAGAGAGAAACTTGTAATACCGGTCCTTAGAATGGCTGGGCTAAACAAGCACAGAATAATCAACGTACAAGCCGAGGTCAAAGGAGTAAAGAGAAACGGAACAACGATAGGACAAGCCAAGGTCAAGGATCAGAGAAGACAGGATAAATGGGAGACAAAGCCAAGAACAATCAGACAGAGTAAATGCGCTATAAGGCTATCAAAAGACCACAACAGGGCAATTCATTTTTTATAACCCCTAACTTAACACTAAACCCCCCAACGTCCCACTAACTACCACCTTCCACCCCCCACCCCAATTTACTAAATCACCAAAATAATAATAATAGTCAGTCAGCGGTCAGAATTTTAGAAGCCTCCTTGGCCTGAACTTCCTTAGCATCTTTAACTTACAATAACTAACAATATATAAATTATATACATATTGATACCCACACATGACTAAAATCACACCCGAAAACCGGTCTACTTATTCGGCCTGGGTGTGGAAAATCTTAAAACAATGGCCAATACATAATAGAAAAATAGGATATACCTAGACCTATAAAATAAAGAAAGAACACGCTCATAGGGGATTAACGTAAATTCACAAATGGCCCCTTATTTATATGTTACACTCACAAAATGGAAGTGATTTTCAGGCTCATCAATTTAGTGGATTCTCACGAATTCCTCATGGTTGGTATTGCATGTAAAAGATAAAAAATATCATAGTACAGTACTGTCATGAAGTAAAATCAGCTTTAATGGTTACACTTACAATATAAAAGGAGTAAAAAGGCCCATCAGTACAAATCTGTGTGTCCCATCAGTGTTGAATAGGAAGATACTTGCATAAATGTAGGCAGGAAAAGCAAATAAAAATAAAATAAAATTACAAATAAATGAATATCTTTAACTCTACGCGTTTCGTCTGTATTCTCAGACTTCCTCAGGAGTAGTAAGGTGCTTCAAATCTTCTGGGAGCTGTGGCTTCCTTTTAAAGACCCTCCCGCCGGTTTTCCTTTGATTCCTCCAATCAGCTGTTTTCAGACAGCTGTACTTCGTTTGCTCGTTTTTCAAGGTCCTTGTATGGAGTTCCGGAAAACGCCCGTGTAACGCACGTGCGTTCCACCAACCCGGAAGTGTCTGTTTTCTTGTCGGCTATGCGGAAGTGATGCGCATAGCTGGAACGCATATGCGTTCCACTTCATCTCCATACGGTCCCCACAAGGATTTAGACGATCACAGTAATGTGGAATAAAATAAAATAACATTATGTCAGTAGCTTATTCGTAGCTTATTCATTGCACTCTTTAAACAGTGCTTCCAATCTGTACCTCTTGAACATACAATCCTCAATATAGAACATTTTTGAAACATGGCATAAAGAGTAAAATGTATATATACATCATTCTTATAATCTTAAAGACCCAAACATATATTGATTTCACATTGATAGTGTAATATATTATACATCATTGAAGAGATAGATGTGACAAATGTGACAAAAAGGAGAGTGAGGAAGGGAGAGCAGAGGGAGAGATTCTGGAGTCACTATACTTTTACACAAAAAAAGATAATAAAACATGAATAAAAAATTAATAAAAATCAATTAGAAATATTAATCATTTATAAAAAACAGATTAAATCAAAATCTACATTCAACCCTAATGGTTGGAGTGTTTTAAGTCTGTGTATCCAGAATCCCTCCCTTTGTCTAAGTTTGATGGTAATGTCCCCTCCTCTTACATCTAAATTCACCTGTTCAATAATTATCCAAGATAGACCATGAGTTTTGAACCTAGGACATTGATTACAGTGTGTGGGGTCTGAATGGTTCTGGACCCCTTTTTTTATATTATTCAAATGCTCTAAAAAGCGTATTTTTGCTTTTCTTCCTGTTCTCCCCACATACTGTGCCCCACAACCACACGTAAGTAAATATACTACGTTAGTGGAAAGACATGTGACACCTCCTTTGATTTTGAATTCCTCTCCAGTTGTTGTACTATTAAAACCATGAGTATGACGTGGTATAGATCTACAGGCTTTACATTTTCCGCAGGTGTAAAAACCCTTTCTACCATCTCTAATCCCCGTTCTGTTGGATGGTTGGAACAGACTGGGTGTAAGATATGTTGAAAGGCTTCTCCCTTTTCTATAGATAACCTTGGGAGCATCTGGTAGTTGTCGTCCCAGGAATTCGTCATCTTGTAGAATTGACCAATGCTTTTTGAAAATTCTATTAATCGAAAAAGCTTTAGAGTTGTACTGTGTATTAAATGAAAATTCAAAAGGATTCCTTGAATTAGGCACCACTTTAGGTTTATTAATCGAAAGATCTCCTCTATTGGTGTCTCTAATCTTTTGTGCCTCTGTTTGCAACTGATCTCTCCTATAGCCCTTTTCTATAAATGTCTTAGTCAAGAAATCTGCTTGTTCTGCATATAGTTTTTCATCAGAACAGTTCCGCCTCAGTCTCGTGTATTGACTCTTTGGGACTCCTTCAAGCCATTTAGGATGGTGTTCACTGTCAGACTGGATGAAGCTGTTCATATCTGTAGGCTTAAAAAAGGTCTTTGTTTTGATTTTTGAATCTTCAATAAAGATTGTCAAATCCTAAAAATCAATGGTCATTGGATTAAAAACGGGTGTAAATACCAGTGAAAGTGTGTTATTGTTTAAGTATGAGAAAAAGCCATCTAGTTGTTCATCAGACCCTTTCCAGATTACAAGGATATCATCAATATACCGATGCCAGAGCACCAGGTTTGCCCCAAATGGACTGTCTGCCCATACAAATGCCCGTTCCCAGCAGTCCATGAAGATGTTAGCATAACTGGGGGCAAACCTGGTGCCCATTGCCGTACCCTTGATTTGCATAAAAAAAACATAATTGAACATGAAAATATTGTGTGTCAATATAAATCTAATTGCCTCAAGTAAAAAAGACCTAAAGTTAGTATCAAAGTCTGATCTCCCTCAAGATTCTTTCTCACAGCTTCCAATCCTTGATTGTGATCTATCACTGAATATAAAGAGCTTACATCTAGTGTTATCCAGATGTAGTCTTTATGCCATTCGATCGAGTCTAACTCTTGTAGTAAGTGTTTAGTGTCTTTTAAATAAGACTTAGCCGCTTGGGCATATTTTTGCGGTGAATGGTCTATAAATTGGGATAATTTGGATGTGAGGGAGTCAATCCACTTATTATCGGTCTTCTGGGTGGGTTCGTTTTGGACTTGTGTACTTTCGGAAGAAAGTAAAAGGTCAGGATTCTGGGTTGTTCTTGAAAAAGGAACTTATAGATGTTAATGTGAATTACGTTATTGGACAAAGCTTGTTCTAGTAACATTTTTAATTCATCCTTAAAAGATGTATTAGGGTTATCAATAAGCTTGATATATGTGGTATTGTCCCCTAATAATCTATAAGCCTCTCCTAAATAGAAATCTGTGGACATAACAACTATGCCGCCCCCTTTATCTGAATTTTTTATAACTATATCGTCTCTTTTTTTCAAATAATTCAGAGTTTGGATCTCTTTCTTTGTCATATTGTTACAAAACTCTTTTTTTTTGGTTAGTTTCTCTAGATCTTTTGTTACCATTTTGTTAAAGACTTCTATTTGACTACCTTTGTCGTAAGGACAAAAGGTTGATCGTGGTTTGAATTTCTTAAGGGGATCTGATTCATATTTAAGTTCCATTTTTTGTCCCAGCGGATCTTCTAGCTCTTTTTTTTTTATTTTATAATTCTTTATTTTTGTTGTGCAGGTGGGTACATAGCATAGTCATATGCCACAACAGCGTGCATTTATATTTGAACATAGGTGAAACAGTGGCATAGGGAATTTGCACATATTTTGTTTTGAAGAGCATAATGATAAGCTAGGCAGTTATGTCTGAACTATAATAAACAGTTTGCTAAGTAACTCGCTTGTTTAAATAGTAAACAGTAGAGGGTCTGACAGCTAATTCTGTCTCATAACTAAAAGGTAACATCGCTGGTATATCTAGACTGCTAAGTTTGGGTATCATAGAGTAACATTCAGTCTATGTCGTACATGCTTAGTCTAGCTTTTTTACACAAGAGTGGATTACAAATGGTAGGGATATGCTGGCAGCGGGTTTAACCCCTGGTGCGCCTCTGATTTCGTAGTGTAATTGTAGGCTCAGGTAGGCAACCAGTTATTTTAAGGAAAAATAAATAAAACCATAGAGTAATAAAGGAAATTAAAAATAGGCGCTTGTAAAAAACTTTTCAAGTCTATTACGGGTGCATTTGGAGCTGCTTGCCAGGGATGGGAGAGTCCTCCACTTATCTGTAGAGTCAGCCGATTCCCCGTTGGGGCCAGACTGAGGTTTGCCATGTGAGTCCCGCACTGGTGTCCCCTGTCTCCTTCTTGCTGGAGGCTGAGGGCGTGATGGATGCCGTTTGGGTGAGTCAGTAGGCAAGGCGCTCATACAGATAGCTTTATCACGGTTATGCTTTACATGCATAACCTCCATGGGCCCCTCTCGCCGATGCTTCCCTCCTTCTCCATCCCCATCCCGCTCGCCATGTAGTCGGAAGGCGGGTTCGTGTGCGGGCTTGTTTGGGTAGGGATGATGCTCAGCAAGGTGGTTCCGTCTGCAGACAGGAGAGGTTGCGTCGGCCATTGCGGATCGTGGCGCCGCCATTTTAGTGCCCTGGCTCGTAGCGCACTACGCTTGTTGTAGGGCGGTGTTTCTCTCCGATGGGGACCGGGATAACCCCCCCGGTCCATGGGGGGGAGAAGTGAGGCCTGCGAGGCGCATCCCAAGGCTGTCGCAGGGCGGCCAGGTTCACAAGCAGGATGGCGGCCGTCCGTCCCGCTCTCCACCCTCATAGGCCGCAGGCCCCAAAGTCCCATATCGCTCACTGGGGGCTCTGGAACTCCCGATCTCAGGGACTGTGGTGGCTCCGGCTTCTGCCTGGGTGCTTAGGACGGCCTCTGGTCACTCAGATTGCTTTGATGGTCCATTTTTGTGCCATTGGGGACCAAAGTTGTCAGGAGCCTCTCTAGCCTGCGACCGGTCAGCATGGCGGTCAGGCCCCGCCCCCCTTCTAGCTCTTTTTTAATGAAAAATATTTTTATATTGAGTTTTCTGATAAATTTTTGAAGGTCTATATAAACCTGGAATGAGTCTGGAGGGATATTGGGTGTATACTTAAGGCCCTTTTTCAATATCAAGCATTCTTGTTCAGAAAGGTGTATCTTGGAGATATTGAATATCCCCATAGATTCCTCTTTATCACGTTGTTCAATATCTATGTTTCTCTCCCTGGACTTATTCTCTTCTTTTTTCCCGGGGTGTCCTGATCTGTCAATGGAGTGAATCGATTGGCTAGGTCTATCCTGTGGGGTTTTGGGGCAAAGTACTGTGTTATCTCTTTTTTCTTTACCCTTTGGTCTTGCCCCCTCTCTAAAAAATCTCTATCTTGAAAAGTCTCTCTTTCTGAGTGTGTCTCCACCCTATTGTGCCTAGTTTCATTGTGTGTTCTCAACCTCCATTTCTGTTGCTGATTATATGTAGAGACATATCTTTCTCTTGTATTTGGAGAATGTTGTTGTGGCGAAACCAACTTCGCCACTGTGAACTGGAGAAGCCTGGTTGCTAGCCTCCTGCCCTGCGACTATAGCCCCTGGACATATTGCACTGTAAAAACTATATTTGGGCATGTAATAGTCTATATTACTGCTACTGGGCCTTTAAGGGCCATCCGTGGACCTATTGGGACTTTTGGGATACTGTACCTTTAAGACTGTGGAGCATATTACAGTAATACTGCCTTTAGTCCTTTAATATCATGTATGCATTTATGTGTTCAGTTAACCTGGGTTATATGTATGCAGCATTCATCTGATTGTTCGGTAGAGTCACTCCATTCAGTATATTGAGTGAAACTACCGAACAACCAGACCACCCAGGAATGAGTGTGCCTCCAATTACCGTTTGCAACAATGTTGCAAACGGGTAATTGGCAATCAGTGTAATGTATTCTTTGTCCTCTGGGTGGCCGCCATTCGGGAAATGAACACGTGGCGGCGGCCATCTTAAACTCCCGAACAGCGGTGTTTTGCCGTCGAGTGTCTGGAACTAAAATCGGACACTCGACTAGGCAAACACCGCTGAGACCTCCATACTTCCAGAAATTCGTATAGAAATTACCGAATGGCCCGCCGTTCGGTAGAAAGAACCCCACAAACAAGGGAATTCATTCAAACCCTCTCCAGGCTCTATAACACAGGCAATTCACCTGTTTTCATTCCCTTGTCTGTGACCGACCGCAGGGCCAAAATGCATGGAACTGTTTTCGGATACTTTACCCATGCGGTCGGTCAAATCTTTGGAACCCTATATCTCCCGAACCGTTTATCCGAATGAACTGATTTTTGGATATGTTGTCCCCCTGAATAAGGGCTATCCAGTGATGCTGGATTTAAAGGTGTACCCCCTGTTTTTGGGGTACATCCAGAACTTGGTTAAAAATGTGTACTGTATAATTGGGTTTACTGATATCTGAGGGGAGGGGATGTGTGGGCTGAACCATGTATGTGATTGGTTATTTTATGCCTCCCCCTGGGTGTGGCCTGTAAGTGTACAAGTGTAATAAAAGCCAGGCTGGATGAACCAGTCCAGAGTTCCTGTTTAACCCTCAAAATGAAGTGTCGTCTCGTTCTTGGGGGGAATTGGATTGTATGCTGACTGCCAGGAGTGTAAGCGGATTGTATGCTTTTCTTGTTCAGCTGTTCCAGTTCGGAGTGTTATCTTGTATCCAGTTCGGGAGTTTGGTGTTCTGCAGTAGCTGTGCCTGTCTCTCAAAAAGGGGATTATCGCCTAAACTGGGTTTTATCCTCTTGTAAGTGAAACGGTCCGTTACAGCTGTCTACGACTCTCATTCTCTTGTCTTAAGGGGGGAATATAAATTTTCTTATCTGGCTTTCTTTTATTATAATTAGAATTAAAGTTTTGGGTGCTGCGCCTGTCTTTCTTGTTTTTGATGGAAAAAAGTTGGATTTCTTTATCTTTTCGGTCCCTTCTATACTTATTATTTTTAGTTTCTGCAATTTTTTCGTCCATTTTTTGGACTCTATCGTACACGATTTTTTCTTTTTGTGTATATTCTGGACTTTTTTATCGAAAGTATTACTTTTTTCTAAATTGTCCAGCTTTTGTGTCACATTATTTAAATTTTCTTTTTCATAATCCACTATAATTTTTTTTACATGTTTCTAAAGCTTTATCCCATCTATCAGCGTGGCGTGAGTTTTCTAATCCATTGGCGGGATTTTTTGACAATCTCAAGCCTCTAGGTATGAGGCTTTCTTTAATGTAACCCTCTAGGAAAGAAATCTCCCACCACTTTTTGGTCTCTTTAATAGATAATCTCTCTAATGTTCTAAAGAACCCTTCAATACCCTGATTTATATTTTGGGGATTATCATAACTTTCTGTGAAGAGGGATTGGAAAGGTAGTCAAATAGAAGTCTTTAACAAAATGGTAACAAAAGATCTAGAGAAACTAACCAACAAAAAAGAGTTTTGTAACAATATGACAAAGAAAGAGATCCAAACTCTGAATTATTTGAAAAAAAGAGACGATATAGTTATAAAAAATTCAGATAAAGGGGGCGGCATAGTTGTTATGTCCACAGATTTCTATTTAGGAGAGGCTTATAGATTATTAGGGGACAATACCACATATATCAAGCTTATTGATAACCCTAATACATCTTTTAAGGATGAATTAAAAATGTTACTAGAACAAGCTTTGTCCAATAACGTAATTCACATTAACATCTATAAGTTCCTTTTTCAAGAACAACCCAGAATCCTGACCTTTTACTTTCTTCCGAAAGTACACAAGTCCAAAACGAACCCACCCAGAAGACCGATAATAAGTGGATTGACTCCCTCACATCCAAATTATCCCAATTTATAGACCATTCACTGCAAAAATATGCCCAAACGGCTAAGTCTTATTTAAAAGACACTAAACACTTACTACAAGAGTTAGACTCGATCGAATGGCATAAAGACTACATCTGGATAACACTAGATGTAAGCTCTTTATATTCAGTGATAGATCACAATCAAGGATTGGAAGCTGTGAGAAAGAATCTTGAGGGAGATCAGACTTTGGATACTAACTTTAGGTCTTTTTTACTTGAGGCAATTAGATTTATATTGACACACAATTTTTTCATGTTCAATTATGTTTTTTTTCTGCAAATCAAGGGTACGGCAATGGGCACCAGGTTTGCCCCCAGTTATGCTAACATCTTCATGGACTGCTGGGAACGGGCATTTGTATGGGCAGACAGTCCATTTGGGGCAAACCTGGTGCTCTGGCATCGGTATATTGATGATATCCTTGTAATCTGGAAAGGGTCTGATGAACAACTAGATGGCTTTTTCTCATACTTAAACAATAACACACTTTCACTGGTATTTACACCCGTTTTTAATCCAATGACCATTGATTTTTTGGATTTGACAATCTTTATTGAAGATTCAAAAATCAAAACAAAGACCTTTTTTAAGCCTACAGATATGAACAGCTTCATCCAGTCTGACAGTGAACACCATCCTAAATGGCTTGAAGGAGTCCCAAAGAGTCAATACACGAGACTGAGGCGGAACTGTTCTGATGAAAAACTATATGCAGAACAAGCACATTTCTTGACTAAGACATTTATAGAAAAGGGCTATAGGAGAGATCAGTTGCAAACAGAGGCACAAAAGATTAGAGACACCAATAGAGGAGATCTTTCGATTAATAAACCTAAAGTGGTGCCTAATTCAAGGAATCCTTTTGAATTTTCATTTAATACACAGTACAACTCTAAAGCTTTTTCGATTAATAGAATTTTCAAAAAGCATTGGTCAATTCTACAAGATGACGAATTCCTGGGACGACAACTACCAGATGCTCCCAAGGTTATCTATAGAAAAGGGAGAAGCCTTTCAACATATCTTACACCCAGTCTGTTCCAACCATCCAACAGAACGGGGATTAGAGATGGTAGAAAGGGTTTTTACACCTGCGGAAAATGTAAAGCCTGTAGATCTATACCACGTCATACTCATGGTTTTAATAGTACAACAACTGGAGAGGAATTCAAAATCAAAGGAGGTGTCACATGTCTTTCCACTAACGTAGTATATTTACTTACGTGTGGTTGTGGGGCACAGTATGTGGGGAGAACAGGAAGAAAAGCAAAAATACGCTTTTTAGAGCATTTGAATAATATAAAAAAAAGGGGTCCAGAACCATTCAGACCCCACACACTGTAATCAATGTCCTAGGTTCAAAACTCATGGTCTATCTTGGATAATTATTGAACAGGTGAATTTAGATGTAAGAGGAGGGGACATTACCATCAAACTTAGACAAAGGGAGGGATTCTGGATACACAGACTTAAAAAACTCCAACCATTAGGGTTGAATGTAGATTTTGATTTAATCTGTTTTTTTATAAATGATTAATATTTATAATTGATTTTTATTAATTTTTTATTATCTTTTTTTGTGTAAAAGTATAGTGACTCCAGAATCTCTCCCTCTGCTCTCCCTTCCTCACTCTCCTTTTTGTCACATTTGTCACATCTATCTCTTCAATGATGTATAATGTATTACACTATCAATGTGAAATCAATATATGTTTGGGTCTTTAAGATTATAAGAATGATGTATATATACATTTTACTCTTTATGCCATGTTTCAAAAATGTTCTATATTGAGGATTGTATGTTCAAGAGGTACAGATTGGAAGCACTGTTTAAAGAGTGCAATGAATAAGCTACGAATAAGCTACTGACATAATGTTATTTTATTTTATTCCACATTACTGTGATCGTCTAAATCCTTGTGGGGACCGTATGGAGATGAAGTGGAACGCATATGCGTTCCAGCTATGCGCATCACTTCCGCATAGCCGACAAGAAAACAGACACTTCCGGGTTGGTGGAACGCACGTGCGTTACACGGGCGTTTTCCGGAACTCCATACAAGGACCTTGAAAAACGAGCTAACGAAGTACAGCTGTCTGAAAACAGCTGCTTCGAGGAATCAAAGGAAAACCGGCGGGAGGGTCTTTAAAAGGAAGCCACAGCTCCCAGAAGATTTGAAGCACCTTACTACTCCTGAGGAAGTCTGAGAATACAGACGAAACGCGTAGAGTTAAAGATATTCATTTATTTGTAATTTTATTTTATTTTTATTTGCTTTACCTGCCTACATTTCTGCAAGAATCTTCCTATTCAACACTGATGGGACACACAGATTTGTACTGATGGGCCTTTTTACTCCTTTTATATTGTAAGTGTAACCATTAAAGCTGATTTTACTTCATGACAGTACTGTACTATGATATTTTTTGTCTTTTACATGCAATACCAACCATGAGGAATTCGTGAGAATCCACTAAATTGATGAGCCTGAAAATCACTTCCATTTTGTGAGTGTAACATATAAATAAGGGGCCATTTGTGAATTTACGTTAATCCCCTATGAGCGTATTCTTTCTTTATTTTATAGGTCTAGGTATATCCTATTTTTCTATATATTGAGGATTGAGAGGAATCCTTTGCTATACCTGACTAAAAAGGAAGTAATTATTCTTTTTTGTTTGTTTGCACTGCACCTGGGTGGTGTAAATCTGTATTTCTGTATTCCAATACATAATAGGCCTGCACCTTTTCTGGGGAAAGGGGTTTTTTTGGGGGGGGGTTGATGGAACCCTGAAGCAGAAGTGACCGGACTCTATTATTCTGCTGTGCTCCAGATGGTCCCCCTCTGTGGCACTCAAGCAACCCAGATATAAGCTGAAACTGAAATGAAAGAAACGTGCATTTCAGCTCAGCATTTGGCTTTTTAAATATAACAAAAGCATTGTGGATTACATAGTTACATCGCTTAAAAGAGACTTGCGTCCATCAAGTTCAGCCTTCCACACATTAGTTTTTTGCTGTTGATCCAAAAGAAAGCAAAAAAAAACCAGTTTGATTACCGTCTGCATTATATATAAATGCCCACTTTATTATACCATGCTCTGGTCTTTCGCATGATCAAATATGGATGCATCGGTTGATCGTTCAGGGCAATTGTAATGCTGTATGCAGACTGGCACCAGTTTAAATTCCTCTCTGCCACGAACTGCGACCTCGCGAGTGCGTTTACCATGGATGGTGGTTAGGATGAACACCTCCTTTTTATCGCGGTACTTTGGTGCCAGCAGTTCATACTGGCAGAGAGCTGCTCTTTCCCCCCTTTTTATTTTTTTCCGCTAGAACCTTTGAGAAACCTGTGCGACTCTTCCGAATAGTGCCACAGGCCATGGTCTCGAACATTTTTAAAAGTGGGATACTATTGTAAAAATGATCAATATACAAGTGATATCCCTTGTTTGGTATCAATTTTCCCAGTTGTCCCTACTATATCTGGGCAACATGGGGGATCAAGGTGGTTATCCCTTCCTTCATATACATGGACGGTGTTCACATAGCCACTGCCACTTTCACACAATATATAAAATTTGATCCCATATCGGGATCTTTTGGATGGGATGTACTGTTTAAGCCCCAGTCTTCTCTTAAATGTCACAAGAGATTTGTCAACAGAAATATGTTTTTAGGGGTATAAATAGTGGCACATTTTTTTGTTAAAGTGGGCAATTAGAGGGCGTATTTTATATAGAAGATAATACTGCAGATTACCATTTGGGGGGGCACTTTGTATTGTCAACAAAGTGCATGAATCGTAGTTTGTCTTCATATCTGTCCCTACTCATTGTCTGGGAAAATGGGGGTATTGCAAATGGGATTCTCAGACCAATACATCCTAATTGTGAGCTTTTTAATTATCCCCATTAGCATTGTCAGTGCCCAGAATTGTTTCAATTCTGGCACACTGGTTGGGTACCATCTCTCTTTCCTGGAGATGAGAGACTCCCCAAATATCTCCCCAAAAATATCATCCACCAGAAACAGCTGCATACAATCCAGTGCATTATAGCCAGACAGGTGAGCCAGTATGCCAGGATTGGCAGTGAACTCTGAGATGTCTGGTGAAAAATCATTAGGGGGTACCCAGTCATCTGCGCCATGTTCAGCATCAGGGGAATCAGCGATTTCTCCTGATGGTTCTGCAGTATCTGGCACATAGTCCCTATCCCCTGCGTCACTCTCTGAGGCAGCGTCTGTTGCCTCTAACCGGGCATAAGACTCCCCTGTGCTATACTTCCTAAGCATTGTGCACTACGGTAATAAACTTTAACTGTAACTAAACTTAAATTGTTTTAACTTTTTTTTTACTTTTCATCCCTAACAAGCTTATCACTAAATTCCCCAATTCCCACTAAATTTCACCCACCCAACTAAATCACAAATTGATAAAATTAAATATTAAAATGTAATCACTTAGGGTTGCTAGAAAAAATCCAATTTAACCCTTGAGGGTAAAAAAAATAAAAAAAACTAGATCACAGTAAAGTACCATTACCTGTATTTTGATGACTGCTGGCAGTGATCAATCAGCAAGGAAAGGGTTCTTTTTCTTAAAGCACGGGGTAAATGGGATTTGGAATCTATTCACACAATTTATTCTCCTCAGGGACACAATGTAACAACGATCGGTCTCTCTCCACTTCACAAACCCACAAGAGGTGGAGGAAGGCAGATCTGATATTCCAGTATTTGTGACCAATGTGAAAGGCTGTCACGGCGATTATGTGGGCTTGGACATTGCAATTTGATGTTGTCGTTGAGTGATTCCCCAACATGACGGATGTGGTCCGTTAGGTGGTTAAAATATCATCTGTCATTGTTCCACAATTTATGTAAATATTGGGTGGGGTGTTTTAAGGGGTCCCACACAGGAGCATTTTTTTCAATTATTGGAGGGGCTACATGTATAATATTTGACTTGTAGTTTCTGTCTAGTTTGAACCAGAGAACTCTTTAGTGCTTGTGAAATATTAACCATTAGATGTATTTCATATAATAATTTAATTAATAAAAAATGTATCTATATTTGGATAAAAGGTTGATTTTGCTGGTACCGGGGGCGTTATTAAAGCAGTATTTTGTCTTTAGGATTTCAGTTTACTCTCACTACCGCTGCTCAATAAGCCCATTCCCTTGTGGTTAATAACAGAATTATCAGATAGCTACCCTGGTTAATAACAGAATTATCAGATAGCTATTCTGGTTGATAACAAGAATTATCAGATAGTTATCCTGGTTGATAACAAGAATTATCAGATAGTTATCCTGGTTGAGAATATAATTATCAGATAGATATCCTGGTTAATAACAAGAATTATCAGATAGTTATCCTGGTTGATAACAAGAATTATCAGATAGCTATCCTGGTTGAGAATAGAATTATCAGATAGCTATCCTGGTTGAGAATAGAATTATCAGATAGCTATCCTGGTTAATAACAAGAATTATCAGACAGCTATCTTGGTTGATAAGAAGAATTATCAGATAGCTATCCTGGTCAGGGCCAGATTAAGAGCCCAGTGGGCCTGGTGCTGACAATTATGATGGGGCCTAATTACAGAATCTTATCGACCAAAAACCATAACAGTCATACCTCCCAAGCTTCATGTATCTAATGGAGATCGTGTTGGATGGAAACTCAAAGGATGCAGCTATAAGAAAACACATACTCTATGCTAATCTATCTCTAATTTATGCTTTCATCTTTCAAGTAAATCCATACCCCGTAACAGCAGTGTCCAGTGAAGCAGGAAGTCAATGGGCGATGTAAAAGGGTGGGCCACTGACACAAATCACGTGACCAGAACTGCTAAAAGAGGTGAACATGCCCAAAAAGGGGGCATGTCTGTCCAAAGAATTGGAAGGCCAGCCTGGCATCAGTGTCCCTATGTACCACAGTGTCAGTGTCCCCATGTCGCCCAGTCCCCTAGTCTCCCAGTGTCTGTGTCCTCATTCCTCCCTGTGTCCCCATGTCTGTGTTTCCCGTGTCACTAGGATACTAGGGGACACTGAGAGACCCGGGGACACAGAGACCCAGGGACACTGAGACACATGGGGGTACTGAGACACTTGGGGACAATGGGAGACATGGGGACACAGATACTAGGGACACAGAGACATTTATGGACGCTAAGGTACTAGGAACACTGAGACATTTGAACACAGGCACTGGGAGACTAGGGGACACTGGGAGACATGGGGACACTGAGACACTAGGGACACTGGCTGGGATGCATGGGGACACTGAAAAATGTGGGGTCACTGGGAGACATGGGGACACTGAGAGACATGGGGACACTGAGACACTGGCTGGGAGACATGTGGACACTGAGAGACATGGGGACACAGACACTGGGAGACTAGGGTACACTGCGAGCCATGGGGACACTGAGAGACCCAGGGACACAGAGACATAGGGACACTGAGACACATGGGGGTACTGAGACACTTGGGGACAATGGGAAACATGGGGACACAGACATGGGAACACAGACACTGGGAGACTAGGGGACACTGAGACACTATGGACACTGGCTGGGAGGCATGGGGAAACTGAGACACTTGGGGACACTGGGAGACATGGGGGCACTTGTGGAAATAGACATGGGTACACTGGGAGACTGAAAAATGTGGGGACAATGGGACACATCGGGACACAGAGACATGGGGACATTGAGACACTGGCTGGGAGACATGGTGACACTGACTGGGGACATGTGGACACTGGGAGACATGGGGACACGGAAATTTGGGGACACTGGGAGACATGGGGACACTGGGGGCCATGGGCACACTGAGAGACTTGGGGACACAGACAATGGGAGACTAGGGGACACTGGTAGCCATGGGGACACTGAGATACTAGGGACACTGGCTGGGAGACATGGAGACAATGTGTCCCTAGTGTCTCCGTGTCCCAATGTGTCTCCTAATATTCCTATGTCTCACAGCATCCCCATGTGTCTGTGTCCCCTAGTGTCTCAGTGTCCCCATGTTTCCCTGCTGCCTTTCCCTCCCATCCTTCACTTCCCTGAAGTGTAGTCTGTCTCTGTAGGTTGGGAGCTGCTGTCTGAACTCTCTGTGGTGTGTAGCTGCTCCCCCGCAGATCAGTGAGTAGAGAGAGGCAGGGAAGGATATGCTGTAACTTCCTACCCCTGCCTCTCTCCACACACAGTGACCCCTACTGGCTGGTGCTGGTATTGCAGAGTAATCTCTGTTTATACTGAAAAAAAATCTGCATTTGTATTGCCGGTATTACTGCAATACCGGCACGGCCAGGCAGCCTCAAATATCAGCTGTGCTGGTAAAATACCAGTCAGGTAGCAAACCCAAGAGTAGTGTGAAAAAAAAAAGTAATATATATATATATATATATATATATATATATATATATATATATATATATATATATATATATATATACATTTTTTTTTTTTTTTTAAATGGGCCTATTCCATGGGCCTGAGCCTGGAGCTGCAGCTCCATCAGCCCCTATGTTAATACGGCCCTGATCCTGGTTAATAACAGAATTATCAGATCGCTATCCTGGTTGATAACAGCATTATCAGATAGCTATTCTGGTTGATAACAGAATTATCAGATAGCTATCCTAGTTGAAAACAAGAATTATCAGATAGCTATTCTGGTTGATAACAAGCATTATCAGATAGTTATCCTGGTTGATAAAAGAATTATTAGATAGCTATCCTGGTTGATAAAATAATTATTAGATAGCTATCCTGGTTGATAACAAGAATTATCAGATAGTTATCCTGGTTGATAACAAGCATTATTATATAGCTATCCTGGTTAATAAACAAATTATCAGATAGTTATCCTGGTTGATAACAATAATTATCAGATAGCTATTCTGGTTGATAACAAGAATTATCAGATAGCTATCCTGGTTGATAACAAGAATTATCAGATCAATATCCTGGTTAACAACAGAATTATCAGATAGCTATCCTGGTTGATAACATAATTATCAGATCACTATCCTGGTTGCAATTATCAGATCACTATCCTGGTCGATAACAATAATTATCAGATAGTTATCCTGGTTGATAACAAGAATTATCAGATAGTTATCCTGGTTGATAACAAGAATTATCAGATAGTTATCCTGGTTGATAACAAGAATTAACAGATAGTTATCCTGGTTGATAACAAGAATTATCAGATAGCTATCCTGGTTCATAACAAGAATTATCAGATAGTTATCCTGGTTGATAACAGAATTATCAGATAGATATCCTGGTTGATAACATAATTATCAGATAGTTATCCTGGTTGATAACATAATTATCAGATAGCTATCCTGGTTGATAACAAGAATTATCAGATAGTTATCCTGGTTGATAACAGAATTATCAGATAGTTATCCTGGTTGATAACAGAATTATCAGATAGTTATCCTGGTTGATAACAGAATTATCAGATAGTTATCCTGGTTGATAACAGAATTATCAGATAGTTATCCTGGTTGATAACAGAATTATCAGATAGTTATCCTGATTGATAACAAGAATTATTATACAGTTATCCTGGTTGAGCATTTTTTGGAAGGATAACTCTCCCTTGGTAAATATTACAAATAAGGGGCATGCAAAATCTAATTAAACTTAAATATTTATTTTAAAAAACAAAGAAATTAAAACCTTAAAACAAATATAAAATCCCTCAATTAAAACTCTTTCTGTTCCCCATGCAGTAGTGCACATAATCAAGACATTTGAACTATTTCTGGGACATTCTCAGACATAAAATTCTGTCTCGTCTTGAGAAAGTCAAAAGTGTGACTTCCAGTGCTAGTGTAGCGAAAGCAGGAGAACCTTAAACACTGTAATCGTGTGCTACATCGAGAGTTACCATGAATTTGGATTGTCTGCTTCTGGGGTTCGTTATTTGAGTCAAGTACTCCAATTGCACCAGTATTGTTTAATAAATGGCAGCTGGTATTTATTTTTAATCCATATAACTGATCCCACATGGATAAGATGACATGTCATTGTTAAGTGATCTATACAGACTCGTTTTGAGAGATTTAGGTTTATTCTACATGTTTACATATTTTTCAGACTGCAGGGAAAATGGATATTTTGATGGATTTAGATGCATCTGCAATGAACAATACGCTGGTCCTCGGTGTGAACATTCAACAACAGGATGTGAGAATGGAGGGTTTATGATAAATGACATCTGTTCCTGCCCTACACATTTCTATGGACCCAACTGTCAGTATGCTAACAGCAGCATTATAGTAGGTAAGTGTCTAGCATAGTAATGATGGAAATTGATAATGCAAAGCAAGGTTTTGCAAATTGTCACCATAATAGATGGCCAATTTGGTAAAATTCCTGTACTCACTATGAACCCAATGCTAATGAACTAAGACTGAATGGACCCTTGATATTTGGAAAGGATCTCATTACTGTAGTGACTTTTATTTGAAAATAGGTGTAACGGATCACCTGGCACCCCAACTGGGTACCTCCGTTGATGGATGCTCCTAGTGCTTCCCGAGGGCTTTAAGCACTCCCCTTGACACCATAAGCACCGCAAGCCCCACGAACCGCCGCAGCTTGGTTGGGGTCTCGCCGTCTCCTACCCACCCTGGACCTACGACAAGGCTCCAGGCTCCAGTGGGTGAACCTCTCTTCCTTCCTCTCTTCCTTCCTTAAAAGAGCTTAGTGATTATAGCCAGGGGAGTATACAGCGTATAGCAATCCCCAGTGTAGATACGGCCTTTTCCTCCACACATGAGACGAGGCTCTATGTTATGGGTAAAACAGGAACTCAGCAGTCTGAGGCTTTATTGTGTCTTATATACAGGTTTTCCGCCAAGGTTACCAACCATGTGGACCTTGTGGAACACAGGATACAAAGTTACAGAAACCAGGACAGGATCAGGACAGTCTTGTACATTTAGACACTCCCAGGCAATGCACACAAACCCTCCCTGCTTGGGAGATAATTGAGTAAGATACTGTATTAACTCAATTATCCCCAAGCAGAAAAAAACACATTTTACACAAAACACAGAAAACACCCCAAAACACCACATATTCCCATAAATACATCCATGGATAGCCCTGATCTGGGTGAACAACATATCCCAAAATCATCCAGATCAGAGCATGGGTTCAGGAAATTCCTGGAAGTCATATTTGGCCGACCCCAAGCATGGCTTTCATGCTCAAAACAGTTCCAGGGTTTTAAGCTGTGCGGCTGGTCTAGTTCACATAGTTCAAATGCAGTTCGAATGCACAAACGGGGGCCGTTCGTGCAAATAGCCAATGTTAAAGTGGCGTTTGAATTGTCGAATGCTGTTCGACTCCCGCCGAAGCGTCAACGTTTCAAAGAAGGTGAGGTTCAGCAGTGTTCGCGTCGTCACGTGTCCAATTTTAGTTCCATGAGCTCGACGGCAAAACACTGCAGACCGCGTTTGACTAAACCAGCCGTTCGTCAATTAGCTTGCGGTTAACCACCAGTATCGGAGGTAAATTGGCTGCACACTCCACTTGTGTGTGGTCCGACTGTTCGGTAGTTTGTTGGGTAAGTTCCATTTACCGAACCACATAGTAAAAAGGCACGAACAAGCCTTTTTACTGGGAGGAAACAAAGTATGGGCCATAATCCTGAGGTAAAAGGCTGGCAAACCCCAGCCCCTCTAAAACCCAGTAGCGAGGTTATTTTCGCCACAATAGGTAAATTCAATTAAAACTGAATTATAGCCAAATTTCACCACTACAAAAAAAAAAAAAAATAAGGAAAAAAGAAAGGAAATAGTACAATAGGGTATTATTTAGGATTAGAGCCATGAATTGCTTTCTTGTGCTTACTGATACCAGTTTCCATCTTTATAATGCCACTGAAAGATGTATTGATAATAATATTCTTACCGATCGTATAGGTTTACAGGTGATGTCAGCAATCTTTAGCATTTTATCTTTAATAAAGATGTCATGGTTTTAGGGTACAATATGACCCCAAAGAAATGACCTTCTGAACCCTCAGAGGCTTTGGAACCAGTCTCCGATTCAAGCTCACTTCCACCGATCTCACGATGTGCAGGGCTTTCCATCTGATGTACAATCATCCCCCTTACTTGTTTTGTGTAAACTGCAAGTTTGCAGCGCCAGTTTGTGACTGCTTGCAATGTACATCGTCATCTCTGCCCTGTGTGTATTATACACACAGGGCCGGCCTTAGGCATTTAGACGCCCTGTGCGAAAAATCTTCACAGCGCCCCCCCCCCCCCCGTCATCCATGTATGCTGTAATGTTTGTGTTGTATGTGTATGTGATAGTAGGTGTGATATGTATGCTATGTGTGATATTTGTAATGGGTGTATTAACAGTGTGTGATATGCGTGTATTGGTTGTATGTGACACACACACACACACACACACAGAGTCAGACTGCCATACACACACACAGGAAGATAGTCATACACACACACACAGACACACAAAGGCAGACAGTCTCACACACACACACACACAGGCAGAAAGTCAGTCATACACACAGACACAGACAGTAATACACACACACAGAGGCAGACAGTCATACACACACACATACACACACAGGCAGACAGTCATACACACAGACACACACAGGCAGACAGTCATACACACAGACACACACAGGCAGTCAGCCATACACACATAGGCAGACAGCCATACACACATAGGCAGACAGCCATACACACAGAGGCAGTCATACACACAGAAGCAGTCATACACACAGAAGCAGTCATACACACAATCACACACACAGAGGCAGACAGTAATACACACAGACACACAGTGGCAGTCATACACACACACAGACACACACAGGCAGACAGTCAGTCATGCACACAGACACAGACAGTAATACACACAGACACACACAGAGGCAGACAGTAATACACACAGACACACACAGTCATACACACAGACACACACAGAGGCAGACAGTCATACACACACACACAGACAGTCATACACGCAGACAGTCATACACACAGACACACACAGGCAGACAGTCATACACACACACACACACACAGACAGGCAGGCAGACAGTCATACACACACACACAGACACACACAGGCAGACAGTCATACACACACACACAGACAGGCAGGCAGACAGTCATACACACACAGACAGTAATACACACAGGCAGAGAGTCACACTCACCTGGCAATCACACAGTTACCTGCAGGGCCGTCTTTAAGGAGGGGCAAACGGGGCAGCTGCCCTGGGCCCAGTTACTCATGGGGGGCCCAAAGCAGCTGCCCCGTGGGCCCCTCCTTTTTTAAAAATATTTCCCTACCTAATGGGCCCGTGGTGCTAGTATTACGGCTGCACCGGGGCCCACACACTAAGGGGGCCCACCGGGTGGCCCATACCCTTAGGGCCACCCAGTGAGCATGTTCCAGCAGGGGTCTGGTCGGCGCTGTGGCCCTTTAACAGCGCGACCGGGCCCTTGCTTAACGGCTGCAGGGGAGGAAGTGACGTCCGCGAATCACTTCCTCCCACCTCACAGACATCGGGCCGCGCGGGAGGCTGCTGAGCCAGGATCCAGTGAGGAGGGGGAGCAAGCAGAGCCAGACTCCCAACTACCCCAGCCAGCACACTGGACCCCAGGGAAGGAAGCCTCTTTCAAAGGTAGGAAACTGAAGAGTGTCTGTCTGTGTGTGTGTGTGTGTGTGTGTGTGTCAGTATGTTTGTCTGTGTGTGTCAGTATGTGTGTCAGTATGTCTGTGTTTCAGTATGTCTGTGTTTCAGTATGTTTGTCTGTGTGTCAGTATGTATGTGTGTGTGTGTGTGTGTCAGTATGTCTGTGTGTGTGTCAGTATGTCTGTGTGTGTGTCAGTATGTGTGTCTGTGTGTGTGTGTCAGTATGTCTGTCTGTGTGTCAGTATGTATCTCTATGTGTGTGTCAGTATGTATGTGTGTGTGTGTCAGTATGTATGTCTGTGTGTCAGTATGTATGTATTTGTGTGTGTCAGTATGTCTGTGTGTTTGTCAGTATGTATGGCTTTGTGTGTCAGTATGTATGTCTGTATGTTTCTATGTCTGTGTGTGTGTCAGTATGTATGTGTCAGTCAGTATATGTCTGTGTGTCAATTTGTATGTCTTTGTGTGTGTCAGTATGTCTGTGTGTGTGTCAGTATGTATGTATGTCTGTGTGTGTCAGTATGTATGTGTCAGTCAGTATATGTGTGTGTGTCAGTTTGTATGTCTGTGTGTGTCAGTATGTATGTCTGTGTGTGTCAGTTTGTGTGTCTGTATGTATGTCGGTGTGCCAGTCAGTATGTCTGTGTATGTGTCAGTATGTATGTCTGTCACAGTGTCAGTATGTCTGTCACAGTGTCAGTATGTCTGTCACAGTGTCTGTGTGTGTGTGTGTGTGTGTCAGTGTGTATCTGTATGTAGCCAATGTGTGTATCTGCATGTGTGTCAGTGTTTGTATCTGCATTTGTCAGGTTATGTATCTGTGTGTCTGTGTGTTGTCATTGTGTGTGTCTGTGTATCTGTATGTTGTCAGTGTATCTGCGTGTGTGTCAGTGTGTGCATCTGTGTGTCTGCATGTGTGCCAGGTTGTGTGTCTGTATGTGTGTGTGTCAGTGTGTGTAAATGTGTCTGTATAGCTGCATCTGTATGATTGTGTATATCTGTGTATCTGCAAGTGTTTCTGTGTGTGTATGTGTATCACAGTGTGTGTGTTTGTGACAGTGCATGTGTATTTGTGCATACATGTCAGCATTCAACACTACACACAAATACACACCTGCATTCAAACTTCAACACTACATATAAACACACCTCTTTTTTTAAACAACAAAATTATAAATAAACACACCAGTGTATTCATAAACGAACACTACACATAAATGCATACTTGCATTTAAATGCCATCTCCACATACAAACACACCCCTACATTCACACAAACATACTCCATACAAAAACATGCTTACACTCAAACACACAAATACTGCTCAGTGCTAAATACAACCCTGCATGCATGGGAAAATGGTAGCGCCCCAGCTGTCAAAGCATTGTTGGAGTTGCATGACAGATGGGGATCTACCTTTTGCCCCCTCTTGCCCAAAATAATTCATGCACTCTCTACTTTACGTCCGCCTCTGCGTTGGGGTGGGGGGCATGATTGCATGCCAGGGAGGGGACGACAGGGTTCAGGGGGCCCAAGCAAATGTTTGCCCAGGGTCCAATCCATATTAAAGACGGCCCTGGTTACCTGTGGAGTTCATTGTGGAGGCAGTGCAGCTCCTGGTGACTGTTTGGTGGGGAAGCAGGGACTCCATCCTGCTTCCCCTGCTGCAGTTTTCCGGCGCTTTTAGCTCCGCCCCCGCCGCACGGTAAGCTCCGCCCCCGCTGCAAATTTAAAAAAAAATAAAAAATATTATTTTTTTTTTAAAATCCTGTGCGGCCGCACGGCGCCCCCTGCTCCATGGCGCCCTGTGCGGCCGCACAGCTCGCACACCCCTAAGGCCGGCCCTGTAATACACAGAGCAGTGTGTGTGTCTGTATTATACACAGAGCGGTGCGTGTGTCTGTATTATACACAGAGCAGGGTGTGTGTCTGTATTATACACAGAGCAGGGTGTGTGTCTGTATTATACACAGAGCGGTGCGTGTGTCTGTATTATACACAGAGCAGTGTGTGTGTCTGTATTATACACAGAGCAGTGTGTGTGTCTGTATTATACACAGAGCAGTGTGTGTGTCTGTATTATACACAGAGCGGTGCGTGTGTCTGTATTATACACAGAGCAGGGTGTGTGTCTGTATTATACACAGAGCAGGGTGTGTGTCTGTATTATACACAGAGCGGTGCGTGTGTCTGTATTATACACAGAGCAGTGTGTGTGTCTGTATTATACACAGAGCAGTGTGTGTGTCTGTATTATACACAGAGCAGTGTGTGTGTCTGTATTATACACAGAGCAGTGTGTGTGTCTGTATTATACACAGAGCGGTGCGTGTGTCTGTATTATACACAGAGCAGTGTGTGTGTGTCTGTATTATACACAGAGCAGGGTGTGTGTCTGTATTATACACAGAGCGGTGCGTGTGTCTGTATTATACACAGAGCAGTGTGTGTGTGTCTGTATTATACACAGAGCAGTGTGTGTGTCTGTATTATACACAGAGCAGTGTGTGTGTCTGTATTATACACAGAGCAGTGTGTGTGTCTGTATTATACACAGAGCAGTGTGTGTGTCTGTATTATACACAGAGCAGTGTGTGTGTCTGTATTATACACAGAGCAGTGTGTGTGTCTGTATTATACACAGAGCGGTGCGTGTGTCTGTATTATACACAGAGCAGTGTGTGTGTCTGTATTATGCACAGAGCAGTGTGTGTGTCTGTATTATACACAGAGCAGTGTGTGTGTCTGTATTATACACAGAGCAGTGTGTGTGTCTGTATTATACACAGAGCAGTGTGTGTGTGTGTCTGTATTATATACAGAGCAGTGTGTGTGTCTGTATTATATACAGAGCAGTGTGTGTGTGTGTCTGTATTATACACAGAGCAGTGTGTGTGTCTGTATTATACACAGAGCAGTGTGTGTGTGTGTCTGTATTATATACAGAGCAGTGTGTGTGTGTCTGTATTATATACAGAGCAGTGTGTGTGTCTGTATTATACACAGAGCAGTGTGTGTGTCTGTATTATACACAGAGCAGTGTGTCTACCTGTAATATACACAGAGCTGTGCAGGGCTCGAGTCCTGCAGGAACGCATGGGAACGGCGTTCCTGCACTTTTTCCAAAGCAGGAACGCCGTTCCCGCTAGTGATCCTGCAGGACCTGCCCTGCTACCTGCACACAGGGGCCATCACACGCTGTGTTCCCTCTCCAGCTCTAATTCTCGCGAGACCCGCCGTTGTTAGAGCGTTGCCATGGGTTACCATGGCAACGCTCCGCACAGGCGAGTCTCGCAAGAGTTAGAGCTGGAGAGGGAACACAGCGTGTGATGGTCCCTGTGTGCAGCGGCTGCCTCCCTCCACCGGACATCCAGGCGATCTCCCCCCTCCCTGACAAGGTAAGAAGCAGGGAGGGGGGAATTAAATAAACAAATATAGACACATAAAGTTTAAAAAAATGCTCCCCCCATCATCCAGCACACACACACACACACACAGATCATCCAGCACACACACAGATCATCCAGCACACACACACATCATCCAGCACACACACACAGAGATCATCCAGCACACACACACATCATCCAGCACACACACACACACAGATCATCCAGCACACACACACACACAGATCATCCAGCGCACACACACATACACACACACACAGATCATCCAGCACGCGCACACACACACACACACACACACAGATCATCCAGCACACACACACACACAGATCATCCAGCACACACACACTCACATCATCCAGCACACACACACACACAGATCATCCAGCACACACACACACAGATCATCCAGCGCACACACACACACACAGATCATCCAGCGCACACACACACACACACAGATCATCCAGCGCACACACACACACACACACAGATCATCCAGCACACACACACACACACACACATCATCCAGCACACACACACACACAGATCATCCAGCACACACACACACACACACAGATCATCCAGCACACACACACACACACACACACACACAGATCATCCAGCACACACACACACACAGATCATCCAGCGCACACACACACACAGATCATCCAGCACACACACACACAGATCATCCAGACACACACACACACACAGATCATCCAGACACACACACACACACAGATCATCCAGCACACACACACACAGATCATCCAGCACACACACACATCATCCAGCACACACACACACACACCCATCATCCAGCACACACACACACACACAGATCATCCAGCACACACACACACACACAGATCATCCAGCACACACACACACACAGATCATCCAGCGCACACACACACACACAGATCATCCAGCACACACACACACACACACAGATCATCCAGCGCGCACACACACACACACACACACACACAAAGATCATCCAGCACACACACACACACACATATACACAGATCATCCAGCACACACACACACAGATCATCCAGCACACACACACACACACACACACACAAATCATCCAGCACACACACACACACACACACAGATCATCCAGCACACACACACAGATCATCCAGCACACACACACACACAGATCATCCAGCACACACACACACACAGATCATCCAGCGCACACACACACAGATCATCCAGCGCACACACACACACACACAGATCATCCAGCACACACACACACATCATCCAGCACACACACACACATCATCCAGCACACACGCACACACCATCCAGCAAACACACACCATCCAGCACACACACACACACCATCCAGCACACACACACACACACACACATCATCCAGCACACACACACACACACATCATCCAGCACACACACAAACACACACACATCATCCAGCACACACACAAACACACACACACCATCCAGCACACACACACACACACACACACCATCCAGCACACACACACACACCATCCAGCACACACACACCATCCAACACACACACATCATCCAGCACACACACACACACACCATCCAGCAGACGCACACCATCCAACACACACACATCATCCAGCACACACACACACACACACAATCATCCAACACACATACACACACCATCCAGCACACATCATCCAGCACACACACACACACACACACACACATAATCCAACACATACACATCATCCAGCACACACACATCATCCAGCACACACACTTCATCCAGCACACACACTTCATTCAGCACACACACTTCATCCAGCACACACACATCATCCAGCACACACACATCATCCAGCACACACACACATCATCCAGCACACACACACACATACACACACCATCCAGCACACATCATCCAACACACACACACATAATCCAACACACACATAATCCAGCACACACACACATAATCCAGCACACACACACACTTCATCCAGCACACACACTTCATTATACACAATCTGCACTTACTACAAACATACTGCATTCATTAAACATACTATGCACTCATTACAAACACACTACATTCACTATACACACTCTGCACTCATTATACACACTCTGCACTCACTACAAACACACTACATTCACTACACACACTGCATTCATTATACACACTCTGCACTCACTACAAACACACTACATTCACTACACACACTGCACTCACCACTCACTACAAACTACATTCATTATACACACTGCACTCACTACAAACTACATTCATTATACACAGTCTGCACTCACTACAAACACACTACATTCATTATACACACACTGCACTCACTATACAAACTGCATTCATTATACAAACTCTGCACTCACTACAAACACACTGCATTCATTATTCAAACTCTGCACTCACTACAAACACACTACATTTATTATACACACTCTGCACTCACTACAAACACACTACATTTATTATACACACTCTGCACTCACTACAAACATACTACATTCATTATGCACACTGCACTCACTACAAATAGACTACATTCACTATACACACTCTGCATTCACTATACAATCTCTGCACTCACTGTACACACTCTGCATTCACTACAAACACACTCACACTACATAAGCTGCATTCATTATACACACTCTGCACTCACTACAAATACACTGCATTCATTATACACACTGCACTCACTACAAACTACATTCATTATACACACTGCACTCACTACAAACTACATTCATTATACACAGTCTGCACTCACTACAAACACACTACATTCATTATACACACACTGCACTCACTACAAACACACTACATTCATTATAGACACACTGTACTCACTACAAACACACTACATTCATTATACACACTCTGCACTCACTACATACACACTACATTCATTATACACACTGCACTCACTACACACACTACATTCATTATACACACTGCACTCACTACAAACACACTACATTCATTATACACACTTTGCACTCACTACACACACTACATTCATTATACACATTCTGCACTCACTACAAACACACTACGTTCATTATAGACACTCTGCACTTACTACAAACACACTACATTCATTATACACACACACACTACTCACTACAAACACACTACATTCATTAAACACACTTTGCACGCACTACAAACACATTACATTCACTATACACACTCTGCACTCACTACAAACACACTACATTCACTATACACACTTTGCACTCACTACACACACTACATTCATTATACACACACTGCACTCACTACAAACACACTACATTCATTATACACACACTGTACTCACTACAAACACACTACATTCATTATACACACTCTGCACTCACTACAAACACACTACATTTATTATACACACCCTGCACTCACTACAAACATACTACATTCATTACGCACACTGCACTCACTACAAATAGACTACATTCATTATACACACTTTGCACTCACTACAAACACACTGCATTCATTATACAAACTCTGCACTCACTACAAACACACTACATTTATTATGCACACTGCATTCACTACATTTATTATACACACTGCATTCACTACAAACACACTACATTCATTATACACATTCTGCACTCACTACAAACACACTACATTTATTATACACACTGCACTCACTACAAACACACTACATTCATTATGCACACTGCACTCACTACAAATAGACTACATTCATTATACACATTCTGCACTCACTACAAACACACTACATTTATTATACACACTCTGCACTCACTTCAAACACACTGCATTCATTATACAAACTCTGCACTCACTACAAACACACTACATTCATTATACAAACTCTGTACTCACTACAATCACACTGCATTTATTATGCACACTGCAATCACTACATTTAATATACACACTCTGCACTCACTACAAACACACTGCATTCATTATACAAACTCTGCACTCACTACAAACACACTGCATTCATTATTCAAACTCTGCACTCACTACAAACACACTACATTTATTATACACACTCTGCACTCACTACAAACACACTACATTTATTATACACACTCTGCACTCACTACAAACATACTACATTCATTATGCACACTGCACTCACTACAAATAGACTACATTCATTATATACACTGCACTCACTACACATAGACTACATTCATTATACACTCTGCACTCACTACAAACACACTGCATTCATTATACAAACTCTGCACTTACTACAAACACACTACATTTATTATGCACACTGCATTCACTACATTTATTATACACACTGCATTCACTACAAACACACTACATTCATTATACACACTCTGCACTCACTGCAAACACACTACATTCATTATACACACTCTGCACTCACTACAAACATACTACATTCATTATGCACACTGCACTCACTACAAATAGACTTCATTCATTATACACACTGCACTCACTACAAATAGACTACATTCATTATACACTCTGCACTCACTACAAACACACTGCATTCATTATACAAACTCTGCACTCACTACAAATACACTACATTTATTATGCACACTGCATTCACTACATTTATTATACACACTGCATTCACTACAAACACACTACATTCATTATACACATTCTGCACTCACTACAAACACACTACATTCATTATACACACCCTGCACTCACTACAAACATACTACATTCATTATACAAACTCTGCACTCACTACAAACACACTGCATTCATTATACAAACTCTGCACTCACTACAAACACACTACATTTATTATGCACACTGCATTCACTACATTTATTATACACACTGCATTCACTACAAACACACTACATTCATTATATACACTCTGCACTCACTACAAACACACTACATTCATTATACACACTCTGCACTCACTACAAACACACTACATTTATTATGCACACTGCATTCACTACATTTATTATACACACTGCATTCACTACAAACACACTACATTCATTATACACACTCTGCACTCACTACAAACACACTACATTCATTATACACACTCTGCACTCACTACAAACATACTACATTCATTATGCACACTGCACTCACTACAAATAGACTACATTCATTATACACTCTGCACTCACTACAAACACACTGCATTCATTATACAAACTCTGCACTCACTACAAACACACTGCATTCATTATACACACTCTGCACTCACTACAAACACACTGCATTCATTATACAAACTCTGCACTCACTACAAACACACTACATTTATTATGCACACTGCATTCACTACATTTATTATACACACTGCATTCACTACAAACACACTACATTCATTATACACATTCTGCACTCACTACAAACACACTACATTCATTATACACATTCTGCACTCACTACATTCATTATACACACCCTGCACTGCACTATATGCATAGGAGTGTAATTTATTTATTTTTTATGAGGGGGGGGGGGGGGGTGGGACTCTTGGGTGAGTTCCCACACTTTTTTCCCCAGGACTTGACCCCTGGAGCTGTGTGTGTATCTGTATTATACACAGAGCTGTGTGTGTGTCTGTATTATACACAGAGCAGTGTGTCTACCTGTATTATACACAGAGCTGTGTGTGCACGTCTGTATTATACACAGAGCAGTGTGTGTGTCTGTATTATACACAGAGCAGTCTGTGTGTCTGTATTATACACAGAGCAGTGTGTGTGTCTGTATTATACACAGAGCTGTGTGTGTGTCTGTATTATACACAGAGCAGTGTGTCTACCTGTATTATACACAGAGCTGTGTGTGCACGTCTGTATTATACACAGAGCAGTGTGTGTGTCTGTATTATACACAGAGCAGTGTGTGTGTCTGTATTATACACAGAGCAGTCTGTGTGTCTGTATTATACACAGAGCAGGGTGTGTGTCTGTATTATACACAGAGCTGTGTGTGTGTCTGTATTATACACAGAGCAGTGTGTCTACCTGTATTATACACAGAGCTGTGTGTGCACGTCTGTATTATACACAGAGCAGTGTGTGTGTCTGTATTATACACAGAGCAGTCTGTGTGTCTGTATTATACACAGAGCAGTGTGTGTGTCTGTATTATACACAGAGCAGTGTGTGTGTCTGTATTATACACAGAGCAGTCTGTGTGTCTGTATTATACACAGAGCAGTGTGTGTGTCTGTATTATACACAGAGCAGTGTGTGTGTCTGTATTATACACAGAGCGGTGCGTGTGTCTGTATTATACACAGAGCGGTGCGTGTGTCTGTATTATACACAGAGCAGTGTGTGTGTCTGTATTATACACAGAGCAGTGTGTGTGTGTCTGTATTATACACAGAGCAGTCTGTGTGTCTGTATTATACACAGAGCAGTGTGTGTGTCTGTATTATACACAGAGCAGTGTGTGTGTCTGTATTATACACAGAGCAGTGTGTGTGTCTGTATTATACACAGAGCGGTGCGTGTGTCTGTATTATACACAGAGCAGTGTGTCTACCTGTATTATACACAGAGCTGTGTGTGTGTCTGTATTATACACAGAGCTGTGTGTGTGTCTGTATTATACACAGAGCAGTGTGTGCACGTCTGTATTATACACAGATCATAAAGTTTAGTCAGGTGTGAAATGTATTTTGTGGGTTAATCAAAAGAAACACTGCACTGCAAGTGACCACCAGATGTTGGAGCCAACAAGTCTATTTACTACAGCAAAGGGCTGTTTTAATATAACCAGAGATTGCTCTGGAGGGACAGTGTGTCCAGATATCTACTTAGCCATTTGGTGTCAGGGTGGACTTGCACAGGCAGTGGCGAGGAGAACTAGTATCATGAATCACTCTGTAGCCAGTTCTTTCCTGTGTGTGCGTTATGCCCTGCTTTTTATTCCGATCGATTATTTACTGTATGCTGTGATCTATTTAAACTGGATGAATATCCTGCATTGCCAGTGCATACGCTACCAAAGATGAGTCCCAGCATTTAGCGGAGCAGTTAGTGGTGCAGGTTAGGTAAAACGCATACCCATGGACGATAGCATGCCTGAACTGTTGTGCCTTCAGTTACAAATGCCTCAGGGCCGTATCATCGCAATTTTGTACTATGTGATATATTGCTGTGTTAATATTTTAATCCACTTTATTTCCTTTTCATATCTTATTAGATCATGTGGTACTCGTTATTGACGTAGTTATCCGAATTACCAATGAGGAATATGAAGATGCACTACAAGACGAAACAAGTGAACAATATAAAACATTTGTTCCTAAATTTAAACGTCAGGTAAGACCTCAGAATGAATGAGCGGTTTATTCTATATAACGTTATGTCTGTATATTCAATAAAGTAATACATCATTATATTGCCTTATAACAGTAAATAGCACCCAATGGCCAAACTCTGGTGAAAATGACTGAATTACAACTGCATTCACAATTCTCAGATTTACAAAAGCCAAACGCCGTCAGGATTTGGTTTGTCTTATTAATTAAGACAATATAATTGTGGCGAAACCAACCTCGCCACTGTGCATGGTTGCTCGCCTTCCCCCTCTGGATTATAGCCCCACATTAAAAACTGTTTACTTTCCCTGCAGAAAGGCTTATTCGTGCCTTTCTGCCTGGGCGTTCGGCAGGTTGAATCTACCGAAACAATGCACAAATGGAGGGACCACCTGGGCAAGGAGTGTGCCAGTGATTTACCTCCCAGAAGCTGCGGATAATCGCAGCTTAATTGGCCAGCGGTGTTCAGCTCCAAAACTGTGGAACTCGAAATGGACAGTTAAACTCACGAACACCGCTGAGCCGGCGACCTCCCTTTTTTGTCATTACACGGACACTGGTCATTGAGCACTTTGTACATGTAAATAGTGCTACCACAGATAGCTAAGCCATGGAGCCCATTCGTGTAACGAAAGACTATGGGAAAGACTTTGGCTCCATGACGATTGAACTGTATGTGATCTGAGCGCCATTCGTTAATAATGTGCGCTCAGATCTAAACTATCTGGGGATAGGTAGAATGTATATGTTTTATTCATTATTTGCAACATTGTGTATTTTTGTGTCTTTTTATGAACATGTGCTCAATGGAGTTTTGCCTCTGTCCTTGGAGATAATTGGAATACTTCCGAATTATCTCCAGGATATAGGGGAGGGATTGTAATGTAAATATATAGGAACTGACAGTGAGAATGGAGGAAATAAATAGACCCGATAGGATCAATAACAGCAGGGCTGCATCACATACAAGGGAGCGACTTGTCTGGTAGAACTAAAAAGATATATATCTGGTATGTGAGCGCTCCAATAAAAATAAACTAATAATCATGCAATAAAATAAAATAAAATATTGAAATGATGTAATGACCACTATAGCTAGAACCACCACAATGACCACCAAATAAAAAATATATAATATATTGAATCTAATGAAGAAATAGGCATATACACTGGGTCAATCTATCTAAACAAATGTACTATACACATGTACAAAGTGTATACAAAACTTCATTTATTGTATAAAAAACGAAACATAGAAATATGAAACAGCACCTCAAATGTCCAGCTCAGATCTTAGTATAGTGAATAATATGGGGCCCCTTATTCATTGTTGTTTTCCACAAAAGACTGATGTAAGAAATAGGAGATGTGCACATAAAAAATAAAAATAAAAGAATGAAAAATGAATTCAGACGAAAAAGTTAATGTATATTCCGTAAAAAATATATGATAGAAGGATAGTACCCAAATGAATGCACCGTCTCACGGGGAGGGAGCTCGGGAACCAACCAAACACCCGGGTCAAGACTAAGGGGGTTGCGATTAGGATAACCCCAAATGTGAAATCACATCCACCAGATATGGAACACTGTGGGGGTTCACCAAGGCAACTTACCCTGTTCGTCCGACCTTCGGATGAGGTACTGGGAGCACATCAACTCCAAACAGTGAGAGGTGCAGACAATGCCGTTCCCGCCAGGTCAATCGCCGAAAATCAATGTCAAATAGTAAAGGAAGGACCGGCTGGAAAATTCAAATAGGTCGGCGGTGTGGTGAAGCAGCAGACAGCACGTCTACGCGTTTCGTCATTGCTAGAGGACTTTTTCAAGACAATGTATGCTGTCTAAGAGCAGGGTATATATACCCCCTCTTGATTATTTTACAAAGTGGTCATAATTGTTAATTGGTGCAATAAAATCATTTATATATATATATATATATATACATAAAAAAGGCTGCATGTTATTAAAGTAACACAGACTGCAATGAATGAGAGTGTAATGAACTCATTTATAATTACTGAACAATGTCACATAATTAACTTCAAAAATGCATAATTAAAAATATATAATAAAAATAAAAATATATGACAATAATTGAATAATTAAATATCCATTTTCAAGATGTTTTCACAAAACTTGATTATATTAATAGACCTTAATTTCCTAGTCTTTTTTTTAAAAAATAATGCAGTTAAATTATTATTTGAATCCTGGAAAATTAATTAAGGAAAAAACATTAAAATGATACTGAGAACTCATGTAAAACTCATATAAATATCATAGTGAACCATAAGATCTATAATGAATATCCAATATATATGTGGTTCCCAATTGATTCTCCCCCACATATGGAATCAGTGAAAAATCCTCCACTACCAGAGACAAAGAATATATATTACAAATCAATTCTTAGATGTTACATTCCACTTCTTCATTTAACCCATTAGGGGTAAGTGTATTAAGTCTAAAGATCCATTTGGTTTCCGCTGTGATTAGCGCTAATTTTCTATTAAGTGTGCTCTCTGCAATATGCTCAATACCCATCACTACTAGATGAGCACGATTACTCTCATGGGCCATTTGGAAGTGTCTGGCCACCGAAGATTTTCTATCATGGTTGCTGATGGCTCGCCTGTGTTCCCTAAACCTAGCTTTTAATGGTCTTGAGGTCTGACCTACATATAGTAAGCCACAAGTACACATCAGTAGGTATACAACAAATGGAGTATTACACGAGATTCTAGTGGATACATGGAAATTCTCATCTTTAGAGGATGAACAGAAGTTCTTCCTTCCATGACATATGTATTGACACGTTAGGCATCGGGTAGCACCACATTTAAAGTTTCCTGCTTCACATAATACCGATGTTTTATTGGTTTTTGTAGTCGGAAATTTGGAGGGAGCCAATAGATTCTTTAAATTCCTATTTTTACGGAATGTCACTCTGGGTACTTCAGGGATACTAAATCGAAGCCATGGATCCAAACGCAGAATCGACCAGTGATTTTTTAAAATCAGAATGATCTGATTATACGCCCTATTAAACGTAGTCGAGAAAATGGGACCTTTATTCTGACCCACCTCTCTAGTGCTAATGTGAAAATCATTCCTTGATGTACATCTTCTTTTGATCGGATGATTCTCCAGTAGCGATAGAATCTCCCTATGTTTGACTGAAGGGAGGAGTGGTGAAACTGGTATATCAACTGTGGACCCAGGGATGGTAGTGGAATTTTTTCTGTCCATTCCAATCTTCCGCTGATCGATAAGGGAACCTCTATTGAGCCCTCTGGCCTTCTGGTATGCCCGACAAATGATGTTGGGATCATAATTTTTATCCAGGAATCGCTGACAAAGGTCCAACGACTCCTCTTCAAAATTCTCCAAGAAGGAACAGTTGCGTCGGAGCCTGGTAAACTGGCTGAACGGAATATTATTAATCCACATGGGATGATGGCCACTAGTGGAATGTAAAAATCCGTTGACATCCACCTGTTTTTTATAAGTTTTGGTGAGGACATGACCAGATTTACCACTCAAAACTAAGTCCAGAAATTCAATCATAGATCTGTTTTTATTACTCGTGAAGGAGAGCCCCCACTCGTTGTTATTAAGACTTTGAACAAACTCCTCAGCTTCATTCAGATCACCCTCCCAAATGATCAGGATGTCATCAATGAAGCGTTTGTAGAATTTCAGGTGCCTCTTCCAGATTGGGTTATTGAAAATGTTGGAATGTTCCCATAGACCCATAAAGATGTTGGCATATGCTGGGGCAAAACTCGCCCCCATTGTTGTCCCTTTCTTCTGTAAATAAAATTGCCCATTGAAACAAAAATAGTTGTGGGTTAGGATAAATGATATGCTTTCAACAATGGCTTCAACTTGAAATAGTGGAAGAAGAGGATCTTCCAAAAGAAAGTGTTTGACCGCTTTCAAACCTAAATGATGGTCAATGTTGGAATATAAGGCTGCCACGTCAATAGTTAACCAGCAGAAATTATCCTGCCATACAAAATCTTGCATCAGAGACAGCACATGTCCTGTGTCTTTAATATAAGAGGGTAGATGGATCATGATTTTTTGAAGGTGAGTGTCTACCCATTTGGAGAGTGGTGCAGTGAGGGAACCAATAGATGAAATGATGGGTCTCCCCGGCGGGTTAGTAAGTGATTTATGAATCTTAGGGAGAAAATAAAAAATGGGGATATTGCCTTCACTAGAGAGGAGGAAACCTTTCTCCAATTTATCAATCACCTTCATGTCAAACATCTTGTTAACCCAGGCCCGTAAATCTTTAGTAAATCGGGTTGTGGGGTTGAAGGTGAGAACTTTATAGTATTCTTGGTCTCCAAGGATTCGATTGGCTTCACCCAGGTAATCCTCTCTATTGAGGAGGACAATCCCTCCTCCCTTGTCTGCTCCCTTTATAATAATGTTGTTATCCTTTTTAAGACCCTTTAGGGCTGACATTTCGAGATTAGTGAGGTTATGTTCCAATTTTCGATCTTTCTGTTGCTTCTCGAGGCACAAGACCAGATGTTTAAAATCCTTCAAAACCAATTCATAAAAGATAGGGATGAACCCTCCTTTGTCAGCTAGAGGATAATAGGTGGAGCGAGTTTTGAGTCCTGTAGATATACTAGCCTCCAACACCTCCAAAGCATCAACTTCTCTGAGGGATTCAGTTTGATCACTTAGTAGACTCATTAAATTCTTCAAGATGATTTTGTCTTGTGGATCATTTAGAAATATCGAATTCGTTTGGACGCTATTGGCCTCCTTGATATTGAAAGACCTGGTTAGGGTTAATTTTCTAATAAATTGGTTAAGATCTCGAAATAAATCTAGAATATCTGGATTCCTAAAAGGAGCAAAACTCAGACCCTTATTGAGTAAGGAGATCTCAGATGTAGTCAGTACATGGGTCGATAGGTTAAAGATTCCAGTTACGGAAGGCATCTCATCTTGTTGGGGTTTGCTTCCCTTTCCTCTTGTTCCCCTGTGGGTGCATCTCTTTTCTTGCTCCCTATTTTGGAGAAGAGTGGAAACGTTTTGGGTCGATCCACAGGGCACTCTTCTAAAAAATGAGCCTCAGCTGAATCATCTGGGTTGAGTGCTCTGGGGAGTTTGGGACGTGCTCCTAATTCCCCATGTTTGATCAGGGGACCTGACCTCTCCGTTGAACTTCGGTCTGTGGTCTCCAATATGGGGATAAAATTAGGGTTGTCCTGTCTCCTCCATCGGTCACGATGTGATGTATTGGGAGTATAGCGGGTACCTTTCTCTTTCTGGTAGTGATTGTTTCTGGTATAATGGTTTTGATTGAAGGAATTGTACGGTTTAGATTTGACTGCTTCCACATATTTCTTCGGGCTCCACTGAGGAGTACCCTTGGATCCATATGAACGATTTGCATAGTTCAGACTCCTTTTTCCTTTAAATTGTTGGATACGATCGGAATTTCGACTCATAGACTCATTCCCAGGGAAGGGAGTGGATAAATCCCTTTTCCCTCTTAAAGCCTTTCTTTGCCAATTTCTAATGCAGCCACTTTCATAGTCCTTTTGGTCTCTTATGTATTTGGTATTCTTTTTGGTGACCAGGTCTTTTTCAAATTTAATAATCCTGTTGTTCATAGTATTATCCAACTCTGTCACTAAATCGGGCTTGTCAGTGGCATTAATCTTCGAGTGAATCATTTCAATCTCCTTTTCAGTCTTTTTCAATCTGTACTCTCTATATCTCACTAAAATTCTCATGAGTACCATAGAGCAGTTATCTAAAGCTACCAACCATTCATTTTCCAATTCTGAATGGTCCGTGAAAAAAGGCTTTTTATCAAACCTCAGGCCTCTTGGGATCAATTGTTGATCAAGATACTTTTCTAACAATGCATGATCCCACCAATCTCTCATTTCAGATTTTAGTTGTTTCTCTAGCTCAAAGAAGAGGGATTTTATGGAGGGTTCCAATATGTGGGAGGGGGAGTTATCATCTTTATCCATTAATAGAGGGATTGCAATGTACTGTGGGACTGTTTTAACCCTGTATGCATGTAATTGGTCATTTTACCATTTGTGTCCCAGTCTTATAAATAAATACCGGGCAGGTAGCCCCATTAAACCAGATCAACACGAGCCTTGTCTCGTTCTTGGGGGGATTTATTGTATGCTGTTCCAGTTCGACTGCTAGGAGTGTAAACCTTTTGTATGGTTTTTCCTATTCGACTGTTTGGAGCATTTGTATGGTTCCGGTTCGACTGTTTGGAGAATTCGTATGGTTTCCTGTTCGGGAGATTGGTGTATGGAGTAGCTGCCTGTGAATCTGGAAGGGAATATCTCCTAAATGGCTTTTAACCCCTTTTTATGCCTGGGGGTGCCGTTACAATTGGTGGTAGCAGTGGGATCATTCCCACAGCCCAGAAGGACAGCTACAAGATTACACCAGTTCCTGGGATTTACAAATTGAGGGCAACGCATGTCTGAGTACAGCGACCCTGACAGCATCAGGATGGAACCAGCAGTGTTATACGATGAGGGTGTCATTGACAATTGGGATGCAGTCCACAAAGGCATCTGGTACCAGGCACTGAATAGCATACAGCACCAGCGGGGCGAGGGACTCCCCAGTGAGGAGCAGCAACAGCAGACACGAGTGGCACTGCGGATGCCCCTCCTGGGAGATCAGCCCCTGGAAGAATGGATAAAGGAACTGGAGCACCGGGTATGGCAGGAGCTGTGGCTGGAAGATGCCTACCAGGCACTCTGGTGGTATGCAGCGCAGTATATACCCTGGACAGCCGAGAATGACAAGCCAGAGGGAGAGGAGTTTGATGGCCCTGGTTTCTTATCGGAGTCTTTTTCGGTGCATGATTTAGGGAGCTCTACGCAAACCCAGATCCGTGACATCTTTGAGTGGAGGGAGAGTATGTATGACTGGGATGACCCTCATGAGGTGGAGCAAGACCTGGCCCACCTAGTAACACGAGAGATGGAGCTGGAGCAGGACTACCAACATCTGTTCCACTCCACTGAGAAGGCACGGCAGAAAAGCAGAGTAACAGACCTAGATCCAGAACTCTTCAGCTGGGAAGATATCATGGAGATTTACTGGGAGGAACCCCAGGCGGCTGGTGGAGATGGGACCGAGGTCTCTCCACCGGCCCTACAGGGATGCTGGGTGGTCGGCCCAGATCCCCAGTGGCAGATTGATTTGCAGGGAATAGAGAGCAGCGTCTCCTTTCCCCAGTGGCAGAGTGATTTGCAGGGAATAGAGAGCAGTGTCTCCTTTCCCCAGCGGCAGTGTGAAATGCAGGGAGTGGAGCGCATCGTCTCCCCTCCCCAGCGGCAGTATCACTTGCAGGGAGAGGAGAGCCCTGTCTCCCTCCCCCAGCGGCAGAATGAGCTACAGGGGGCAAGGACAGTTGGTCCTGTTTTACTGGGAGAGGAGAGCCTCGTCTTCCCTCCCCAGCGGCAGAGTAAAGTGCAGGGAGTGGAGAGCCTCGTCTCCCCTCCCAAGCGGCAGTACCCCTTGCAGGGAGAGGAGAGCCCTGTCTCCCTTCCCCAGCAGCAGGACAATGTATTGGGAGTAGAGACAGTCGTTCTCCCTCTCCAGCAGCCGGACGTGTATAAGGGAGAGGAGCCTGTTACACCCTCTCCCCAGCAGCAGCTAAGCCCACAAAGGGGAGACAAAAAGCTCCACACCAGTTCAGATGGGATCGTAGTCTCTGTGCCCAAACCACAGGGGGTAGGGACAGTCGGTCCTGTCCCCCAGCAGCAGGGATGGTTATCCAAAGGGGAGACAGTCTGTCTCCCCCTCCAGCAGCAGCACCAGGTCCAGAGAGAGGAGCCGTTACAATAATGTCAATGAAAAATTCATTTGGAAGAATTCAAGAACCAATTGAAAACACAGGAACCATAGATTTATCAATCAAATATTTGCAAATTATAATTTACTTACTTTTTACATGAAAACATGGGGTGTAACGCAGCAACTGTAAATGAATGAAAACATGGGGTGTAACATACCAACTGTAACTGAATGAAAACATGGGGTGTAACATGCCAACTGTAACTGAATGAAAACATGGAGTGCAACACACCAACTGCAACTGAATGAAAACATGGGGTGTAACATGCCAACTGTAACTGAATGAAAACATGGGGTGTAACACGCCAACTGTAACTGAATGAAAACATGGAGTGCAACACACCAACTGTAACTGAATGAAAACGTGGGGTGTAACACGCCAACTGTAACTGAATGAAAACATGTGGTGTAACACGCCAACTGTAACTGAATGAAAACATGTGGTGTAACACGCCAACTGCAACTGAATGAAAACATGTGGTGTAACACGCCAACTGTAACTGAATGAAAACATGGGGTGTAACACACCAACTGTAACTGAATGAAAACATGGGGTGTAACATGACAACTGTAACTGAATGAAAACATGGGGTGTAACATGACAACTGTAACTGAATGAAAACATGGGGTGTAACACGCCAACTGTAACTGAATGAAAACATGGGGTGTAACACGCCAACTGTAACTGAATGAAAACATTGGGTGTAACACACCAACTGTAACTGAATGAAAACGTGGGGTGAAACACACTAACTGTAACTGAATGAAAACATGGGGTGTAACACACCAACTGTAACTGAATGAAAACGTGGGGTGAAACACACTAACTGTAACTGAATGAAAACATGGAGTATAACATGCCAACTGTAACTGAATGAAAACGTGCAGTGAAACACACCAACAGTAACTGAATGAAAACATGGGGTGTAACACACCAACTGTAACTGAATGAAAACATGGGGTGTAACACACCAACTGTAACTGAATGAAAACATGGGGTGTAACGCAACAACTGTAACTGAATGAAAACATGGGGTGTAACGCAACAACTGTAACTGAATGAAAACATGGGGTGTAACAAACCAACCGTAACTGAATGAAAACATGGAGTATAACATGCCAACTGTAACTGAATGAAAACATGGGGTGTAACACACCAACTGTAACTGAATGAAAACATGGGGTGTAACATGCCAACTGTAACTGAATGAAAACATGGAGTATAACATGCCAACTGTAACTGAATGAAAACATGGGGTGTAACACACCAACTGTAACTGAATGAAAACATGGGGTGTAACGCACCAACTGTAACTGAATGAAAACATGGGGTGTAACATGCCAACTGTAACTGAATGAAAACATGGAGTATAACATGCCAACTGTAACTGAATGAAAACATGGGGTGTAACACACCAACTGTAACTGAATGAAAACATGGGGTGTAACATGCCAACTGTAACTGAATGAAAACATGGAGTATAACATGCCAACTGTAACTGAATGAAAACATGGGGTGTAACACACCAACTGTAACTGAATGAAAACATGGGGTGTAACGCACCAACTGTAACTGAATGAAAACATGGGGTGTAACATGCCAACTGTAACTGAATGAAAACATGGGGTGTAACAAACCAACTGTAACTGAATGACAAAATGGGGTGAAACACACCAACTGTAACTGAATGAAAACATGGGGTGTAACATGCCAACTGTAACTGAATGAAAACATGGGGTGTAACGCACCAACTGTAACTGAATGAAAACATGGGGTGTCACACGCCAACTGTAACTGAATGAAAACATGGGGTGTAACACGCCAACTGTAACTGAATGAAAACATGGGGTGTAACACACCAACTGTAACTGAATGAAAACATGGGGTGTAACACACCAACTGTAACTGAATGAAAACATGGGGTGTAACACACCAACTGTAACTGAATGAAAACATGGGGTGTAACACGCCAACTGTAACTGAATGAAAACATGGGGTGTAACACGCCAACTGTAACTGAATGAAAACATGGGGTGTAACATGCCAACTGTAACTGAATGAAAACATGGAGTATAACATGCCAACTGTAACTGAATGAAAACATGGGGTGTAACACACCAACTGTAACTGAATGAAAACATGGGGTGTAACATGCCAACTGTAACTGAATGAAAACATGGGGTGTAACACACCAACTGTAACTGAATGAAAACATGGAGTATAACATGCCAACTGTAACTGAATGAAAACATGGGGTGTAACACGCCAACTGTAACTGAATGAAAACATGGGGTGTAACACACCAACTGTAACTGAATGAAAACATGGGGTGTAACACACCAACTGTAACTGAATGAAAACATGGGGTGTAACATGCCAACTGTAACTGAATGAAAACATGGGGTGTAACACACCAACTGTAACTGAATGAAAACATGGAGTATAACATGCCAACTGTAACTGAATGAAAACATGGGGTGTAACACGCCAACTGTAACTGAATGAAAACATGGGGTGTAACACACCAACTGTAACTGAATGAAAACATGGGGTGTAACATGCCAACTATAACTGAATGAAAACATGTGGTGTAACACGCTAACTGTAACTGAATGAAAACATGGGGTGTAACACGCCAACTGTAACTGAACGACAATATGGGGTGTAACACACCAACTGTAACTGAATGAAAACGTGGGGTGTAAAAAACAAACTGTAACTGAATGAAAACGTGGGGTGAAACACACTAACTGTAACTGAATGAAAACATGGAGTATAACATGCCAACTGTAACTGAATGAAAACATGGGGTGTAACACACCAACTGTAACTGAATGAAAACATGGGGTGTAACAAACCAACTGTAACTGAATGAAAACATGGGGTGTAAAAAACAAACTGTAACTGAATGAAAACATGGGGTGAAACACACTAACTGTAACTGAATGAAAACATGGGGTGTAACAAACCAACTGTAACTGAATGAAAACATGGGGTGTAAAAAACAAACTGTAACTGAATGAAAACATGGGGTGTAACAAACCAACTGTAACTGAATGACAATATGGGGTGTAACACACCAACTGTAACTGAATGAAAACATGGGGTGTAACACGCCAACTGTAACTGAACGACAATATGGGGTGTAACACACCAACTGTAACTGAATGAAAACATGAGGTGTAACAAACCAACTGTAACTGAATGAAAACATGGGGTGTAAAAAACAAACTGTAACTGAATGAAAACGTGGGGTGAAACACACTAACTGTAACTGAATGAAAACATGGAGTATAACATGCCAACTGTAACTGAATGAAAACATGGGGTGTAACACACCAACTGTAACTGAATGAAAACATGGGGTGAAACACACTAACTGTAACTGAATGAAAACATGGAGTATAACATGCCAACTGTAACTGAATGAAAACATGGGGTGTAACACACCAACTGTAACTGAATGAAAACATGGGGTGTAACAAACCAACTGTAACTGAATGACAATATGGGGTGTAACACACCAACTGTAACTGAATGAAAACATGGGGTGTAACACGCCAACTGTAACTGAACGACAATATGGGGTGTAACACACCAACTGTAACTGAATGAAAACATGAGGTGTAACAAACCAACTGTAACTGAATGAAAACATGGGGTGTAAAAAACAAACTGTAACTGAATGAAAACGTGGGGTGAAACACACTAACTGTAACTGAATGAAAACATGGAGTATAACATGCCAACTGTAACTGAATGAAAACATGGGGTGTAACACACCAACTGTAACTGAATGAAAACATGGGGTGTAACAAACCAACTGTAACTGAATGAAAACGTGGGGTGAAACACACTAACTGTAACTGAATGAAAACATGGGTGTAACATGCCAACTGTAACTGAATGAAAACGTGCAGTGAAACACACCAACTGTAACTGAATGAAAACATGGGGTGTAACATGCCAACTGTAACTGAATGAAAACATGGGGTGTAACATGCCAACTGTAACTGAATGAAAACGTGCAGTGAAACACACCAACTGTAACTGAATGAAAACATGGGGTGTAAAAAACAAACTGTAACTGAATGAAAACGTGGGGTGAAACACACTAACTGTAACTGAATGAAAACATGGAGTATAACATGCCAACTGTAACTGAATGAAAACATGGGGTGTAACACACCAACTGTAACTGAATGAAAACATGGGGTGTAACACACCAACTGTAACTGAATGAAAACGTGGGGTGAAACACACCAACTGTAACTGAATGAAAACATGGAGTATAACATGCCAACTGTAACTGAATGAAAACGTGCAGTGAAACACGCTAACTGTAACTGAATGACAATATGGGGTGTAACACACCAACTGTAACTGAATGAAAACATGGGGTGTAACACGCACCAACAGTAACTGAATGAAAACATGGGGTGTATAGCAGCATCTGTAACTGAATGAAAACATGGGGTGTAACATGCCAACTGTAACTGAATGAAAACATGGGGTGTATAGCAGCATCTGTAACTGAATGATAATATGAGGATATAAAAAAGATTGTATCACCGGATTACATGCTTATTATCATACATTGACATTATTCCCTGTTTTTATTTTGTGCAGATGAAAGTTATTTATCAATCAGATTTGGCAGAATTAGAAGACATTAAAATCCTCAGTATCAGGTATGTGTTTATTAGGATAGAACTGTTTAATGAGATTGCCAAACATGCTTAGAGGAGAGAATTAAATGTGACATTTATTTTGCTTTAGTGCATAGCTTCCAACTTTCTAATCTCTGAGAGGGACAGTTTTATTTGTGATGGCTGAGGCAGTGAATGGAGTGGAGGCAATCTATAGCTATATATGTGTATCTTAGTAAACCATTTAGAACAAAGTCTAAGTTCTATCATTTACTCTAATTATATCACAAACATGACTATTGCAACCAAAACGTACATTCACATTTTTATTATTGTGGAACTCTGTGAAACCCTTATACGCAAGGAACATTTGTGAATTTTACTGCAGTGATAAACTCATACCCACTGCGTATCACTGAGAGTTTTATAGCTGTGAATCCCTGTTATATACCTATACCCACTGCGTATCACTGAGAGTTTTATAGCTGTGAATCCCTGTTATATGCATATACCCACTGTGTATCCCTGAGAGGTTTATAACTGTGAATCCCTGTTATATGCATATACCCACTGCATATCCCTGAGAGTTTTATAGCTGTGAATCCCTGTTAAATGCATATACCCACTGCGTATCCCTGAGAGTTTTATAGCTGTGAATCCCTGTTATATGCATATACCCACTGCGTATCCCTGAGAGGTTTATAACTGTGAATCCCTGTTATATGCATATACCCACTGCATATCCCTGAGAGTTTTATAGCTGTGTCTCCCTGTTATATGCATATACCCACTGCGTATCACTGAGAGGTTTATAACTGTGAATCCCTGTTATATGCATATACCCACTGCGTATCACTGAGAGTTTTATAGCTGTGAATCCCTGTTATATACCTATACCCACTGCGTATCCCTGAGAGGTTTATAACTGTGAATCCCTGTTATATGCATATACCCACTGCGTATCCCTGAGAGGTTTATAGCTGTGAATCCCTGTTATATGCATATACCCACTGCATATCACTGAGAGTTTTATAGCTGTGAATCTCTGTTATATGCATATACCCACTGCATATCACTGAGAGTTTTATAGCTGTGAATCCCTGTTATATGCATATACCCACTGCATATCCCTGAGAGTTTTATAGCTGTGAATCTCTGTTATATGCATATACCCACTGCGTATCCCTGAGAGTTTTATAGCTGTGAATCTCTGTTATATGCATATACCCACTGCATATCACTGAGAGTTTTATAGCTGTGAATCCCTGTTATATGCATATACCCACTGCATATCCCTGAGAGTTTTATAGCTGTGAATCTCTGTTATATGCATATACCCACTGCGTATCCCTGAGAGTTTTATAGCTGTGAATCCCTGTTATATACATATACCCACTGCGTATCCCTGAGAGTTTTATAGCTATGAATCCCTGTTATATGCATATACCCACTGCGTATCCCTGAGAGTTTTATAGCTGTGAATCCCTGTTATATGCATATACGCACTGCGTATCCCTGAGAGTTTTATAGCTGTGAATGCCTGTTAAATGCATATACCCACTGCGTATCACTGAGAGTTTTATAGCTGTGAATCTCTGTTATATGCATATACCCACTGCGTATCCCTGAGAGTTTTATAGCTGTGAATCCCTGTTATATGCATATACCCACTGCGTATCCCTGAGAGTTTTATAGCTGTGAATCTCTGTTATATGCATATACCCACTGCGTATCCCTGAGAGTTTTATAGCTGTGAATCCCTGTTATATGCATATACCCACTGCGTATCCCTGAGAGTTTTATAGCTGTGAATCCCTGTTATATGCATATACCCACTGCGTATCCCTGAGAGGTTTATAGCTGTGAATCCCTGTTATATGCATATACCCACTGCGTATCACTGAGAGTTTTATAGCTGTGAATGCCTGTTATATACCTATACCCACTGTGTATCACTGAGAGTTTAATAGCTGTGAATCCCCCTTTATACCTATACCCACTGCGTATCACTGAGAGTTTTATAGCTGTGAATGCCTGTTATATGCATATACCCACTGCGTATCCCTGAAAGTTTTATAGCTGTGAATCCCTGTTATATGCATATACCCACTGCGTATCACTGAGAGTTTTATAGCTGTGAATCCCTGTTATATACATATACCCACTGCATATCCCTGTGAATCCCTGTTATACACTCATACCCGCTGCGTATCACTGGGAGTTTTATAGCTGTGAATTTCTGTTATACACTCATACCCCCTGCGTATCACTGGGAGTTTTATTGCTGTGAATCTCTGTTATACACTCATACCCCCTGCGTATCACTGATAGTTTTATAGCTGTGAATCCCTGTTATACACTCATACCCACTGCGTATCACTGATAGTTTTATAGCTGTGAATCCCTGTTATACACTCATACCCACTGCGTAACACTGAGAGTTTTATAGCTGTGAATCCATGTTATACACGCATACCCACTTAGGGTTTTATTACAGTGTGTCCCTGTTATAAACCCATACCCACTGCGTATCACTGAGAATTTTATAGCTGTTAATCCCTGGTATACACGCATACCCACTGCATATCACTTAGAGTGTTATTGCTGTGAATCTCTCTTATACACTCATACCCACTGCATATCACTTAGAGTTTAATAGCTGTGAATTTCTGTTACACACTCATACCGACTGTATATCACTGAGAGTTTCATAGCTGTGAATCTCTGTTATACACTCATACCCACTGCGTAACACTGATAGTTTTATAGCTGTGAATTTCTGTTATACAATCATATCAACTACGTATAGGGTAGTAGATATGCGGCTTCAGTAATAAAGAGCAAAGTAATAAAAGTCCAGAAGAAGACTGTATGAAGAAGCCAACGAAAATGTAGAATATGGGATAACAGCTCCGTAAGTTGAAGATGTTCTTACACTCCATATGTGGAAATAAAAGAGACAACTAATGGTGCAGTATATGCAACAATCAGTTGTCATTCTGGTAAAAGTCTTATATGATCCTACTCACATTTTATAGAGATAATGGACTTGCTCTAGTATGAAGTGCTTACAGTGGTATAATTCCCCACTTATAGGATACATGAGGTGATGTCTTGTCTGAGGGAAAGTCAAATGAAATAAAAAGGAACAGCTATAGTGTTCTCTATTTAGAATAAGGAAAGCAAAAAATATAATATAAAGTGGTTACTCACATTTACACGAGCAGGCAGACTGCTCAGTGTATAGGGCTTGAGTGGTATAATCCCCACCTAGGATTCTTTGGAGTAATGTCTCACTGGAACAGGATAAACTCAGAAGCCAGGTAAAATAGCCCTGATCTGGGGGACCAACATATCCAAAGATCACCCAGATTGGTTCAGGGGTTCGAGATTTCCATGGAAGTCACATTTTGACCAAACGCACACGAGGCTCCTGCCCAAAAGAGTTCCATGAAATCAGGCTGTGCGGTCAGTCTCTTTCGGGAATACATAATACATCTATTATGCCTTGAAAACAACACAGTCCCATCCGAAGGCGGCGTTCGAATCGTCGAACTCACTTTGACTTTTGTCGAAGTGGAACCGGGGGCGCGTTTCAGCAGTGTTCAACAGTCCAATGTAGGTCCATTCTACGCCAAAATGACAAAGTCCCGTTCGAACGTGTGTTCGAATCCGCGAACGGGACTTAGTCTCCAGCCGCAGTGTCGAAGGGCAGGGGAAGGTACAGGTCGACCGCTTTCGACTGCACTAAAATGGCCGCCGCCATTGTCTAATGGCGGCCACTTCGACTACTTCGGCTGCATCCGAAGTGCCATATCAAATGTACCCATTCCCTGCACTACACAATTAAAGGTTCTCAGGTACCATGGTAAGTGGCTGATGCAGATCAGATGCCAAACAGGGGCATCTGTTACAGATGGGACAGCCAAAAAGGGGTTTTGCTACAGTTACTATACCCCCGCACAATACCCCTGACAATGACCCTACCAGTTGAACATTAATAACAACAAGTAACATTTAACTTGAAACACACAGCCTACCGAAGAGGCCCCCATACCATCCAATTAACTGTAGGGGTGTACCCAGACACCCCACACCCCCAGGTTCATAGCCACCGAAGAGCTAGAACCTACCAATACTTAATTCCGTCCGGCCTCCTCCAGCCTATACCTTGGCCTGTCCAGTTCCAATACCCCTGTAGACCTGAACGAAAAACGGGACAGTGCTGTGCCATCGGTGTGCAAGAAAAAACAGCCATCGGTTTTTGGACGGATGTCCGAGTACCGCACGCAGCATGCCATCGGGCATGCCCCCGAACCCGGCAACTCATACAACACCACCGAGCAGCCTTTGCCGAAAATGTCAGTTTTTGAACGTCCCAGTCTGATTTTCATTTTGTCCTTACCTATTTCCACGTCCTCGATCTGTAACCCGCCAACCCCTGCCTTGTTGGCACTAACCAGCTCCCCTATCCGGAAAGCCCCCAAAAACGCCTATACAAACGCTCCGGAAAACAGCGTCGCCTCAAATGGAGAACGACATATCCCTTGCAATGTCCCCACCAGCCCCTGTAATACCGCAAACGACACCGGTCTCCTTGTGTCAACTGACTTCTTCCCCCTCCGAAAACCCCGTACCGCCTGTCATACCAAAAAAATCTTTATGATGTCTTCCCACCGGTTAAACTTGAACAAAAAAGCCAAGGCTGACATATGTCTGTCCACCATGGCAGGCGATGCTTGTTTCGCGAACAACCTACACAGTAACCACAAAAGTACATCCACCCGATGACCTACTGTTAGATCGTCCCCTACCTGTACCGTCTCTTCCCACTCCTTCCAAACCTTCACATAAGACGACCAAGTGCTCGGCGCTAGAGAATTCCTTATATATCCCCCAAGCACGACGTCCCGAGCTGCCACATCCCGTCTGGGCAAGCCTGCCCTTGTTCCTGTGCGTCCGGCGCTGCTTCCCGGAACCGTTCCCACTGAAAACGAGAGAGCGCATCAGCCACAACATTCGAAAAACCCGGGATGTGCCTAGCCCTGAATACTATGTTGAAAGACATGCAGAGAAGTACTAACTGACGTTAGAGGCACAAAACTGGGGGGGGAAGATGCCGACAAACTGTTTATCGCCTGCACCACTGCCATGTTGTCTGAATGGAACACGACTTTTTTGTTTACCAACTCCGGCCCCCATAATTCCACCACTATCACTACTGGGAAGAATTCCAAAAACAACAATTTTTTTATCAGGGGGCTCGCTTTCCACACCTCAGGCCATTCTTCGGCGCACCAGCGTCCCGTCAAATATGCCCCAAACCCTACCCTGCCAGAAGCATCGGTAAACAGTCCGACTGCCTCCGACGACGTCGCCGGTTCCCGGAAAAACACCCTACCATTAAAGTCCCGTAAAAACCGTTCCCAAATGTGGCGAAACCAACCTCGCCACTGGGCCCTGGAGAAGCCTGTTTGCTAGCCTCCAACCTACTGACTATGGCCCCTGGGTTATTTGGGGCATATTGTACTGTATATTGCTGCTACTGGCCCTTTTAACAGCATCTATGGACATATTGGGACTTTTGGGACTACTGTCCCTTTAAGACTGTGCTACATATTCTAGTGTACTGCCTGTAATATTATATGTGTATTTGTGTGTTAAGTTTAACCTGGGATATGTATGCAGCATTCAGCTGATTGTTCGGTAGAATCACTCCATTCATTATATTGAGTGAAACTACCGAACAACCAGACCACCCAGGAATAAGTCGGCCTCCAATTACCGTTTGCAACAATGTTGCAAACGGGTAATTGGCAATCAGTGTAATGTATTCTTTGTCCTCTGGGTGGCCGCCATTCGGGAAACAAACACGTGGCGGCGGCCATCTTAAACTACCGAACAGCGGTGTTTTGCCGTCGAGTGTCTGGAACTAAAATCGGACACTTGACTAGGCAAACACCGCTGAGACCTCCATACTTCCAGAAATTCGTATAGAAACTACCGAATGGCTCGCCGTTCGGTAGAAAGAACCCCACAAACAAGGGAATTCATTCAAACCCTCTCCAGGCTCTATAACACAGGCAATTCGTCTGTTTTCATTTCCTTGTTTGTGACCGACCGCAGGGCCAAAATGCATGGAACTGTTTTCGGATACTTTACCCATGCGGTCGGTCAAATCTTTGGAACCCCATATCTCACGAACCATTCATCCGAATTACTTGAATTTTGGATATGTTGTCCCCCTGAATAAGGGCTATCCAGCGATGCTGGATTTAAAGGTGTACCCCCGGGTTTTGGGGTACATCCAGAACTTGGCTGAAAAAGTGTACCGGATAATTGAGTTTAATGTTATCTGAGGGGAGGGGATGTGTGGGCTGAACCATGTAGGTGATTGGTTATTTTATGCCTCCCCCTGGGTGTGGCCTGTATGTGTATTATTGTAATAAAAGCCAGGCTGGATGAGCCAGTCCAGAGTTCCTGTTTTACCCTCAAAGTGATGTGTCGTCTCATTATTGGGGGAAGGATTTATTGCATGCTGTTCCAGTTGACTGCTAGGAGTACAAGCCTATTCGTATGGTTCCTATTCAATGGTCTGCAGCATTCATATGCTTGGGAGAATTTAAAGGTTTCTCGGATTCGGTGATTGTGGTGTCTGCCAGAGTGCTTGGAGTCCTCAGGAAGCACTAGGAGCATCCATTAACGGAGGTACCCGGTCGGGGTGCCAGGCGATCCGTTACATTGGTGGCAAGCGGTGGGATGGCGTCCTAGTGTGAGGTAAAGCAGCTTTGGAGACACAGGTCGTTTGGATTACAAAGGGAGGACAACGCTAGTACCCGTACAGCGCCCCCATCCACAAAAGAAGCAACTGCAGCAGAGCAAGCATGGCGCCTGGCTACACTCAGGAGCGGTTGGACAGAGAGATTGCCATACGGCTGGCTTTCTTTGGACCCAACCCCTCTGAGAAAATTGTGCAGTTCATAAGGGAATCAACGGCAGATTTCCGGCAGCGCCTAGCAGATTTAGACAAAAAGAGAGCTGAAGGGGTCGTCCTTCCTCCCCAGCGGCAGTCTACGGTTCAGGGAGAGGAACCTGTTATCCCCTCTCCCCAGCGGCTGAAGGTGTGTAAGGGAGAGGAGTTTGTTACCCCCTCTCCCCACCGACAACCTAACCCACCAAGGGGAGACAGTAAACCCCTCACCAGCGCAGATGGGACCGTGGTCTCTGCGCCCTGCCTACAGGGAGTACAGAGGGTCAGCCCTGCTCCCCAGCTGCTGAAAGTGTGTAAGGGAGAGGAGTTTGTTACCCCCTCTCCCCAGCGGCAGCTTAGCACACCAAGGGGAGACAGTAAGCCCCACACCAGCGCAGATGGGACCGTGGTCTCTGCGCCCAAGTTACAGGGAGCTGAAGGGGCCGTCCTCCCTCCCCAGCGGCAGTGTGAATTGCAGGGAATTGGGAGCCCAGTCTCCATTCCCCAGCGGCAGGCTGAGTTACAGGGGGCAGAGGTAGTTGGTCCTACCCCCCAGCAGCAGAGTGATATGCCGGGAAGGCAGTGTGAAGTGCAGGGAGAGGAGAGCAGCGTCCTCCCTCCCCAGCGGAAGGCTGAGTTACAGGGGGCAGAGGTAGTTGGTCCTACCCCCCAGCAGCAGCGTGATTTTTTGGGAATAGAGAGCCCAGTCTCTATTCCCCAGCAGCAGGACACTGAATTGGGAGGAGAGACAGTCGGTCTCCCTCCACAAAGACTGAAAGTAGGCATGGGAGAGGAGATTGTTACCTCCTCTCCCCAGCAGCAGATCATCAATGGGCAGAGTGTTCTAATGGGAGAGGAGATTGTTACCACCTCTCCCCAGCGGCGGATCATCAATGGGCAGAGTGTTCTAATGGGAGAGGAGCTGGTTACCACCTCTCCCCAGCGGCAGCTTAATGTACCAGGGTGAGACTGTAAGCCGCACACCTGTGCAGATGGGACCGTGGTCTCTGCACTTCCAGCACAGGGGGTAGGGATGGTCGGTCCTGCCCCCCCACAACAGGGCTGTTTAGCCAAAGGGGAGACAGTCTGTCTCCAGCAGCAGAGCTGTGTAACTAAAGGGGAGACAGTCGGTCTCCAGCAGCAGAGCTGTGTAACTCAAGGGGAGACAGTCGGTCTCCAGCAGCAGAGCGGTGTAACTCAAGGGGAGACAGTCGGTCTCCAGCAGCAGAGCGGTGTATTTAAAGGGGAGACAGTCGGTCTCCAGCAACCAGGCTCCAACCAGACTACTCCTGTAGTAGTGCTGGCACCAGGGCAGAGTACCGCTGGTCTCTGCCCACTCAGCAACCCACCAAAACAGCCTACCAGTCCCCCACACAGCCGGGGTGAGGCACCTGGACCTGGACAAGTTTTTCCATTACTCAGGTGTAGTAACCATTCATTGTGGGTGGACTGTACTGCTGTTTCTGTTTTGTGGGTGGGCTGCTGGACTAACAAGGGCACTGACCGGCAAGAGGTCAGGTACCCTGTTAGTATGTTTGGAAAAGGGGAGAAATGTGGCGAAACCAACCTCGCCACTGGGCCCTGGAGAAGCCTGTTTGCTAGCCTCCTACCTACTGACTATGGCCCCTGGGTTATTTGGGGCATATTGTACTGTATATTGCTGCTACTGGCCCTTTTAACAGCATCTATGGACATATTGGGACTTTTGGGACTACTGTCCCTTTAAGACTGTGCTACATATTCTAGTGTACTGCCTGTAATATTATATGTGTATTTGTGTGTTAAGTTTAACCTGGGATATGTATGCAGCATTCACCTGATTGTTCGGTAGAATCACTCCATTCATTATATTGAGTGAAACTACCGAACAACCAGACCACCCAGGACTAAGTGTGCCTCCAATTACAGTTTGCAACAATGTTGCAAATGGGTAATTGGCAATCCATGTAATGTATTCTTTGTCCTCTGGGTGGCCGCCATTCGGGAAACAAACACGTGGCGGCGGCCATCTTAAACTACCGAACAGCGGTGTTTTGCCGTCGAGTGTCTGGAACTAAAATCGGACACTTGACTAGGCAAACACCGCTGAGACCTCCATACTTCCAGAAATTCGTATAGAAACTACCGAATGGCCCGCCGTTCGGTAGAAAGAACCCCACAAACAAGGGAATTCATTCAAACCCTCTCCAGGCTCTATAACACAGGCAATTCGCCTGTTTTCATTCCCTTGTTTGTGACCGACCGCAGGGCCAAAATGCATGGAACTGTTTTCGGATACTTTACCCATGCGGTCGGTCAAATCTTTGGAACCCCATATCTCACGAACCGTTCATCCGAATGACTTGAATTTTGAATATGTTGTCCCTCTGAATAAGGGCTATCCAGCGATGCTGGATTTAAAGGTGTACCCCCTGTTTTTGGGGTACATCCAGAACTTGGCTGGAAAAGTGTACCGGATAATTGGGTTTAATGTTATCTGAGGGGAGGGGATGTGTGGGCTGAACCATGTATGTGATTGGTTATTTTATGCCTCCCCCTGGGTGTGGCCTGTATGTGTATTATTGTAATAAAAGCCAGGCTGGATGAGACAGTCCAGAATTCCTGTTTTACCCTCAAAGTGATGTGTCGTCTCATTATTGGGGGAAGGATTTATTGCATGCTGTTCCAGTTGACTGCTAGGAGTACAAGCCTATTCGTATGGTTCCTATTCAATGGTCTGCAGCATTCATATGCTTGGGAGAATTTAAAGGTTTCTCGGATTCGGTGATTGTGGTGTCTGCCAGAGTGCTTGGAGTCCTCAGGAAGCACTAGGAGCATCCATTAACGGAGGTACCAAGTCGGGGTGCCAGGCGATCCGTTACACCAAACCATTAAATCCGCCTTCATGTCTGCCGAAACCCTGATGTAATGGGACGGCATCCACACCCCGCTCGTAGCTTGCGCCAGCCGTCTACAAAAGACCCTCCCCATGGGTATGACCCGGCACGCAAGGTTAAGGCTCCCCACCAATGACTGAAGCCCTCGTAGCGTCACCTACCTAGCCCTCCCTACAGTGGCCACCAGCACCCTTAGGCTCAGTAATTTATCCAAAGGCAACCTACATTCCCTTTTCTCGGAATCAATTTCTAAGCCCAAAAAACTAAGGCACGTCGTGGGCCCCACAGTCTTGTCTTCTGCCAAGGGGACCCCAAAAGATTGCGCCACCCATTGGAACACCTCCAGTATCTGCCTGCAGTGCCCCGAGTCCCGTGGGCCATCGCAGAGAAAGTCGTCAAACTTACTAAATTTTTCGAAATAGGTGCACGATATGGAGCACCACATTGGTAAACACAGGTCCACGAAAAATCCCCCTTCAAAACAGCACCCAAGCAGGTGATGACACTTCGGGTGTATGGGAAGCAGCCGGAAAGCTGCTTCCACAACCACCTTCGCCATCAACGCCCCTCGCCCCGTTCTCCGAACCAACTCGACTGCTTTGTCGAATGACGTATAGGAGACCGAGCAGAGGGCCGCATCAATGTCATTATTTACCGAAGCCCCTTTTGGGTACGATAAGTGATGTATCAATCTGAATTTACCCGTCTCTCACCGGGACGTTTCTATCCTGAACTCCCGCTCACGGTATCCTCCACTGTCCCAGCTGCACTCCCAGCTGGAGTGAGGGTAGTTTCCGGTCGCCTTCTCCTGCCTACCGCCGAACCGCGTGGCGCCCGTTTTCCCGACGGCCCGTGCTTTACGGCCGTCCTCGTCTGACCGCTGCCGCGTCCGCCGCGTGCGCCTCCCCGGCGTTACATCCAGCTCCTCTCCCGAACCCGGAGACACTCTGCCACCCGCTGAAGGGCTCCTCCGACGTCTCCTTGTGGGCCCCGCTCCCGAGCTCAGCCGCTGGGGCGGTCTCGTCCTCCGCGCCGGCCGCTGGACAGGTGCTGCAGAGGAAGGCCCGACAGCACCTAACTGCTCATGCAGCCACGCCAGCCCTCTGTCCTTCACCGCCACCCGGACTCCGGCGAGGATCTCCTCCAGCGAAGCCATGGACCTGCAGAAACGAGAAAAGAGAAGAACCTCGCCGACCTGCCACAATTAACAGGTAAGTGAGGCTCTGGTTAAAATGGCCCCTAACCTAACATGGCTGCTATTTATCTGCCAACACCCCGCCCCCCAAGCTCCATTATCCTAAGCCAACCCCAAAACCCCTAGCACCTGCCCACTCTCTGGCTCTGTCAAGGCCCACTCCCCCACTGCATTGTTCCATGGGCTTCATTACTGAAATCTAGGTAAGCAATGTCTACTGCACCACCCTGATCTATAATTTCAGTTACCCAATCAAAAAAATCAATAAGATTAGTTTGGCATGATCTCCCTGAAGTAAACCCATGTTGTCTCTGATCTTGAAATCCGTGTGTTTTTAGATGTTCAACAATATTTGAAATGCTCTAATCACCAACAATTGTATATAAAGCAATCTCTCCTTTTTATTTCCCAGTAACGGAAGTACTATCGTTGAACATGGAGTGATAATGAAAACGGAATATAAGCCAAATTTTACAAGCATCTATGAAACACTTCACAATCAAATAGTAGAAAAACTTAATAATTTTAATCCGTCCCAAGGCAGCTGTGATAATTTTGGTAAGTTTGTCTTCCTTCATAATTCACCTTAAAATATACAGTGTACACAGTGTATTATAACTGCAGCTATAAGGTTATGGTGTAAGGAGGTCCCCTGTCTCCCCGCACACAGTGTATTATAACTGCAGCTATAAGGTTATGGTGTAAGTGATACCGGAGAAACTGACGGAAGCCAAGCACAGAGAGATGGACACAGGTTTCTTCAGGAAGGAAGAGATTCTTTATTGGATCACCGATCGGGACTCAGAGGGACTAATGTCACCAAAATACAGCAAGTTCTGAGCCCCGGACAATAGTGCAGGCTCCTTATATAGGCATATAACTCCTCCCATATTAAGCTCCACCCGCACATTCCCTTGACCAATCAACACAAATAAGAATTAACTTCCTGTTTGACCGCATGGCTTGTCCAGCACAATGGAGGAGGGGGAATACTATATCCTGTATTCTTGCACATGCTCCGTACACTACTGATCGTATCTTGCCACGTGCAACTAACTGATCGATACGTCAGCATATGCACGTACACATGCCACGTGGTAATCTCGGCCTACTAAATTTATTTTTACCGAGATTCCACCACATTCCCCCCTTTGATGCCTCTTGATATTTTACAATTACTTGAGGCATCACATAACCTTAGTTTTGCTTACACCGCAAGTTACCTTGAACCAGACCAGACTTATCTTATGATGTGAATCTTTTTTAACACTCATCTTCCTGCATTGGTTCTCCTTGATCTAGAGCCTTATACTTATATATCGCCATTATCTGTGCAGCAGCCTTCCTCTCTGCTATACTTCCTATCAGGCTTTGCACAGACCTAACTACTAAGGGTATAAGACACGGCAGGAGTAGACACAACATTAAAATTAGTAGGACTCCTCCTACCACTGCCTTAAGCCCTCCAAACCACTCATACCAGCTACCAAACCAACTACTTGGATTGTACCCTTTCCATACCTGAGTAGGCACATGCGCTAGTTTAACCATATGGCTAGTAAGCTCAGCTATTGCTTGCCCTTCGTCATCTATTTGAAGACAGCAATTGCTTAGGTTAAACTTCCCACATACACCTCCCTCTACTGCCAAAAGGTAATCCAAGGCTAATCTATTCTGGTATACTGCTGTCCTCATCCTGGTGTTATGCTTCGCTAGAAGATTGAGCGCTTGTGATGTCTCATTTGTGATAATCTCAACCACCGCCTGTAATCTTATAATACGGTTGAGCATATAAATAGGGGTTCTATAACCAAAAGTACCATCCTCAGCCCACGTGGCTGGCCCATAATAGTCTATGATACGCTGGGGAGGCCATTCATTATCTTCCCAGGTACCTATCTCTATGGGTCCCCTTTTCTTCCTATGATTCACATCATACACTTTAACACCTAAAGTCTCACCTGTTTCAATCGGTAACAAGAAGAAGGATGGTTTGAGCATACCCAACACACATGCCCCTTCCCAGTCCTGTGGCAACTCCGAATAGGCTTTCTTACCACAGATCCAGTACAAATTTGCTGGGGCTCTCCAGGTAGATGTGATGGATAGATCAAACCACACATCCTTTAAATTGGCGTATCTAGCAAACGGGTTTGATGGTTCTGAGACATTTGAAGCCGACCACCAAGTTGTATTTTTAGTATCATCATCATAAGCTTTTTGCCCTAGACAAGTTAATTCTCCTACAGAAGTGTTATACATTATTCCTTTCCTTGCTATGCAAACATAACCTATGATGGAGGTCTTTAATCTCCACTCAGATTTACCTCTAACACTCATATGATAATCGGCTTGTGTAGATATTAATTGGTCAACTGCCTCAGAACCGGACATTACCTCCTTTGCTTCCCAAGGCCATTGGTCTCCCATGTTAGTACCTCCACACACATAGCAGTTGGTAACATTAAGACTACCGGCAATACTTTCAGCTAGGTCAATGAACAGGTTTTTAGCATTATGGGGGATCTTATTATCTATACTCATCTCTTCATAAAAGGAATGGTATACTTGATGAGTCTGGAAGGATACCGTATCAGTCTCTATTCCTATAAACAATAATGTCCCAGGATCTAAACCCGTCCCGTATATCTGAAACCCAAATAAATTTCCATACTTATCTAGGAACTTGTCGGGGTTATTAATAAGTATATGGACTGGGTTGCATTCCATAGACTTACAATATGGGCTAGTCGGCAACTTAGTCACTATCATGTCTTTGTCTACTGTCTGTCCCCAAGTCGCCCACCCCACACAAGACCAATATGGACAAAAGTTATAGTCTTTATTTGGGCATCTAGGACTCACATATTTATTTTTACTACTGGGACAAATATATTTATCATTAGACCCATACGTCCTCTCCCATCTAAGATCCCCACATACATTCCACGGCTTTCTACCACTCGATATCGCTTTGCACGCATCAAATAGCAGAACACCCGAAGAATGTACGGATTCTAATACCGTCTTATTAATTAGGGTCCCCTGAGGATCTCCATTCCTGAGAGTCAACCAAATTGTACGAGGCTGATACTCCGGACTGAAGCACTTAGGTTCTCCTACTCCTAAATGGCACACACTATAGTCTATATTTAGGTATCTACATCTTGATACCTCTCCTTTACACTCGTATTGTGAATGCCAAATTAGGGTTTGGGAAATATGGTTACCTGTTCTCGTAGTCTTAATGCATACCTCACAGCTAGGAGTGTCGGTACCTCTACCTTCCTGAATATAAAAACACATATAAATAAACACTATCAAAAGCACATCTTTCGCCGTCATCCTCAGTCTTCGTCCGTGCGATGGAACCTCAGCTTCCAGGATGTGAGGGCTGCAGGGAATGGAGTTCTGCTCGTCTTCACAGGTGTCCCTTCGAGACTTTCCTGGCTTATACACTATGTGTTGGTAAGCGGACAGGCTTTATTATGGCCTTCTCACTCACACCTGTAACAATAAAATTTGTAATCCACAATAATTCCTCGTTACTCCGACTGAGTAGTGCGTTTCAACCGGATCTTGCAGGGATTCTCTGGATCTGCTGTAACTTGCCAAGAATCGACTGCTGCTGGTTTAACCCTGGAGTGATGTATCCACGGAGTCACTTCTGCTACTTTTATCGCTGTAGGGGTAGACAAAAGAACAACATAAGGACCTCTCCACTTGGGCCCTAACGGTACATTATTCCACTCTTTAATCCACACTTGGTCTCCTGGATGATAACTATGAACAGGGGGATAAATATTCACAGGTAATCTATCTTGTACCCATTTCTGTACCTCCTCCATAGTCTTACCCAACTCTACAACCTGCTGCCGGGTAATTCCTTCTCCCAACTGACTCAAGTCCCCCCTTAAGTTACCAAGTACGGGAGGTGGTCGCCCATACATAATTTCAAAAGGAGAGAGGCCCATCCTTCTGGTAGGGGTACTGCGGATTCGCAATAGAGCTATAGGTAAGAGAACGTTCCACTTAAGTTGGGTTTCCTGACACATTTTAGCCAACTGGTTCTTTATAGTTCTATTCATTCTCTCTACCTTACCAGAACTCTGGGGTCTATATGCAGTATGAAGCCTCCACTTTATACCAAGCATATGAGTCAGTTGTTGTAGGCACTGATGAACAAAAGCTGGACCATTGTCCGATCCTATAGAACAGGGTAGTCCATATCGGGGTATTATTTCTCGTAGCAGGAATCTTACAACTTCTCCTGCTTTCTCTGTACGAGTAGGACATGCTTCTACCCAGCCTGAATAGGTGCACACAATTACCAGCAGGTAACGATGTCCACCCGATTTAGGCATCACTGTAAAGTCTATTTGTAGATCGGACATGGGGAGTCCCCCCATAAACTGGACTCCTGGTGGCTTTACTGGTCCTTGTCTTGCATTATTCTTAGCACACGTTACACATCTGCGTACAATGGCCTGAGTCAAGTTGGACAATCTTGGTATGTAGAAATGTTTCCTGAGAGATTCTTCAGTACTGTCTCTCCCAGAATGTGTCCCGTTGTGATAATTTTGGACAATTTCTACCGCTAGCGATGCTGGTATAACTATTCTTCCATCTTCTAGCTGATACCACTTGTTCTCCAGATACTTTCCCGGTTCAGTCTTTAACCACTCCTCTTCTTGAGCTGTATAAACTGGAGTCCATTGGGACAGTGGAGTTGGTATAAGAGCAGCTATATGCCCCACATACTCCTGTCTTCCTGATTCAGCAGCACGCTTAGCTGCACTATCTGCCATCCGATTTCCCTTGGTTACATCACCATCTCCTCTCAGATGCGCTCGACAATGTATGATACCGACTTCTTTCGGCTCCCACACTGCTTCCAATAGTTGTAGAATTTCGGCTGCGTATTTGATTTCTTTGCCTTCTGAATTCAGTAGTCCTCTTTCTTTATACAAAGCTCCGTGGGCATGAGTGGTTAAGAACGCATACTTAGAGTCCGTATAGATATTCACTCTTAAACCTTCAGCCAGTTGTAACGCTCGTGTTAGTGCTATTAATTCTGCCTTTTGTGCTGATGTTCCTTTCGCCAGTGGCCGAGCTTCTATCACCTTGTCTATTGTTGTTACTGCATATCCTGCATAGCGGATCCCTTCTTTCACATAACTACTGCCGTCGGTATAATATTGAACATCGGGGTTCTGGATGGGAAAATCACGAAGATCTGGTCTACTTGAAAATACTTCATCCATTACTTCCAAACAATCATGTTGACTTTCAGTAGGTTGCGGCAAAAGGGTAGCTGGATTTAAGGTGTTTACAGTCTCTAAATGCACTCTTGGGTTTTCACACAACATTGCTTGATACTTGGTCATACGGCTGTTACTAAACCAATGATTTCCTTTGTAATCCAACAACGTCTGTACTGCATGTGGGACTCGTACATAAAGTTCTTGACCCAGAGTGAGTTTATCGGCTTCAGCTACTAGCAGGGCGGCTGCAGCTACGGCTCTTAGACAAGGTGGAAGTCCGCTGGCCACTGCATCCAGTTGCTTAGACATGTAGGCAACAGGTCTTTGCCATGATCCCAAGTACTGTGTCAATACTCCCACAGCCATTCTTCTTTGCTCGTGTACATATAAGTAGAATGGTCGTGTGTGATCAGGTAGACCTAATGCTGGGGCACTCATCAAAGCCTTCTTCACATCTTCAAATGCCGTTTGCTGTTCTTGGGTCCATAAGAAGGGGTCGTGCTCTGTACCTTTGATGGCTGCGTACAGAGGTTTTGCCAGTATCGCATAGCTGGGAATCCATATCCTACAGAAGCCTGCTGCCCCCAAGAATTCTCGCACTTGTCTTCTATTCTTGGGTATTGGTATTTGGCAGACAGCTTCTTTTCTCTCTGGCCCCATAATCCTTTGACCTTTAGAGATATGGAATCCTAGATACTTGACAGTTGGCAAACACAACTGAGCCTTCTTTCTAGACACCTTGTATCCTGCCTTCCAGAGAATGTGTAGTAGATCGTGCGTTGCTTGCTGACAGATTTCTTTTGTAACTGCTGCTATCAACAAGTCATCTACATATTGTAACAAGACACACTCTCCTGGGATGGACTCGAAATCCAATAGATCTTGACTTAGGGCTGAACCAAATAGGGTAGGTGAATTTTTAAACCCTTGGGGCAGTCTTGTCCAAGTCATTTGGCGTTTTGAGCCCGTTACAGCGTTCTCCCATTGGAAAGCGAAAATACATTGACTTTCTGCGGCAATTCGGAGGCAAAAGAAGGCATCTTTGAGGTCTAAGACTGTAAAGTAAGTAGCCCCGCCCGGAATTAAAGCAAGCAGGTTATATGGATTGGGTACAACTGGATGTATACTAACAACCGCATCATTGACTGCTCTTAAGTCCTGCACAGGTCGATACTCATCTGTACCGGGCTTTTGAACAGGCAGCAATGGGGTGTTCCAGGGGGAAGTACAGAATTTTAGGATACCATACCGTATGAACTTATCCAGATAGGATTGGATGTTCTTCTTAGCCTTCTGCGGAATGTGATATTGTCTTAGGCTCACTGGATAAACCCCAAGTTTCAGTTCAATTTTTATAGGTGGAATATTGCGGGCCAGTCCTGGTGGGTTGTTCTCTGCCCAAACTCCTGGTATGTTAAACAATGTCTCATCACTCCTAGGGTTTTGGCTAGTCAACACTGTATAAAGTCGCCACTCTTCTTCCTTTGGTACAGATAAAGTCATAATACCTGAAGGTCCATTAAACTTTAAAGATGTTGTTCCATTTGGTAGGAACGTAATCTGCGCTTGTAATTTTGATAGCATATCACGTCCCAGCAATTGGACTGGACATTCAGGCATATAAAGGAATTGGTGTTTTACTACGTGGCCTCCCAATGTACAGAGTCGACTTTTAAGAACCGGTCTTTCAGCACTTCTTCCAGTTGCTCCTATCACAGTAATAGTCCTTCCAGATGGAGGAGCAACTAGATTAGTCACCACTGAATGTTCAGCACCAGTGTCGATCATGAACGCACTCCTTTTCCCCCCTATTGATACATCGACCATAGGCTCCGCTCGACCAAGGGGGATGGAGCCCGGTCGGTATCAATAGTCCTCCATGACCGTGTCAGCCAATCCTACGAAGTCCCTACCTTCTCTATCGCGGGACCTTTGCGCTGCTGGAATATACCTATCTTCCCTAACACTTCCTCTGTTCCCATTACTCCCTCTATACCCATTACTCCCTCCGGGGCCTCCTCTACCTCTCGCTCTGCCTCTAAAGTTTCCGTAACCTGACCTAGGTCTGTCTCTCTCAGACTGTTCTCTTCGCGGACACTCATTTCTCCAATGCCCTTCTTCCCTACAGTAAGCGCACTGATTTCTACTTAGAGGTTCCTCATTCCACTTACTATCGCCTCTATCTGGGCCCCGTCTATCTACGCCTGCGATCGCTACCGCTAGCATATCAGCCTTTTTACGCATCTTGCGCTCTTCCTCTTTCTTGCTTTCTGTATCCCTGTTCATGTAAACCTTATTTGCTACCTCCATTAGTTGGGTGATGGACATACCTGCAAACCCTTCTAACTTTTGTAGCTTGCGCTTAATATCTCCGTATGCTTGGCTGACAAAGGCGGAGTTAACCATTCGGGAATTGTTTGCGTCTTCCGGATTAAAGGGGGTATACAAACGGTATGCCTCCAATAATCGGTCATAAAAGACACTGGGCGCTTCATCGCTTTTCTGAATCACCTCAACTGTCTTTGACATGTTAATAGCTTTCTTTCCTCCTGCTTTCATGCCAGCAATTATAGCGTCTCTATAGGCTCTGAGTTGAACCATATCAGCACCATTTACGTTCCAATCGGGATCAGTGTTGGGATAGTGTGTTGCGGCCCATGCTGCTGGATTAGCTTGGTTCAAAGCACGGGCTCTATCTTCTAATGCTTTAATGGCTGCTTGATTTATTCTTGTCCTTTCCTCATTGTTAAATAAAGTCATTAGTAACTGCTGGCAATCAGCCCATGTCGGATTATGCGTCTGTACTATTGAGGTGAACAGATCAGTCATGGCTTGTGGTTTCTCAGTATACGAGGAATTATGGGTCTTCCAGTTTAAAAGGTCGGTAGTGGTAAATGGGACATATACGAAGACTGGGTCAGCGTGTGCCATTTGACCTGCGGCATCGATATAAGCTGACCCGGGATTTAGGCGAAGAGGCATCTGATAGTGCTTTAATTGTTGGGCACCAGTCAACTGTCGGGTTTGGATGGGGCTACGTAGAGAGGCGTCAGTCATGGGTTCCGGTCGGGGAGAGATAGGGTATGGGGATGTGGGAGGTTGGTTTTGGGAAAAGGTCGTAAATAAAACACTTCGAGCCGAGCTAGATGAAGCTTGACCGGAAGTCTGAAGTGGCGCCAAATCAGGATATTCGTTTCTAATGGGGGTGGGTTCTGGTTCCGGAAGGGGAGATTTAGTACGAGGGGGGGTGGATCCTGTACTGGAGGAGGAAGCGGAAGTGGATGAGGGTAATGAGGGGAGGGGTGCAGGACTTCCTGCGTTTGCGTCACTTCTTCTTAACGGAAAGTAAGGGGGCGGCAAAGGGATCTCGGACTCAGGGGGCGTGTCCAAAATGGGCCTAACACCAGTCCTAGTGGACGAACAAGTCCTAGCTACCATGAGGCGACACTGCTCCTCGTGGCATGTCTGGAGCCATTTTGGCGAGTCATTTACGGCCTGTCTCCAACAGTCAATATAAGGAAACTGGCCGTAAAGTTCAGGCCTACCTGATACAGCCACGTGTAAGCGCTGTACCAGAGTTGGATCCAAACTGCCACGTGGCGGCCATGCCGCAACCAAAGTAGGCCACTCCCTAGTGCACAAAGTAACTAAACGCACAGGAGACATCTTAACCCCAAAATCACAAGTTTTGAATCCCTTTTTAAAATTCTTCACCATACAACCTAAGGGATCCGGAATCGTTGACTGCGACGCACCCATACTTAACAATGGAACGTCGTCGACAACGAATACTATACACGCGTACTTATTCAACAGTCACACCCGTTTCCTCTGGCAACAGCACCACGTGGTACGGTTACCAAGTGAAACGTACACAATAACAATAAACACTCAGGGAATTCCCATACACACACAGCTGTTACACCAGTCACTAGATAATCAATATTATGCCCTTTGGCGTAACTATACAGTCACCCACGCTATAATTCTCTATATACGAATTACCCGTCTATAACACACCCCAGTAACATCGTCTTTTACAAATAGCGGTTACAGTACGGTTAGCATAGGTCAAAGCACAGGTTAAGGTCACAATACAATTATTAGTGGTTATGGTGTTAAAACATGCAATTGATGACAATGATTAGTACTTATATACAATGTCAGTAAATATACAGGGTTATGGTACCGTGCACTATAATACAGCAACACACTATTAACACTCTCGCTAGACGGCTGAGCTCGCGCTATCTAACAAGATATACACTTTACTAAAACAATCGTTAACACATTTACAATTCCCAACTAAACTATTGGCCAGTACCTTGAATGGACTACCTAAAAACAATCTACATACGTTTTGGTTAGCCACACTGCCCAATCACCACATATATAGCGAGCTAGAGAACCGAATTTACACAGACGCCTCTTAGTCGCACTATACAACGAGCTAGAGGACCGAATTTACACAGACGCCTCTTAGTCGTACTATCAAAAGTCTAGTGGGTTCCAAATTTACACGCCTTCCCACTTAGCCCAGATAGGATGAGAACTAGCGAACCGGATTTACACAGACGCCGCTTAGTCTCCCGGTCCCTCCGACCTAGCGAACAAAATATACACCCTAGAACGCTAGTCTAGACAAGACACCGGTGTCCGGCTAGGGCTTATTTTACACCAGAGCGCGCTGCCTGACTAACCAAATCAAACGGTCTGACTAAAGAGCGTTCGATCGAGCGGTGCGCCTTCGCTCCTTCCCTCCGACAGAGGGGGCAGATACAGATTCAAAAACCCCTTTGGGCCTACCGCACAATCGGTATACCCCTAGCGGGTCCTGCCGTCTAAAACAGCAGTTGTCTTACCTCCTCGTTCCTGAACCTGAGTTCACACTCATCGACGGGGACACCCCAGCACTTCTCACGTAGAGGCCGATGATCTCCTGGACAACAGACCAGTGGCGCCGAGACGAAGGGAGGTCCACGCAGAAGTTCAGGGGTGCAGCCGTAGAGAACGTGGGCAAAGATAGACCGTCTCACGCCTCTGCCTCTCAGCTACCGTTGAACGATGAGCTTCCCGGCCAATGCACCAAATGATACCGGAGAAACTGACGGAAGCCAAGCACAGAGAGATGGACACAGGTTTCTTCAGGAAGGAAGAGATTCTTTATTGGATCACCGATCGGGACTCAGAGGGACTAATGTCACCAAAATACAGCAAGTTCTGAGCCCCGGACAATAGTGCAGGCTCCTTATATAGGCATATAACTCCTCCCATATTAAGCTCCACCCGCACATTCCCTTGACCAATCAACACAAATAAGAATTAACTTCCTGTTTGACCGCATGGCTTGTCCAGCACAATGGAGGAGGGGGAATACTATATCCTGTATTCTTGCACATGCTCCGTACACTACTGATCGTATCTTGCCACGTGCAACTAACTGATCGATACGTCAGCATATGCACGTACACATGCCACGTGGTAATCTCGGCCTACTAAATTTATTTTTACCGAGATTCCACCACATTAGGAGGTCCCCTGTCTCCCCGCACACAGTGTATTATAACTGCAGCTATAAGGTTTTGGTGTAAGGAGGTCCCCTGTCTCCCTGCACACAGTGTATTATAACTGCAGCTATAAGGTTATGGTGTAAGGAGGTCCCCTGTCTCCGAGCACACAGTGTATTATAACTGCAGCTATAAGGTTATGGTGTAAGGAGGTCCCCTGTCTCCCCGCACACAGTGTATTATAACTGCAGCTATAAGGTTATGGTGTAAGGAGGTCCCCTGTCTCCCAGCACACAGTGTATTATAACTGCAGCTATAAGGTTATGGTGTAAGGAGGTCCCCTGTCTCCCCGCACACAGTGTATTATAACTGCAGCTATAAGGTTATGGTGTAAGGAGGTCCCCTGTCTCCCCGCACACAGTGTATTATAACTGCAGCTATAAGGTTATGGTGTAAGGAGGTCCCCTGTCTTCCTGCACACAGTGTATTATAACTGCAGCTATAAGGTTATGGTGTAAGGAGGTCCCCTGTCTCCCCGCACACAGTGTATTATAACTGCAGCTGTAAGGTTATGGTGTAAAGAGGTCCCCTGTCTCCACGCACACAGTGTATTATAACTGCAGCTATAAGGTTATGGTGTAAGGAGGTCCCCTGTCTCCCCGCACACAGTGTATTATAACTGCAGCTGTAAGGTTATGGTGTAAAGAGGTCCCCTGTCTCCACGCACGCAGTGTATTATAACTGCACCTATAAGGTTATGGTGTAAAGAGGTCCCCTGTCTCCACGCACGCAGTGTATTATAACTGCACCTATAAGGTTATGGTGTAAGGAGGTCCCCTGTCTCCCCGCACACAGTGTATTATAACTGCAGCTATAAGGTTATGGTGTAAGGAGGTCCCCTGTCTCCACGCACACAGTGTATTATAACTGCAGCTATAAGGTTATGGTGTAAGAAGGTCCCCTGTCTCCCTGCACACAGTGTATTATAACTGCAGCTATAAGGTTATGGTGTAAGGAGTTTCCCTGTCTCCATTCACACAGTGTATTATAACTGCAGCCATAAGGTTATGGTGCAAGAAGGTCCCCTGTCTCCCTGCACACAGTGTATTATAACTGCAGCTATACGGTTATGGTGTAAGGAGGTCCCCTGTCTCCCCGCACACAGTGTATTATAACTGCAGCTATAAGGTTATGGTGTAAGGAGGTCCCCTTTCTCCCCGCACACAGTGTATTATACCTGCAGCTTTAAGGTTATGGTGTAAGGAGGTCCCCTGTCTCCCCGCACACAGTGTATTATAACTGCAGCTATAAGGTTATGGTGTAAGGAGGTCCCCTGTCTCCCCGCACACAGTGTATTATAACTGCAGCTATAAGGTTATGGTGTAAGGATGTCCCCTGTCTCCTCGCACACAGTGTATTATAACTGCAGCTATAAGGTTATGGTGTAAGGAGGTCCCCTGTCTCGGTGCACACAGTGTATTATAACTGCACCTATAAGGTTATGGTGTAAGGAGGTCCCCTGTCTCAGTGTACACAGTGTATTATAACTGCAGCTATAAGGTTATGGTGTAAGGAGGTCCCCTGTCTCCCCGCACACAGTGTAATATAACTGCAGCTATAAGGTTATGGTGTAAGGAGGTCCCCTGTCTCCCCGCACACAGTGTATTATCACTGCAGCTATAAGGTTATGGTGTAAGGAGGTCCCCTGTCTCCCTGCACACAGTGTATTATAACTGCAGCTATAAGGTTATGGTGTAAGGAGGTCCCCTGTCTCCCCGCACACAGTGTATTATCACTGCAGCTATAAGGTTATGGTGTAAGGAGGTCCCCTGTCTCCCCGCACACAGTATATTATAACTGCAGCTATAAGGTTATGGTGTAAGGAGGTCCCCTGTCTCCCTGTACACAGTGTATTATCACTGCAGCTATAAGGTTATGGTGTAAGGAGGTCCCCTGTCTCCCCGCACACAGTGTATTATAACTGCAGCTATAAGGTTATGGTGTAAGGAGGTCCCCTGTCTCCCCGCACACAGTGTATTATAACTGCAGCTATAAGGTTATGGTGTAAGGAGGCCCCCTGTCTCCCCGCACACAGTGTATTATAACTGCAGCTATAAGGTTATGGTGTAAGGAGGCCCCCTGTCTCAGTGCACACAGTGTATTATAACTGCAGCTATAAGGTTATGGTGTAAGGAGGTCCCCTGTCTCCCCGCACACAGTGTATTATAACTGCAGCTATAAGGTTATGGTGTAAGGAGGTCCCCTGTCTCCCCGCACACAATGTATTATCACTGCAGCTATAAGGTTATGGTGTAAGGAGGTCCCCTGTCTCCCTGCACACAGTGTATTATAACTGCAGCTATAAGGTTATGGTGTAAGGAGGTCCCCTGTCTCCCTGCACACAGTGTATTATAACTGCAGCTATAAGGTTATGGTGTAAGGAGGTCCCCTGTCTCCCCGCACACAGTGTATTATCACTGCAGCTATAAGGTTATGGTGTAAGGAGGTCCCCTGTCTCCCTGCACACAGTGTATTATAACTGCAGCTATAAGGTTATGGTGTAAGGAGGTCCCCTGTCTCCCCGCACACAGTGTATTATCACTGCAGCTATAAGGTTATGGTGTAAGGAGGTCCCCTGTCTCCCTGTACACAGTGTATTATCACTGCAGCTATAAGGTTATGGTGTAAGGAGGTCCCCTGTCTCCCCGCACACAGTGTTTTATAACTGCAGCTATAAGGTTATGGTGTAAGGAGGTCCCCTGTCTCCCCGCACACAGTGTTTTATAACTGCAGCTATAAGGTTATGGTGTAAGGAGGTCCCCTGTCTCCCCGCACACAGTGTATTATAACTGCAGCTATAAGGTTATGGTGTAAGGAGGTCCCCTGTCTCCCCGCACACAGTGTATTATAACTGCAGCTATAAGGTTATGGTGTAAGGAGGTCCCCTGTCTCCCCGCACACAGTGTATTATCACTGCAGCTATAAGGTTATGGTGTAAGGAGGTCCCCTGTCTCCCCGCACACAGTGTATTATAACTGCAGCTATAAGGTTATGGTGTAAGGAGGCCCCCTGTCTCCCCAAACACAGTGTATTATAACTGCAGCTATAAGGTTATGGTGTAAGTAGGTCCCCTGTCTCCCCGCACACAGTATATTATAACTGCAGCTATAAGGTTATGGTGTAAGGAGGTCCCCCGTCTCCCTGCACAGTGTATTATAACTGCAGCTATAAGGTTATGGTGTAAGGAGGTCCCCTGTCTCCCCGCACACAGTATATTATAACTGCAGCTATGAGGTTATGGTGTAAGGAAGTCCCATGTCTCCCCGCACAGAGTGTATTATAACTGCAGCTATAAGGTTATGGCGTAAGGAGGTCCCCCGTCGCAGTGCGGTAGTTGTATTCATCATATCTGACAAAGTGATAAACTGCCCTCAACCTCTCTGTTCTTGTGCATCCAACTTGTCCGGTTATAATTAGGTGTCTGTTAGTCCACCCAATGTACAGCACTACTGAATTTGCTAGCGCTATATATATAATAAAATTTAAATAATAAAATAATAATAATAATAATAACTACATACTCCATAAACTCCAAATGAAATATGTGCAGCTCACGCTGAAAATAAAAAATGAAAAGGTCACCTGAGCAGCACACTATCTAACATGAATATATATATATCTTAAGCATAGGAAGGTAACGCTGTTTCTAATGACAATTAATAAATTCAGTCTGGTTTATACACTAATGGGGTAAACTCTGAATTATAAAGAAAAAAGATGGATGGAACAGCGCTATCCAATCTGATCACAACGGGGAGGGGGAGGCTGCACACCTGAAAGGAAGGGTAACCCTCAAAACCCTTCAAAGGACTGGAAAAACAGAAAACAACAAGTACAGGGTGCACCAATTACAAAGTGAATAAATAAAATAACTGATAGAAAAAAATACAAGGGAAACAGGCAAATTAGAGTCTCTAATTCAGAGGTAGATTCTTCAGAAATTCTCAAGACGTCTTGGGTCAAATCCTCATCAGCTTATATGAAAGAAATAAACACACAGAGGGGACCAATGGTGCAGTAACTTAAAGGATTATGGCCACAGACAACACTGAGGTTAAGAAATGCCAACTCACATTTATGGGAGCTATAACCAGCTCGAGTGAAAACAGCATACAGTGGTATTTAAACTCCCCACATGTAGGATATTCCTCTGACGATATTTGCAGTGCAGATTATATGAAATAAAAACACAAGAGAAGGCCCATACTGCTCTCTATATTAAAAAAGTGCTGGATAAAATAGGAGATGTACTTACAATTTACAGAGCAGACAAACCGCTCTGTGTAAAGCGCCTGGGTGGAACAATCCCCACCATGGATTCTTTGGATGGTATAAAAGCTTCCGATGTTAGGATATGCCAGGTAAAAAAATTAGGATAAATATAAAAGTATTTAAAATTAAAGAGACTAACCAAAATATTAGGTAGTCAGAACAAATATACTTTTATTTAGATTAAAACACAACGCGTTTCGCCACAAGGGGCTTCTTCAAGTGTACATCAATTAGATTGAATTAAAATCTGGATGGTAAAATAACGGATTATCATATCCAGCTCTATTAGCTATGCTCACAGACTGACTATTTCAAGCTGTTTTTAGTCCAAGTTTTAATTTACTGCTGTTTGGATTTAGTGAGTAACTTGGTGAATTTTCAGATTTTGTGATGAGCACTCATTGAGTAGCGGAATATACTCATTCCAGGATATAATGAAATGAGAGAAAATATCAGTGTTGCCCATTCCCCAGTGAAACAAATGAATGAACTTAACATGTATAGCTTGGAGGAAAGACGAGACGGGGGGATATGATAGAAACGTTTAAATGATTATTTATCTGTTGTAATATTATAGTGATAAGAAACGTTATCACTAACTATATAAGTTCATTGTATATCTTTCCCCAGATACACTATGTTTCTCTGTTACAAGCGTTACCAGAATGAACATATCTGATGCGACAGGTAGGATCTATAGTAATTGAATTTGATTTGTATTATGATTGTGAAGGTTGATGTATGTAGATGCTAAAGGCCCAGTGACAGTCTATGGCTCTTTGCCATAATACGATTTGGTCTTTATTGATCGTGTTAATGACAGAATGCTGTTTTGAGCTGTTGATGTTCACTCAGTAAGACACTCCAGGTGCCATATAGTCTTTAGTGGTAATCCATGATATGATGACAGCAAAGCATATACTACACAGGTAGATAAACTTGTACAATAATATAGAAATGGGAAACTGCTGGAATCTGCCAATGGATGACTTTCCCTGTGTTAAAACAAGTAAATCTACTCACAATCGGTCTGCAAAAAAACACAATGTCATTCCATATTGTCTTTAATATTCATGGTGTCCCTTAGTTTAGGCCCCACATTCTCTGTATTTGTATTTCTAATGCAGTGTGAATGTTTGTGTGTAGTTACAACAGTGTGAATGCATGTGTGTAGTTACATAGTTACATAGCTGAAAAGACCTGTGTCCATCAAGTTCAGCCTTCCTTACATATGATTTTGCTGTTGATCCAAAAGAAGGAAAAAAATCCCAGTCTGAAGCGCTTCCAATTTTGCAACAAACTAGGAAAAAAAATCCTTCTTGACCCCAAAATAGCAGATAGATGTCTCCTTGGATCAAGCAGCTATTACCCCACTAATTAGAAATTATATCCCTGTATGTTATTGTGGCGAAACCAACCTCGCCACTGGGCCCTGGAGAAGCCTGTTTGCTAGCCTCCTACCTACTGACTATGGCCCCTGGGTTATTTGGGGCATATTGTACTGTATATTGCTGCTACTGGCCCTTTTAACAGCATCTATGGACATATTGGGACTTTTGGGACTACTGTCCCTTTAAGACTGTGCTACATATTCTAGTGTACTGCCTGTAATATTATATGTGTATTTGTGTGTTAAGTTTAACCTGGGATATGTATGCAGCATTCAGCTGATTGTTCGGTAGAATCACTCCATTTATTATATTGAGTGAAACTACCGAACAACCAGACCACCCAGGAATAAGTGTGCCTCCAATTACAGTTTGCAACAATGTTGCAAACGGGTAATTGGCAATCAGTGTAATGTATGCTTTGTCCTCTGGGTGGCCGCCATTCGGGAAACAAACACGTGGCGGCGGCCATCTTAAACTACCGAACAGCGGTGTTTTGCCGTCGAGTGTCTGGAACTAAAATCGGACACTTGACTAGGCAAACACCGCTGAGACCTCCATACTTCCAAAAATTCGTATAGAAACTACCGAATGACCAGCCGTTCGGTAGAAAGAACCCCACAAACAAGGGAATTCATTCAAACCCTCTCCAGGCTCTATAACACAGGCAATTCGTCTGTTTTCATTCCCTTGTTTGTGACCGACCGCAGGGCCAAAATGCATGGAACTGTTTTCGGATACTTTACCCATGCGGTCGGTCAAATCTTTGGAACCCCATATCTCCCGAACTGTTCATCCGAATGACTTGAATTTTGAATATGTTTCCCCCCTGAATAAGGGCTATCCAGCAATGCTGGATTTAAAGGTGTACCCCCTGTTTTTGGGGTACATCCAGAACTTGGCTGGAAAAGTGTACCGGATAATTGGGTTTAATGTTATCTGAGGGGAGGGGATGTGTGGGCTGAACCATGTATGTGATTGGTTATTTTATGCCTCCCCCTGGGTGTGGCCTGTATGTGGATTATTGTAATAAAAGCCAGGCTGGATGAGCCAGTCGGGAGTTCCTGTTTTACCCTCAAAGTGATGTGTCGTCTCATTATTGGGGGAAGGATTTAATGTATGCTGTTCCAGTTGACTGCTAGGAGTACAAGCCTATTCGTATGGTTCCTATTCAATGGTCTACAGCATTCATATGCTTGGGAGAATTTAAAGGTTTCTCGGATTCGGTGATTGTGGTGTCTAACAGAGTGCTTGGAGTCCTCAGGAAGCGCTAGGAGCATCCATTAACGGAGGTACCCGGTCGGGGTGCCAGGTGATCCGTTACAGTTATGTTTTTGCAAGTATTTATCCAATTGCAGTTTAAACATCTGTATAGACTCTGACAAAACCACCTCTTCAGGCAGAGAATTCCATATCCTTATTGCTCTTACTGAAAAAAAATACCTTTTCTTTGCCTTAGATGAAATCTCCTTTCTTCCAGCCTAAATGTGTGACCTCGTGTCGTACTTATAGCCCTGTTTATGAATAGATTCCCAGATAATGGTTTGTACTGGCCCCGAACATATTTGTATAATGTTATCATATCCCCTCTCAGGCTGTCATGACATGAAGGGGTGCTGCCCTGCAACAGCACTGTCCCTTTAAGTGTGGGAACCAACTTAGCAGAGAAATAATTCTAGGACACGATAAATGGAGTAATAAAGAAAATGTATTAAGGCAAACCAAAAGGATAGAGATATATATAATATATACAAAACAAAATATGACAATGCCACAAATATATAAATATATACAATAACCCAATATATACAATAGAGCAGGCAGAGTCCACGATAGTCCTAGACAAAGGTAAAGGCTTAGTCAGGTTAGTGCAGCCACCAAGTACAAAATGAACATCAAGGGGCAAAGTCCTAAGCAGGCCACACAGAAATAATGCAGCAAGGTCAGAATCACTGGAGAAGGAGTCTAGACAGGAACACGGCAGGCGAACACTGGAACAGGAGGCACAGGACACAGGACCATAAGGACATCGGAACACCGGATCAGGAAACACAGGATACTCAGGATACACAGGAAACAAGACACAGGAGACAGGAGCAAGGAGCCAGAATCACGGGAACCAGGAAACAGCAGGTACAGGGTCAAGGATAGAGGATAATGATCTGACAGGGAGTGAGGGGAGAAACCAGAATATATAGGTGCTAAACAAGGGCCAGGTGTAGTGCCTAACGAAAGGAAATGAGAAACAGTGCCAAACAGAAAGAGTGGTGAGTGCGAGTACTGCACGAGGGCATGTCGACTAAGGAGTGTCGTGACAGTACCCCCCCCTTAAGGAGCGACTCCCGGCGCTCCAAAACCCAAAGATCCCCCACGGGTGACAGAAGAAAATCAGGGCCACCCAACCAGTAGCGGAAAACGAGGAGGCTTAGGAGGAATGAGAGGTGGACAATCCCATGGGAGAAACCAACGAGGCAGAATAGAAACATACAAAAGCAAGGACTGTAGAGTAACATTTAGCAATAGAAGGGCAGACACAGAAACAGAAGGTAAAGGCACATAAGATAAGAAACACTCCATACCAGTGACCGACAAATGTGTTAACCCACTAGATCTGGGACTATTGCTAGTAACAGGTTCATCACTCAGAAGTCCTGGGTCTGACTTGGTTTCTGGCTTGTGGGATCCTCGGAACAAAGACTGCGATGCAACTTCAGTCGAAGGGAGAACAGTCTCTGCGTAAACTTGGGTAGGTACCACTGGAACCAAACAAGGAGAATCCCCTAAATTAATAGGTACAGGATCAAGAACATTCTGCGAGCCTTCCTCCACAGACCGCAGATATGCATCAAGGAAGGGTTCCCCAAATTTCTCCGAGCACAGGGCTAACCGAAGCAGAGACGACTCTCTCTCAAATTGACATTTTTCTGTAGCGGCTAGAGATACCTGGTTAATGAAGTCATTCTCTTCTTCCCTTGTGAACTCAGCTCGAGGTAGTTCTTTATTTGTCGTAGATAGACTTTCAACTGAAGGCAAGTCTTCATTTAATACTTGCTGGAGTTTAGGTGGAGTGATAGACATCATGGTAACTGAAATGTCATAGAAGGAGCTTCCTTCATCATGGGAACAGGTACCTCCTTGTTCGGTTACACTCCTTTCCTTTGGCGTTTGGTTAAGCGGCTGATTAGAATAATCTTCGGCGCTTGGTTCAGGTACAAGCTTGGTAGTTGGGGTTTCCTCTTGCAGCAGAGAAATTGTTCTACCAGAGCATGTAACTTGAAGAACTGTAGAGTCTTCAGGCTGTGGGTTTAGAACAAGCCTGGTCTCATTTAGATTCTTCTCTTGGGCTTGATCCATCACGGGTTTGTCACGTTGCACCCAGTTTGAGTCTTTGTCTTCTATTTGAAGATAACTGTCTTTTTTACTTGGCGACAACTCATTTTCCACAGTTGCGGTTGTGAGAGGGGTGCCAATCTTCAAACCCCCAGAGGTAGAAGGGTTAAAATTGGAATCATCAAGCCTCCCCACATCAACGTCATGAGCTGCCTTTGGCACAATAGCCTCTTCTTCTACTGGTTGTTCTGAAGTTTTCACCTTTGGTTCTTCAGCCTTCTCAGCCAGTGTCTTGAAAGAAGTAGGTCGTTTACCACGTCTCCTACGTGGTGACTTTTTGACAGGAGATTCACCTTCAACGAGATTGGTCCCCAATTTCAATGGTCCAACCTTGTCGTCACTTGCATCACCCGGAGCACATTTTATAGGTGACTCTTCTAGTTCGGATGCATTGTCCTTTGTGGGACAGACCTTCAGATCAGATCCCGTTACCTGGTTCAGGTCACTGGTGGTCTCCTCAATTGGCACGGTGAGGTAGGAATTCGTATCTCTAGTTGCAGACTCAGGGGAGTCTGTTTCTGCTTCGTGGTTGGGCAGAGTTTGCTTGAGACTTTCTCTGACCAGACATGTACCCTCTTGAACGGTGTTGAGATCGTTCATCTTGGTAGCCGGTAGCTTCACCTTGGGAATAGGCGAGTGGATCTTGCAGAAAAGAGAGGGTAATATATGGGTACTATGTGTCTCTGGTACTGAGACAACATTAGGAAACTGCGTACTGGTACTACCTTCCCATTCAGACTGCTCGTCCTCTAAAGCTGCTATGCAACGAGCACCCAGTTCATCAAAGACTTGGTCCATGAGGGGATCGCCAGTGCTGTATAACCCCTCAACATCTTCATCTTTTGTTTGGGCAGGAAGGCATTCAGCTTTAATTTCCAGAGGGACTTCGGTTTTGCAGTCGGGAGGACCAACAAGCCATTTTCCCAAGTCAGAGTCAGGAGGATTTGTTATGCTATGTACATCAGAAAAGGGAATACCATCATTATTATCAGGCATAAAGACAGTCATTCTTTCTTGTACAAGATCAATAATAAATTGCACTTCAGGTAACAAGGCAACAAGATTATTGTGCATTACTCTCACTTGTCTCTGCAAATATGATAAAGATTTTTTATGTGATATCTCTTTAAGAGACATACGGATAAGTGTATACACCCTACTTATCACAGGAGGCTCTCTCAACCATATATCGCAATTAGGTAACTGAAAAAGCAATGAATCACATATGTTTTTGTGAAAAGTTTGAAGTTCATAGATAAATCCACATAATACAGATTTCTGGATTTGACAGGAGACATCTATAATAGATAAGCATAAATTAGAGGCCTTTCCAATCTGCCGCTGAATTTTTCCTAACTGATTACAACAAGTCTCAATGAGAGCACACTCTTGCTGTGAATCAGCGTGAATACCAACAAGGTTCTTCATTGTGATCCTAGACATTATACTCTGCCGGTTCCAAGTGGTCAGATCATTCTGTCATGACATGAAGGGGTGCTGCCCTGCAACAGCACTGTCCCTTTAAGTGTGGGAACCAACTTAGCAGAGAAATAATTCTAGGACACGATAAATGGAGTAATAAAGAAAATGTATTAAGGCAAACCAAAAGGATAGAGATATATATAATATATACACAAAACAAAATATGACAATGCCACAAATATATAAATATATACAATAACCCAATATATACAATAGAGCAGGCAGAGTCCACGATAGTCCTAGACAAAGGTAAAGGCTTAGTCAGGTTAGTGCAGCCACCAAGTACAAAATGAACATCAAGGGGCAAAGTCCTAAGCAGGCCACACAGAAATAATGCAGCAAGGTCAGAATCACTGGAGAAGGAGTCTAGACAGGAACACGGCAGGCGAACACTGGAACAGGAGGCACAGGACACAGGACCATAAGGACATCGGAACACCGGATCAGGAAACACAGGATACTCAGGATACACAGGATACACAGGAAACAAGAGACAGGAGCAAGGAGCCAGAATCACGGGAACCAGGAAACAGCAGGTACAGGGTCAAGGATAGAGGATAATGATCTGACAGGGAGTGAGGGGAGAAACCAGAATATATAGGTGCTAAACAAGGGCCAGGTGTAGTGCCTAACGAAAGGAAATGAGAAACAGTGCCAAACAGAAAGAGTGGTGAGTGCGAGTACTGCACGAGGGCATGTCGACTAAGGAGTGTCGTGACACAGGCGCCGTTTTTCCAAACTGAAGAGATTTAAATTTTGTAACCTTTCTTCATAACTAAAATGCTCCATTCCTTTTATCAATTTTGTAGCTTGTCTCTGCACTTTTTCTAGTGCCATGATATCTTTCATTAGAACAGGTGCCCAAAATTGCACAGCATATTCAAGGTGTGGTCTTACCAGCGATTTATAAAGAGGCAAAATTATATTTTCATCCCGAGAATTTATGCCCCTATTACATGACAAAAACGTAATGACCTTAGCAACTGCAGATTGACATTGCAAATTGCTGCCTAATTTGTTGTCTATAACAATTCCCAAATCCTTCTCATGTGTGGTCACCCCTAATTCACTACCATTTAGGGTGTAAGTTGCTTGTGCATTCTTAACCCCATAACTTTGCATTTCTCTACATTAAATTGTATCTGCCATAGTGCCCAGTATCCCAATCTATCCAAATCCCTCTGCAGCAAAGCAATTTCCTGCTCACATTTTATTACTTTACAAAGTTTTATATTGTCTGCAAACACTGAAACGTGGCTTTCAATGCTTTTTTTCAAAATCATTTTTAAATATGTTAAATAGAAACGGTCCCAAAACAGAACCTTGTGGGACACCACTTACCACTTTTGTCCAGCCTGACAATGACAATACCATTAATGACAACTTGTTGTACTCTATCCTTAAGCCAATGTTCTACCCAAGAACAAGAATAATCATCTAGACCAATTTCTTTTAGTTTGAAGACTAACCTATTGTGAGAAACCGTATCAAATGCCTTGGAAAAATCCAAGTAGATCACTTCCACTGCAACACCCTGATCTATACTTCTACTTACTTCTTCGTAGAATGCAATTAGGTTAGTTTGACATGACCTATGTTTCATAAAACCATGCTGATTATTGCTAATAACAAAGTTCTTCCCAATGAATTCCTGAATATTATCCCTTAATAGCCCTTCAAATATTTTCCCAGTCACAGAAGTTAAGCTCACGGGTCTATAATTTCCAGGCAAGGATTTTCAACCCTTTTTAAATATAGGAACGACATCTGCCTTCCTCCAATCCTCCAGTACAATACCTGAAACAAAAGAATCTTGAAAAATTAAATACAGAGGTTCACTTATTTCCTCACTTAGCTCCTTAAGTACTCGTGGGGGAATACCATCAGGCCCCATGGCTTTATTTACATAAATTTTCTTTAACAGCTGTAGCACCTTGTCTCGCGTTATCCAATCACAGGTTATCTGCAAATTTTTTTGCAGCAATAATTTGCATATCTCTTGCCATAGGATCCTCATTAATATATACTTAAGAAAATGCTATTTAAAATGTCTGCCTTTTCCTGGCCTTCATTAGCTAACAGACCCATCTCTGTTTCCAGTGTACCTACACTTTCATTTTTTTAATTTTTTTTTTAGAATTGATGTACTTGAAAAAATGTTGGGGTTGGTTTTGCATTCTTTGGCTATCAATTTCTCATTTTCTAGTTTAGCCACTTTAATTGCCTTTTTGCAAGCATCATTGGCTTCGTTATATCTTTTATAACCGTGATATATTAACTAAAAGGAAATAATGCTACATAGGGACTTCAAGAGATTCATAAGTCACTCATTGTGTATGATGCTTCCTAATCCCCTCAGTTGCATTTTTGTTCAATCATTATGTACCCAATTAATTCAAAAACAAGCACACGATAAGAAACTAGTTTCAGTCCAGTCTGAAAATAGAGGCAGAGATAAACACTTGTAAAATGTTAACTGTCCACTAGATGTCACCATTGCTCACCAACTAAGAATGCCAGTATGAGAGATTGTGAATCCTATGAACACCAAGATTTAGGATAATGTTTTAATGTGGTACTGTCACAGAATCTTTATTAAATATTAACAGTTATGGGGGACAAGGCCTGACTGGCTAGCCGAACGGACGCACATTGCCTGAGCTCCTGGGCTAAATAAGCGAAAACTACAATTAACTGCAGCCAAGCAGTGGGTTTTATCGCAAAACTAATGGGCTGAACAGGATGGGCCGCGGTGATCCGAACGACACCAAACTTGGAACCTTTCAGGTCCGGATCGTTAGCCTTCAACCTACTGCTGCCTACAAGCTCATCAGGCATCGTAGAGACAGCTACTCTCCGATGCTGACGGTGGTTAACCATCGTGGAAAACAAGTAAGCCTGTCACCCCACGGAGGCTTAGAAAATCCAATGGAAAGCACGTGGCAGTGGGTAGAAAAGAGGGCCATGCTAACGGGACTCTGACATCCGCAGCCCCACAAGATGGCGGATCTTTGTGCAGGAGCACCACGAGGCACCCAGATACAGTACAGCCTGACGCTCTAAGAAAGGTACATACCTGCATGAAACATGCCCACTGCAGAGCGACATAGAAACATAGAAACATAGAATGTGACGGCAGATAAGAACCATTCGGCCCATCTAGTTTGCCCAATTTTTTAAATACTTTCATTAGTCTTATAGTTAGGATAGCCTTATGCATATCCCACGCATGCTTAAACCCCTTTACTGTGTTAACCTCTACCACTTCAGCTGGAAGGCTATTCCATGCATCTACTACCCTCTCAGTAAAGTAATACTTTCTGATATTATTTTTAAACCTTTGCCCCTCTAATTTAAGACTATGTCATCTTGTTGTGGTAGTTGTGATGAGACCAATCTCTCCACATTGCATTGGAGGAGCCTGGTTGCCCGTCTCTTGCCCTGAGACTTTGGACCCTTGGAGATTTGGCCCGTTCAATTCAGTATAATAGGAGTTATGTATTTTTGTATCCATTTGTGTTTTACTGGTGACATGTACTCAGTGGAGTCTGTCTCTATCCCTGGATATAATTGGATTATTTTCCCCATTGTTTCCAGGATAGAGGGCTCTGTAACACCGGTTTGGGCCAGATAGCCATGCTGCCAGCCAGGCCCCAAAAGATACTTTACTAACTTCTGAACCCCTGGTCTGATTCACGCCATTTTTTGATCTGTTGTCCCCCTGAATGGATTGATTGTGAATATATATATATTTTTATGTGAATGTGATGTATATTTTAGAAGTTATGAATATGCTGTAAAAACTGTATTTTCCCTGCCTGTGATAAATTACATTAACCAATTGTGTTCAGTAATTATATCACAGACAGAGGGGAGGATTTTATGTGTTTGTGCTGGGTGTGTTTTATGTTTTACTGTACGGGATTGGTTACATGTTGTCCCTCCCTGTGGGATGTCCCCTTGCATGGGGACTTGCATAAAAGTCTGTGAGTGTTAATTAAAACAGACCACTGCTTGACCCTCAACACGGAGCCTTTTCTCGTTCTTCGGGGGATTTACTGTATGCTGTTAGAGACTGATTGCCAGGAGTGTAAGCTGATTGACTGCTTTTCCTGTTCGTCTGCTAGCAGCTATTTGTGAGGTTCCAGTTTGGGAGGTGGAGTGCTATTTTGTATCCAGTTCGGGAGTTTGGTGTTCTGCAGTAGCTGTGCCTGTATCTTTGGAAGGGGAAGATCTACTAAACGGCTTTTAACCCCTTTTATGCCTGGGGGTGCCGTTACAATTGGTGGCAAGTGGCGGGATCGTTCCCATAGCCAGAAGGACAGCTACAGGAGACACCATTCTGTGGATTTTACAATTTGAGGGCAACGCATGTCTGAGTACAGCGACCCTGACAGCACCAGGATGGAACCAGCAGTGGAGTACGATGAGGGTGCCATGGATGACCGGGATGCAGTTCGCAAAGGCATCTGGTACCAGGCACTGGGTATTGCGGAGTACCAGCGGGGCGAGAGACTCCCCAAGGAAGACAAGCAATTGCAGAAGCGACTAGCCCTGCGGATGCCCTTCCTGAGAGAGCAGCCCCTCGAGGAATGGGTGAAGGAATTGGAGCTCCGGGTATGGCAGGAGATATGGCTGGAAGATGCCTACCAGGCGCTCTGGTGGTATGGGCACAGTACCTGCCCTGGACAGCCGAGCATGACAAGCCAGAGGGAGAGGAGTTTGATGGTCCTGGCTTGTTATGGCAGTCTTTTTCAGAGCTCGAATTTGGGAGCCCTACACAAGCCCGGTTCAGTGATCTCTTGGAGTGGAGGGAGAGCAGGTATGACTGGGACGACACTCACGGAATTGAGCAAGACCTGGTCCACCTGGTGACCCGGGAGATGGAGCTAGAACAGGGCTACCAGCAGCTGTTCCAATACTATGAGAAGGCTCAGCAGGAGAGCAGCAGGACACACCCAGAGCCAGACCCATTCAGAGGGGACGAGATGGTAAAGTTTTACTGGGAAGAACCCCGGGTGGCCGGTGGAGATGGGACCGAGGTCTCTCCACCGGTCCTGCAGGGATTTGGGAGCCCAGTCTCCATTCCCCAGCGGCAGTATGAAGTGCAGGGAGAGGAGAGCAGCAGGCTGAGTTACAGGGGGCAGAGGTAGTTGTTCCTGCCCTCCAGCAGCAGAGTGGTATGCCGGGAAGGGAGTGTGAAGTACAGGGAGAGGAGAGCAGTGTCTGTGATAAATTACATTAATCCATTGTGTTCAGTAATTATATCACAGGCACAGGGGAGGATTTTATGTGTTTGTGCTGGGTGTGTTTTATGTTTTACTGTACGGGATTGGTTACATGTTGTCCCTCCCTGTGGGATGTCCCCTTGCATGGGGACTTGCATAAAAGTCTGTGAGTGTTAATTAAAACAGACCACTGCTTGACCCTCAACACGGAGCCTTGTCTCGTTCTTCGGGGGATTTACTGTATGCTGTTAGAGACTGATTGCCAGGAGTGTAAGCTGATTGTCTGCTTTTCCTGTTCGTCTGCTAGCAGCTATTTGTGAGGTTCCAGTTTGGGAGGTGGAGTGCTATTTTGTATCCAGTTCAGGAGTTTGGTGTTCTGCATTAGCTGTGCTGGTATCTCTGGAAGGGGAAGATCTACTAAATGGCTTTTAACCCCTTTTATGCCTGGGGGTGCCGTTACCGTGTTGATTCCCTTTATGTATTTAAATGTTTCTATCATATCCCCCCTGTCTCGTCTTTCCTCCAAGCTATACATGTTAAGATCCTTTAACCTTTCCTGGTAACTTTTATCCTGCAATCCATGAACCAGTTTAGTAGCCCTTCTCTGAACTCTCTCTAAGGTATCAATATCCTTCTAAAGATATGGTCTCCAGTACTGTGTACAGTACTCCAAGTGAGGTCTCACCAGTGTTCTGTACAATGGCATGAGCACTTCCCTCTTTCTACCGCTAATGCCTCTCCCTATACAACCAAGCATTCTGCTAGCATTTCCTGCTGCTCTATTACATTGTCTGCCTACCTTTAAGTCATCAGAAATAATCACCCCTAAATAATAAGTTTTTACACCCAAGATGCATTATCTTGCACTTATCCACATTAAATGTCAGTTGCCATTTTTCTAGTTTACCTAAATCATTTGCCATTTGGCTTAACCGTCCTAGAACATCAACCCTGTTACATATCTTAGTATCATCAGCAAAAAGATATACCTTACTATCAAGACCTTCTGCAATATCACTAAATATTAAAGAGAATGGGTCCAAGGTACAGATTCCTTCCTGACCAACGACCTCCCCATAGACCGGGCATTGGATGAATGGGTACGAAGACCAGGACTGCTTTCTGGCACGTTCCAGTTACGACATTGCAGACCCTGTTGAACCTGGTTGACACCTGTTATGATCCTGCTTCCATGGACTTAAGTTTCTATTTTCTTTTTTGTCGCTTGCATGCCTTTACGTTAAAGGATCACTATAGGGTCAGGAACACAAACATGTATTCCTGACCCTATAGTGTTAACACCACCATGTAGCCCCCTGGGCCCCTCATGCCTCCATAAATATAGTAAAAAATCTTACTGTATTCAAGCCTGAAGCTGTAAATCTGCATGCTGTTAGACTCAGAAAAACAAGCAGTCTGCTGACATGTGATAGCCTGATCCAATCACAGTGCTTCCCCATAGGATTGGCTGAGACTGACAAAGAGGCAGATCAGGGGCAGAGCCAACATGATTCAAACACAGCCCTGGCCAATCAGCATCTCCTCATAGAGATGAATTGAATCAATGAATCTCTATGAGGAAAGTTCAGTGTCTGCATGCAGAGGGAGGAGATACTGAATCACAGGATGCTCGTGCACAGCAGATCAGATCATATTATGCCTCCATCAACTCGGAATTCCCTCTCGTGGCAGTCTGAGTGACTGCAACTATAGCTATAGTTCTCACCTGAACAACCTCATTAAGCTGAAGTTTTTCAGGTGACTATAGTATCCCTTTAATTTAGCCTACGGGTCTGACACATAGACGCATTCTCTCCCTAACAACCAGAGCAGCAAATATCTGAGGAGTTTTACATGCCCTGCACCAAGTCATGAGTAGTATGTTTTTATTATGTTTTACTTTCTTTTCTGTTAACTCTCCATACTCTGACTAATAGCTAATAACCTCCCATGCCTCACCCTTCTGTCAGTCCCTACATTGGCTTCCTATAAAATATAGAGCTCAATTTAAAATTCTGGTTCTTGCTTTCAAATCGCTACATAATGCTGCTCCCACCTATCTATCCTCCCTTATACACAAGTATGTCTCGTCTAAGCCCTTATGATCTGCTGAAGACTTATGTCTATCTTCTGTCCGTACTCCCACCTCTGATGCCAGCCTTCAAGATTTCTCGAGGGCTGCACCGTTCCTGTGGAACTCGCTTCCCTCCTCCGTTAGATGCTCACCCAGTCTCCACTCCTTCAAAAAAATCGTTAAACACCCACTTCTTCATAAAAGCGTATCAATTAAACTGTTAATAGCTCCCAACTGATTCCTCTTCTGCAACTGTCACTAGTCTAATACTATCCTTACCTTTTTGTGTCATTTTACCCCACTCCCTCTAGCATGTAAGCTCATTGAGCAGGGCCCTCAACCCCTCTGTTCCTGTGTGTCCAACTTGTCTGGTTACAACTACATGTCTGTTCGTCCACCCATTGTAAAGCGCTGCGGAATTTGATGGCGCTCTATAAATATAATAATAATAATAATAATAATAATATGACATCAGTACATCTTCCTACTGACACCGCACCCAGGGGCACACTAACAGCACTGTGCGTAGCTTGTCTACCTAATGTACCATCTACTATATTACATGGTCTACCTAGACACACAGATTATCAATATACAATGAACGTATCTGGTTCATTCCACTGTAATAACTACTACTATGATTCTCCGATGTTTATGATTGACTAGCTTGCTGTTTGTCTTGTTTCTACTATATCATAAAATAGTGCAAATCCTACTAAATACCCCAATTGTCACATGTAATGCTATGATGAGGAATGCCGTTGGGGTACCTCTAGCTTGCCTGTACTAAAACAATGCACTGCAAAAAAAAAAAAAAGAAAAATATTGACAGTAATTGTTCTAATCAACAAAACAAATGCTTCAAGTGGTTTCCCCAAATTCAACTGAAAATGAGAATTGAGCAGTGAGACTTCCGAAGCATGGTCTATACACCAAAACTGCTTCATTAAGATAAACATTGTTTTGGTGACTATAGTGTCCCTTTAAAGAAAAAGGAAATAAAATATTATCTGCCAGTGAAGAAAACATTATATTCTAATTTTCGGATTACACATTATGTATATGTTGAGGATCATTTGTGATCATTTGTGATATAATTTGTGATAATTTGTGAAAATATGGGGTCATTTGTGATAATTTCTGATAATTTGTGGTATTTTGTTGTAATTTCTGATCATTTCTGATCATTTTTGTAATTTGTGAACATTTCTGATAATTTGTTGTAATTTCTGAAAATGTGTGGTACTTCTAACGGACACCTTCCGTTAATGGACGCTTCCTAGCTTGCGCCGAGGACCACAAGCACCTCACTGGACACCACAACCACCGCAGACTCCACAACCGCCGTAGCTTAACTGGAGCCTCGTTGTCTTCCGTCCACCCTGGATCAGCTTCTGTCCTCCAGGACCGTGTGGGGAAGACCTCTCCTCCAGGAGAGCGTATCAGGAACAAGAGCTAAGTGATTAAAGCTCAAGGGAGTATGCAGCGCATAGCAGTCCCCAGTGTGATATAGCAGATCCCTCCAATAACAAGACAAGGCTACATATTGAGGGTCAAGAAGAACTGATGTTTAATGGCAGGTACTCTGCTTTTATGCAGTGCTCCCCTGCAAGGGAGATGCCCACAGTGTCAGGATCGGGACAGGGATCCAACACGCAGAATACAAACAGGAGATAGGTACGTATACCGGACCTTAGAATGGCCGGACTAACGTAAGGAGAAAGCAAAGAATGGTCATAGACAAGCCGAGGTCGAGGGTACGAGAGAGCAGGTAAGCGAGAGACGAGCCGAGGTCAAAGGACACGAGAGATAAACAGGAACGAAAGTACAAGCCGAGTCAAAACCAAATAGACAATAGAAACAAGAGCACTGAGGAACCAGACAAGCTAGAACCACGACAGGGCAATGAACCATTACACACATCCCTCTTTTATACCTTGGTTCTTTAATTGATGACTCCGCCCTTGCCAAGCCCTGATTCGTTGTTCAGAACTAGATTGACAGGTCGGGATGTGATTGCCGTCATGACGTCGGCTCCTGAGCGCCGTGTCATAAAAGGAAGCGGGGCTATCGCGGCCGGCGTGAGAACGACTATGAGAGCTGTGAGGATTGGGTGAATCAGCCCCCCTGAGAGGACGGCCGTTGGAAAGTCTAACCTCCTCCGAGGTAGAGACTTCAGGTACCCTGACAGTACCCCCCCTCTCAGAAACGCCCACCGGGCGGAAGGAACCGGGGCGAGACGGAAAACGAGCATGAAAAGCCCTGAGGAGGCGAGGGGCATGCACATCTTCCTGGACCACCCAAGACCTTTCCTCAGGACCATAACCTTTCCAGTCAACAAGATATTGCACCCTCCCCCGAGAAATTCGAGAATCGATGATGGATTTGATCTCATACTCCTCCTGACCCTCAACCTGGACAGAACGAGGGGAGGACACAGCGGAGGAAAATCTGTTACACACCAAAGGTTTCAATAAAGAAACATGAAAGGAGTTCGGGATGCGCAGGGCAGGCGGAAGAGCCAGACGATACGCAACCGGGTTTATACGAGACAGAACCCTTCAAGCGTATGTTTCTGGTACTCAGCCATACCCTATCACCCGGGGAGAACACTGGAGCCACCCGTCTGCGTTTGTCAGCGTGTCGTTTGGACACCATGGAATTATGAAGAAGAATTCGTCGAGTCTGATCCCACAACTTTCTCAGATTGGCAACATGAATATCAACCGACGGTATCCTTTGGGAGGGGGAGACCGACGGAAGAACGGAAGGATGGAAGCCATAATTCATGAAAAAGGGGCTAGAACGAGTAGAATCGCAAACAAGGTTGTTGTGCGCAAACTCCGCCCAAGGAATCAGACCGACCCAATCGTCCTGGTGTTCAGAAACAAAACAACGCAAAAACTGTTCAACCTTTTGGTTGGTGCGTTCGGTAGCTCCGTTGGACTGGGGATGATAGGCAGAGGAAAAATTTAATTTGATGCCAAGTTGAGAACAGAAGGACCTCCAAAACCGGGAAACAAATTGGGACCCTCTATCAGAAACAATTTCAGAAGGAATACCATGTAAACGAAAAATCTCCCTCGCGAAAATTTCAGCCAATTCGGGAGAAGAGGGCAATTTAGGCAGAGGTACAAAATGAGCCATTTTGGTAAACCTGTCGATTACTGTGAGGATAACAGTATGTTTCTTAGAAACAGGCAAATCAACAATGAAGTCCATAGCCAGACAAGACCATGGTTTCTCAGGAATTTCTAGGGGGTGCAAAAGCCCACATGGAAGCGTATGAGGTTGTTTAGTCCTCATACAGACATCACATGCCCCGACAAAGTCCTTTACATCCTTACGTAAGGAAGACCACCAGAAATCTTTAGAAATCAGAGAACATGACTTGCGTATGCCAGGGTGTCCGGCAAATTTACTGTTATGAAAACACTGCATAAGTTCCAGTTGGAGTTTAGGAGGAACGAAGTACCGATCCCCAGGAATAAGTCCGGGTGCCAGATGCTGTAATTTCTTGATCTCATCCAGCAACGGAGAGTGAATCTTGATGCTAGTGCTGGCAATAATATTACACTTGGGAACTATAGAAGAAAAAACCATATCAGACATAGTAGAAGGTTCATGTTGGCGGGACAATGCATCAGCCTTAGAATTCTTAGAACCAGGTCTATAAGTGAGCACATAGTTGAAATGAGTAAGGAACAAAGACCAACGAGCCTGCCTGGCGGACAAGCGTTTGGCTTCCCCTATATATGACAAATTCTTGTGATCCGTCAAAATAGTAACCGGGTGTAAAGTCCCTTTCAACAAATGTCTCCACTCCTTTAAAGCCATAATGGCCGCTAATAGTTCCCTGTCACCAATATCATATCTGCTCTCAGGCCCAGACAATTTCCTGGAAAAAAAACCACATGGATGCAGTGGTTTATTCAAACCTAGCCTTTGGGACAGAATAGCGCCTACACCTGTCTCTGAGGCGTCTACCTCGAGTAAAAATGGCAAAGATGTGTCAGGATGAACTAATATCGGTGCTGAGGCAAACTGTTCTTTGAGAGTACTGAAAGCAACAAGCGCCTCCGGAGACCAGGTCTTAGTATCAGCACCCTGTCTAGTCATGTTGGTAATAGGAGCAATAATAGACGAGTACCCCTTAATGAAGCGCCTATAGTAATTTGAGAATCCGATAAACCTCTGAATGGCCTTGAGTCCCTTGGGCAATGGCCAATCCAAGATTGATTGGAGTTTAACCGGGTCCATCTTAAACCCCTCTCCAGAAATAACGTAACCAAGAAAGTTTACCTGAGATTGGTCAAAGCTACACTTCTCCAATTTGCAGTACAAACCATGTTGTAGGAGCTTATGCAATACCCATCGGACTTGTTTGTGGTGAATCTCAGGCTCTCTAGAGTGTATTAGTATATCATCCAAATAAACTATAACACATTCATGTTGAAATTCCCTAAGAACCTCATTAATCAAGTCCTGGAATACAGCAGGAGCATTGCAAAGCCCGAAGGGCATTACCGTATACTCATAGAATACAAACAGGAGATAGGTACATATACCGGACCTTAGAATGGCCGGACTAACGTAAGGAGAAAGCAAAGAATGGTCATAGACAAGCCGAGGTCGAGGGTACGAGAGAGCAGGTAAGCGAGAGACGAGCCGAGGTCAAAGGACACGAGAGATAAACAGGAACGAAAGTACAAGCCGAGTCAAAACCAAATAGACAATAGAAATAAGAGCACTGAGGAACCAGACAAGCTAGAACCACGACAGGGCAATGAACCATTACACACATCCCTCTTTTATACCTTGGTTCTTTAATTGATGAGTCCGCCCTTGCCGAGCCCTGATTCGTTGTTCAGAACTAGATTGACAGGTCGGGATGTGATTGCCGTCATGACGTCGGCTCCTGAGCGCCATGTCATAAAAGGAAGCGGGGCTATCGCGGCCGGCGTGAGAACGACTATGAGAGCTGTGAGGATTGGGTGAATCAGCCCCCCTGAGAGGACGGCCGTTGGAAAGTCTAACCTCCTCCGAGGTAGAGACTTCAGGTACCCTGACAGAGAGATGGATGTTGTACGCATCTCCTCTGCTTGATTACTCGGATGGGATAGCAATGCTTGCAGCGCTAGAGCCATTTGGTCCATTCTATGGTCCATGGCTTCAAACCTCGAGTCAGGAGAACCAATCTGAGCGTTTGTACCTGCAGGATCCATGGCCCTGTCGTAATGTCAGTATCGGGACAGGGATCCAACACGCAGAATACAAACAGGAGATAGGTACGTATACCGGACCTTAGAATGGCCGGACTAACGTAAGGAGAAAGCAAAGAATGGTCATAGACAAGCCGAGGTCGAGAGTACGAGAGAGCAGGTAAGCGAGAGACGAGCCGAGGTCAAAGGACACGAGAGATAAACAGGAACGAAAGTACAAGCCGAGTCAAAACCAAATAGACAATAGAAATAAGAGCACTGAGGAACCAGACAAGCTAGAACCACGACAGGGCAATGAACCATTACATTCCTCTTTTATACCTTGGTTCTTTAATTGATGACTCCGCCCTTGCCGAGCCCTGATTCGTTGTTCAGAACTAGATTGACAGGTCGGGATGTGATTGCCGTCATGACGTCGGCTCCTGAGCGCCGTGTCATAAAAGGAAGCGGGGCTATCGCGGCCGGCGTGAGAACGACTATGAGAGCTGTGAGGATTGGGTGAATCAGCCCCCCTGAGAGGACGGCCGTTGGAAAGTCTAACCTCCTCCGAGGTAGAGACTTGAGGTACCCTGACACACAGGCAATTAGACATTAACCAACCAGATAATGGTTACATCCCACAGATTCCCTCCCCTCTGCTTGGGAGGTAATTGAGTTTCTTACTGTATCTACTCAATTATCTCCAAGCTAAAACTTATACATTTTTATGCATTTTTAGAACTTTATGATTTTGTATCACACAGGAATAAAACGTATATTTTTATGAACCACATAACCTGGGGACAAACATATTAAAAATTCTTACAAATCCGTTCAGTGGTTCCAGAGGTATTGAAAAAGTCTCTTTGGACCGACCGCACGCCTGTTTGCATGCCCAAAACAGTTCCACAGATTCAGGCTGTGCGGTCGGTTTATTTCTGCCCTGAAAAGTAACAAAGTCCCATCCGAAGGCGGCGTTCGAATCGTCAAACTCACTTCGACTTTTGTCGAAGTGTCGAAGTGGAACCGGGGTTGCATTTTAGCAGTGTTCAATAGTATAACGGAGGTCTATTTTACACCAAAATGACAAAGTCCAGTTCGAACGAGTGTGCGAATCTTCGAACGGGACTTAGTCTCCAGCCGCAGCGTCAGAGGGTAGGGGAAGGTACAGGTCAGTGGTGTTCGTTCAAATGTGTGGCCGATTTCCGTTCCAGGGATTTGACGGCACACACCGCTGACTGCGTTCGACTGCATTAAAATGGCCGCCGCCACGTGTTCGACTGTCTAATGGCGGCCACTTCGACTACTTCGGCACTTCGACGACTTCGGCACTTCGACTGCATCCGAAGTGCAAGTTTAAAAGTACAAACCCTTTCTTTGTACAACACAGTTAAAGGGCCAGAAACCGTAGAATATAAGTCCATAAGTTAAGGAACTGAGTTTCCTTAAAGGGCAATACATCCCAGGGCTATAGTCGCAGGGTAGGAGGCTAGCAATCAGTCCTCTCCAATGCCCAGTGGCAAATGGCAGTTTGTCACAGTACTTTGTGGTATTTTGTGATAATTTGTGATAATTTGTGGTACTTTGTGGTAATTTGTGATAATTTGTGATAATTTGTGGTGCTTTGTGGTAATTTGTGATACTTTGTGATAATTTGTGGTACTTTGTGGTAATTTGTGATAATTTGTGGTACTTTGTGATAATTTGTGATACTTTGTGGTAATTTGTGGTGCTTTGTGGTAATTTGTGATAATTTGTGGTACTTTGTGATAATTTGTGGTACTTTGTGGTAATTTGTGATAATTTGTGGTGCTTTGTGGTAATTTGTGATAATTTGTGGTACTTTGTGGTAATTTGTGATAATTTGTGGTACTTTGTGGTAATTTGTGATAATTTGTGGTGCTTTGTGGTAATTTGTGATAATTTGTGGTGCTTTGTGGTAATTTGTGATAATTTGTGGTGCTTTGTGGTAATTTGTGATAATTTGTGGTACTTTGTGATAATTTGTGGTACTTTGTGGTAATTTGTGATAATTTGTGGTGCTTTGTGGTAATTTGTGATAATTTGTGGTACTTTGTGGTAATTTGTGATAATTTGTGGTACTTTGTGGTAATTTGTGATAATTTGTGGTGCTTTGTGGTAATTTGTGATAATTTGTGGTGCTTTGTGGTAATTTGTGATAATTTGTGGTACTTTGTGGTACTTTGTGATAATTTGTGATACTTTGTGGTAATTTGTGATAATTTGTGGTACTTTGTGGTAATTTGTGATAATTTGTGGTACTTTGTGGTAATTTGTGATAATTTGTGGTACTTTGTGATAATTTGTGGTAATTTGTGGTGCTTTGTGGTGCTTTGTGGTAATTTGTGGTACTTTGTGGTAATTTGTGATAATTTGTGGTACTTTGTGGTAATTTGTGATAATTTGTGATACTTTGTGGTAATTTGTGGTACTTTGTGGTAATTTGTGATAATTTGTGGTACTTTGTGGTAATTTGTGATACTTTGTGATACTTTGTGGTAATTTGTGGTACTTTGTGGTAATTTGTGATAATTTGTGGTACTTTGTGGTAATTTGTGATAATTTGTGGTACTTTGTGGTACTTTGTGGTAATTTGTGATAATTTGTGGTACTTTGTGATAATTTGTGATAATTTGTGATACTTTGTGGTAATTTGTGATAATTTGTGGTACTTTGTGATAATTTGTGATAATTTGTGGTACTTTGTGGTAATTTGTGATAATTTGTGGTACTTTGTGGTAATTTGTGGTAATTTGTGGTGCTTTGTGGTACTTTGTGGTAATTTGTGGTAATTTGTGGTATCCTTTTTAATCATAGAGAGGTCTTTAGGTAATATTGTTTGATGAGCTTTTCAAATGATTTTTTACTTTTATGGTGACTTCTGTAGATAATCATTTTAAGTTTTTTTTGTTTTTGTTTTTTTTAACAGAATGGAATAATTTCTGATTCAAACTAATTAAGATGAGGCCATAGTTGTATTTACTGCATCTTTAACTCAAATCTCTTAATAGTAATTACCAAACCATTATCCCTGCTATATATTGTACTATATAAAGTGCATAAACAATTGTATTATCTTTGAACACCTTTTCTATTTATTAAATAAAAACACGTCGGGGGTGTGTGTCACATCGGGGGTGCATGTCATATTTAGGGGGGCACACATTGGGGTGTGTGTGTCATATAGGGGGGTGTCACATTGGGGGGTGCATGTCACATCGAGGGGTGGGTCACATCGGGGGTGCGTGTCACTTTGGGGGTGCGTGTCATATCAGTGGTGCATGTCATATTTATGGGGGGGACACATTGGGGGTTGTGTGTCATATCAGGGGGGTGTCACATTGGGGGGAGCGTTTCAAATCGAGGGGTGCATGTCATATCGGGGGGGTGGGTCACATTGGTGGTTGCGTGTCATATCAGGGAGTGCATGTCACATCGAGGGGTGGGTCACATCGGGGGTGCGTGTCACTTTGGGGGGTGGAGGGAAATTTGTATTTAAGGCAGACTTTATTTTACTCGCATTCTGTAATCTTCAAAATACCGTGTTGCAGATTTGTGCAGACAGATGTTTGAACCTGATCTCAAGGACTTCTATTTTGCAAATGGCAGCAGCGCCCAGTTACAGTGTATCACCCGATGCACCAAGGGGCTGCCTAATAGCTTTGACTGTAACTATGGAGATTGCCGTTTGATTCCCCGATCGGGTCCTACGTGCATGTAAGTATCGAATTTTTTTTCCTCTGACCTCCAAATTGGACAGAATACCTTGGGTTGTTAACAGCCAATCCGAACCTGGGATTTCTAGATCTGAGTGGGTCTGAGCATTCCACCATGCTACGAGTGTCCCCGGGTTACCAGTGTTTAGGCAGTCACATGATCCATGCTGGCTAAAATGATGGTACTTACAAACATACAGATGAGAAATTTTTTAAATACATTTCAACCTTCCTGCCCTAAAGTTAGTGAAATAAAACATTCTAACCCGGGACTGTAGGCGACAACACTTCCCCTGCGCAGAAATAAAACATTCTAACCCGGGACTGTAGGTGACAACACTTCCCCTGCACAGAAATAAAACATTCTAACCCGGGACTGTAGGTGACAACACTTCCCCTGCACAGAAATAAAACATTCTAACCCGGGACTGTAGGTGACAACACTTCCCCTGCACAGAAATAAAACATTCTAACCCGGGACTGTAGGTGACAACACTTCCCCTGCACAGAAATAAAACATTCTAACCCGGGACTGTAGGTGACAACACTTCCCCTGCACAGAAATAAAACATTCTAACCCGGGACTGTAGGTGACAACACTTCCCCTGCACAGAAATAAAACATTCTAACCCGGGACTGTAGGTGACAATACTTCCCCTGCACAGAAATAAAACATTCTAACCCGGGACTGTAGGTGACAACACTTCCCCTGCACAGAAATAAAACATTCTAACCCGGGACTGTAGGTGACAACACTTCCCCTGCACAGAAATAAAACATTCTAACCCGGGACTGTAGGTGACAATACTTCCCCTACAGACAGGAAAGTGAGAGGAAGGAAACTCCAAGAACAACACAAGACATTGTTACAGGCTGCAGTAGAATCCTAGAACACCAATATTGTGCAGACACTACTGAGGTTATTTATTACAATGAGAACTGTCAGGAATTGAAAATGAATTTAAAATTGAAGACTAAAGTAACCGAACTGGAAAACATTTCTAATTCAGTAATGCTCCCAGATCTACTACTCCGGCCTTAAATGTAAAATTCCCTTAGAATTCTCACTTTAGTATATAACCCTGTATGATCACATCTAAACATCATGTTCACATCTGGTGGCATTTCATGGAATCTACAGTGCCACACAGTCATTATGAACCCAGTTTTATATTTTTAGATAAGCTTTTAAAATTATTAAAATAAAAAATGTATCATAAATAAATACATAAATAAAAAATAGCAACATATTAAAATATTTGTCTAAAATCTCGGAAACTCATTATCACCCCAATATTTCTGTATACGATAAATAAATAAATAAATAAATAAATGAGTAAACTCCTAACTTGGAGACGTCATGTTCATGTGATCTTTCTTGTGTTTTTCTCGAAGTGCCCACATAACACATTATTAATGGCCGGCATATACATTCCATCTGTTAAAGGGACACTCCACTGCCCAAATTTAAAAAAGATAAAAATCCCTGTTTAGTATAAATTACACAAATTAAAACATGCATGTATTTAATATTATTTATTGGGGGTATATCTAAAGGCAGCTTGCAAAAGCTGCAGATTTTGTGTCTGAAGCTGTTGCAAGCCCTCCCCTTCTAGCCCCGCCCAGACTTTCTGTGGCTGTCCAATCACAGACTTCCCAGTGCAGCTCAAAGAGAAGTCTTTGCAAAGCAGGTGCTCTGGGCAATTGCCCAGTTTATTGCCCAGTTTATCTTGAGTTTATCTCACCTGAGCTAACCAAACCAGGAAATAACAGGACATGTTGTTTGATTGACAGCCAGGGGGGTGTAACAAGGTTATTTCATAAAAGTGACATTTCTATTGAAATGTAAAAGAAAAAAAAAAAAAACTAGGGCATTGTCTACTCAAATAAAGCAAACTAAAGTGCTTCAGGGGTCTCTAGTATCCCTTTCAAAATCCATTGTTGAAATCACTAAAATTATACTTTGTTTCCATCCGCAGATGTACAGACACCAATGACTTCTGGTACTCAGGGAAGAGCTGTGCCACCAGGATTAGCAGACCTGGAGTGATTGGAGGAGTTACAGCCTCTCTCATTGTCTTAATCATCGTAATAGTCATTGTGGTCATAATTTATTACAGACGGAGAGGGAAAGCTTTGTTACCATCAATGTAAGTTAATATTGTCCACCGACTAAACCATTATTGTAAGACCACACCTTGAATATGCTGTGCAATTTTGGGCACATGTTCTAAAGAAAGATATCATGGCACTAGAAAAAGTGCAGAGACGAGCTACAAAATCAATAAAAGAAATAGTTATAAAGAAAGGTTAAAAAATTAAAATCTCTTTAGTTTAGAAAAACTGCACCTCAGAGGGGATATGATAACATTACAAATCAATGTCTGGAAATCTATTCACAAACAGGACGATACATAGGACACAAGGTCATGCATTTTGACTGGAAGAAAGGAGATTTCATCTAAGGCAAATAAACGTTTTTTACAGAAAGAACTATAAGGATATGGAATTCTCTGCCTGAAGAAGTGGTTTTATCAGACGTTTAAACCATAATTGGATAAAAACTCACAAAAACATAACATACAGGGATATAATTTCTAATTAGTGGAGTAATAGCTGCTTGATCCAAGGAGACATCTGACTGCTCTTTTGGGGTCAAGAAGGACATTTTTCCTAGTTTGTTGCAAAATTGGAAGCGCTTCAGACTGGTTTTTTTTTTTTACCTTCTTTTGAATCAACAGCAAAAAAACAAATGTGAGGAAGACTGAACTTGATGGCTTAACTATGTAACTATGCAGCTATATAACCATCAATTCCCTTCAAAGTATTAAATCCTTTATTCTACATGTCTATATTGAACTGAGCTGAGTCTGAGGTTACGTGTGGCAAAAGACTGTGTGATTTTACATCAATTTCATTGCTCCAGGCCCATCTGCAAGACACAACCAAAGAATTGCAACTTGCAGCTTTAAGACATCTTTCTCCTGTGAAACTAGGGTGATTCACTTATGTAACCATTCACCAGAAATCATTTACACTGCAATACTATTCACTTTTGATTTTAATTACTATTGTTCTTCCTCACAGGAGCAGAAAATCTAAACTTTTGAATCCAGACAATATAGAATCAGAGTGGACAACGGCAGAGCCAGAAATCATAAGATACGGGACTAGTTCAGAAAATGAAGGTGAGATGAGTTTACAACCTGTCTGTCCGTCCATCCATCCGTCTATAGTTTATCATTTATTCATTTTGCCTTATGACAATTCTCAACAACTCTATCTTAATGTAATCTTTCCTGTAACAGGTTTCAGTACCTTCACAGCTGAATTAGAAAACATGGATACTTCTAAAAAGGTAAGAAAGCAATATGAGGACACACAGATTAGAAGATATGCCAAAACGTATGATATAGGGATTTATCCAAATTCATAAAAGCATATTTCACTTCAAACAATATCCACATTAAAAAACAACAAAAACTATAATAATTAAAACTAACCCATTTCACCTAAATATGTATCACTTCTGTCAATTTGCAGTATTATTACAGTAAAATATTTATTTGTTTCTTCTCATTTTTTGGTGCCCGAATAACACAGGGAAAGGGTGACACACGTACTTTATTACAAAATCTGGACCAAATGAATTCATAACATTTAATAGAAGTTTTATGATTATGCTGCAATGGAGAAAAAAACAATTCTTGGAACATGAGGCAAACAAATAAAGATGTAATCTGCATGAATGTGTATTTCGTGCACAATCAGGGGCGGACTGAGAACCCTCAGGGCCCCCAGGCAAAATAAATCAAGGGCCCCCTTACAGGCCCCACCCATACTCCGCAGCAAGCGCCACCCATGTCCCGCCTCCATGCACCGCCTCCAGCCACACCCTACACAATCTTTAGACACAAGGAACAAAAGTGCAATAATCCCTTCAAGGCCCCAGTAGAGATTACAATTGAGGGCTAATGGGCCATGGAGGGGGGTCTTTCTAGCAGAGGCTATCTCAGTGTCCTTTAGAGAGTGTGTTAGAAAGAATCCCCTCCAGGCCCTATTAGAGACTACAATGGAGTCTAATAGGCTTGGAAGGGGGGCTTTCTAACAGAGGCCATCTCAGTGTCCCTGCTGGCCCTCCAGGCCCCAGTAGAGACTACAATTGAGGGCTAATGGGCCATGGAGGGGGGGGGGAGCATTCTAGCAGAGGCTATCTCAGTGTCCTTTAGAGAGTGTGTTAGAAAGAATTTCCTCCAGGTCCCATTAGAGACTACAATGGAGGCTAATTGGGCCTGGAGGGGGGTCTCCAACACTCTGGTTCCTATTCACAATATAGCAACACAACATAGCTCGCTGATACCTAGGCCAAGTTGGCTCCTCTTACCTTAATTACTGTTGCTGGCTGGCAGTCTGTGGGCTTGCTGGAAGACTGTGGGCTTACTGGCTGCGGCTGGCAGGCTGTGGGCTTGCTGGCAGGCTGTGGGCTTGCTGGCTACTGCCGGCAGGCTGTGGGCTTGCTGGCTGCAGCTGGCAGGCTGTTGGCTTGCTGGCTGCGGCTGGCAGGCTGTGGCTTGCTGGCTGTGGCTTTCTGGCTGGCAGGCTGTGGCTTGCTGGCTGCGGTTGGCAGACTGTGGGCTTGCTGGCTGTAAGCCTAACTGGTGGCCTGTGGGCTGGCTGGCTGGCTACTGGCCAGCCTGTAGGCTGGCTGGCCAGCCTGTGGGCTGGCTGGCTGGCTGGCTGGCCTGTGGGTTGGCTGGCCTGTGGGCTGGCTGGCTGGCCTGTGGGCTGGCTTGCTGGCTACTGGGGCACTTGTAGATTATTTAAAGAAATAATCCATGCACAATAACCACTACTGCTCTGTGTAGTCGTTATGGTGCCAGGAGGGCCGGGCCCCCCTCCCAGAGTAAGTAGTCAAACCGTTTAAGAACAGTTTGACAACTTACCTGGGGTCTGCTGGGATATGAGGCTGTAGTAGGGTATAGGAGCAGTGGTGCAATGTGTAAGGGGTGCAGTGTGTGTGAAAGGTTCAGTGTGTGTGAGGGGGTGTAGTGTGTGAATGTGTAGGGTGTGTGGAGCAATGTGTGTATGAGGGGGCTGTGTATTTGTGTGGCAAAGTTAGTATGGGGGGCTGTGTGTGTATGGGTGGGCAGTGTATGTGTGTGTGTGTGTGTGTGTGAGGCAATGTGTGTAAATGTGTATGGTGTGTGTGGGGGCAGTGTGTGTGTATGGGGGGCAGTGTGTGAATGTATATGGTGTGTGGGGGCAGTGTGTTTATGGGGCTAGAGTTCACTCTCACCACTGCGACCACCAGGAATCCCAGGGCTAGAGTTTACTCTTGCAAGAGCCGTAACGTTGCCGTGGTAACCGTGGCAACGATCTGTGCTCGCGCAAGAAGGACCCTCCCTCTCTCTTCTTACCCCCTCCCTCTCTCTTTTACCCCCCCTCCCTCTCTCTTTTTACCCCCCTCCCTCTCTCTTTTTACCCCCTCCCTCTTTTTACCCCCTCTCTCTTTTTACCCCCCTCCCTCTCTCTTTTTACTAACCCCCTCTCTCTTTTTAACCCCCTCTCTCTTTTTACCCCCTCCCTCTTTTTACCCCCTCTCTCTTTTTACCCCCTTCTCTCTTTTTACCCCATCTCTCTTTTTACCCCCCTCCCTCTCTTTTTACTTACCCCCCTCTCTTTTTAACCCCCCTCTCTCTTTTTAACCCCCCTCCATCTCTCTTATTAACCCCCTCCCCTCCCTCTCTCTTTTTAACTCCCTTCCCCTCTCCTCCCTCTCTCTTTTTAACCCCCCTACCCTCCCTCTCTCTTTTTAACACCTCCCCTGTAGCGTGGCCGAGCTGCACTGAGTGTGCACCTTCCTGTCAGTCCGGCCGGGTACAGGAAACAGAAACTCCGCGCGGAACAGGAGTTTCTGTTTCCTGTACCCGGCCGGACTGACAGGCACCTTCCTATCACTCCGGCCGGGCACCGCGGACCGGAGAGCAGCTCGGCCACGCTACAGGGGAGGGGAGGTGAGAAGCTGCAGCCACCTGAGGCTCTTAAGAGAGCGCTCAGGCGGCTGCAGCATTTAAAGGGGTGGCCGGCCCCCTGATGGCGGGCCCCCCTCCCGGCCGGGCCCTCGGACCATGTTCGAAGTGCCCGACCGGTCAGTCCGCCCCTGTGCACAAAATATAAGGCAATACTCTAAGGTGGTTTCACCATCAGGTCATTTATATATTATACAGATTATATACTATGAAATGTCTCTAGGTAAAGAAACAACATAATGAGAATGTATCGACTTGTGAATGGCCGAGGTTTGCAGTAAATGCCTGGAGTTGGTGATATTCCAGTGATGGACTCTTGTTCACATTTTATTTTTAATTTAAAAAATATATATATATATATTTTTGCAATACATATTGATATTACAAGCATGGCATGAGGTGCCCCGAAAGCAGTCCTCAGGCAATTACCTCGCAAATGGAAAGAGAAAAATCAGCGCTAGGTTGCCACACAAGAAAATAATAGTAAGGCTGCAATCCTTAAAGGGGAGTCCCCTATAATCCCCTAATGGTAAGAAATTATACAAAACAGAACAAAATAAGGTTGCGCCTAAAATATACAGTAAAACATATAAGAGTGTATATAAAAAGTAATATAAAATAATGCAATTTAATATCAAATAGTAAATGAAATATAAATGGATAATTGGCAATAGTCCAAAACACTTATCATAAGTCCGTAATGGTAGATGCCATGTATAAAAACAGGGATCCTGAGGTGTAAAATGAGGTGTGTCTTCACAATTGGGTACTTGCAATCCAGTGAAGTAATATGTGGAGAAAAAGACAAAAGGAACTCCAATGGCACAGTATATCGATGAATAAAATGGTATATAAAATAAAATAAAAGTAGTCTTACTCACACTTTTCAGAGCTAAAACCTAGCTCTGATATAACGCACGTGAAGTGGAATATGCGGAGTAATGTTAGTTGGCGAGTATCTGGCTCAAATTCGACGTCCAAGTTGGTATTATGACTTGGAGGGAGACAGACACCAGAGTGTTAACACTTGAGGGAGGAAAGACCAGAAGTTCTGTTTTGGACAGGTTGAGTTTAAGGAAGTGATCATCCATCCAGTTGGAAATCGCAGAGAGGCAGTCAGAGACACGAGTCAAGATGGGCGGAGAGAAATTAGGAGTGGACAGGTAGATTTGTGTGTCACCTGCATAGAAATGATAACGGAAGCCAAAGGAGCTGATGAGTTTACTGAGGGAGGAGGTATAGATAGAGAACAGTAGGGGACCAAGGACAGAACCTTGGGAACGCCAACAGAGAGTGGTTGGGGGGAGAGGCAGAGTCAGAGAAAGAAACACTGAAAGAGCACTCGGAGAGGTAGGAGGCGCAAGAGGAGAGAGCAGTATCCCATAGACCAAAATTATGGAGAATGTGGAGAAGCTGTTGATGATCAACAGTGTCAAAGGCAGCAGAAATATCAAGGAATTAGGATAGAGTAATGGCTGTTAGATTTAGCAGCAATTAAATTGTTGGATACTTTGGTCACAGCCGTTTTCACAGAATGACCAGCACGCAATCCAAACTGAAGGGGTGTCAAGCAGAGAGTTGGATTCGAGAATGTCAGTCAGGCTGGTGTACACAACTCTCTCGAGGATCTTGGAGGCAAATGGCAGTAGCGAGATAGGGCGGTAGTTGGATGGGGAGTTGGGGTCAAGCCTGGGCTTTTACAGAATCAGGGTTACAGTTGCATGTTTGAAGGGTGAGGGAAATGTGCCAGAGGAAAGGGAGAGATTGAAAATGTTAGTGAGAGGAAAAGCAAGAGAGGGAGACAAAGTGCGGATGAGATACGAGGGAATAGGATCGGGGGAACAGGTGGTGGGTCAGGAGAACTGGAGCAGAGCAGAAACCTCTTCTGCTGTAGCAGGTGTGAATGAGTGTAGAATGGTGGAAGGAGTGGGGTTGAGTGATATATTGGTAGGGGAAGGAGAGAAATTAGAGATCTCATCTCTGATTGTAGCGATCTCAGTGAAGTGAGATGCAAAGTTTGTGGCGGACAAGGTGGTAGAAGGAGGGGGATTAAAAGGGCGATGAAGAGCATCAAAAGTGTAAGATAGGTGTTTGGGTTGATGGGACAGTGTACTTATGAGGGTGTTAAAGTAATTGACTTTTGCAGCGGAAAGAGCCAGGCTGTAGGAGCGCAGCATAGGTTTATAGTGAAGGAAATCAGATGCCAAGTTAGACTTTCTCCAGCAACATTCAGCAGTTCTAGAACATATTTGGAGGTAACGGGTCAGCTTGGTGTGCCAGGGTTGTAATTGGGGGGCGCTTGCTGCGTTTAATTGTTGGAGGTGCCATGATGTTGAGTTGAGAGGAGAGAGTTGAGTTGTGGAGTGAGGTTGCAGAGTTAGAGCAAGTTATACTTGAGATGGGTAAAAGGAGAGTTTGGAGTTTGGTGGAGAAATGCTGGAGATCAAGGCAGTTGAGGTTTCTGTGAGATTGGAGAGTTGAGATTTGGATACGGGGTATGCTGATGTCCAATGTTACCAAATGGTGGTCTATAAAACGAGGAACATGGACAACCAAATACATTTTATTTTATTTCATAACACATAATACCTTTATAAAAAAAAGAAGAAATGTAAATCAGAAATATATAAATATATGAACGGAAGATACAAATATATATATATCGCATTACGTAGCATTAGTAACATAAGACAAACAGGGGATGGAAAGGTCAGTTGTGGTGTGCCGGAACTAACGAGATAGTAGGCCTGAAATAAAAGAGGGCCTACCTTATGAAATGCTTATAAAAGGAGGTGTGGGGGGTGGGACAACTCACAAGACCAAAGACAGTAGTGAAGGAAGGGCTGGTGCTCGTTAAGAAGGGGAACCAAGCCCCTCCCACAACTTCAGGCCCTGCCTTCTACGGCATAAAGCCGTAGCATTAGTAACATAAGACAAACAGGGGATGGAAAGGTCAGTTGTGGTGTGCCGGAACTGACAAGGTAGTAGGCCTGAAATAAAAGAGGGCAAAAAGATGTAACCAGTTTATTCAGCCTACAATACACCATAGTATATCACATAATCATATTCTTGAATGCTAGGCGCACCTCTTGTACTGGCTGAGGAATGTATCTGGTGTAAGCCGTGGACTTCCACCGCCCCATTATTTTAATGATGTGCCAGGGATATTCCTTTTAGAAGCGGTAGTAGCTGCTCCTATTCTAAATGAGTGACCTGAATATTCGGCTGGGTTTAAGCCTAACCGAACCAACAACATTCTTACATAGAGCATGAACTTACTCGTAGTGAGCATATTACCATGTAAGGCTAGCAGTGGTTGTGTTGGAGCCATTGCAAAGGAGGAGAGGTATTGGTCGAAAACTTCCACAGGGCACCATTTATTACTAGGTAATAGGTAACAGTGACCATCTGTCCTTTGGCACTAGTTTGTGTATGGTGTAGGGACAGTAAATAGTGATGAATTGACCTTGTGATGAAGTTGGGGGTGTTGTAGTTAGCCGTGGTAAATTATTTGGGCCGAGGAAAATCATAAAAAGATAAATAAATGGCTGTTTTAATGACTTGATTAGTATGAGATTCGAATGGTGAGGTGTCTAACAGGTTTGACAGTGACTGGAACAAGAGATCGTGGATGGATGGTGTGGGTGTAGGGGTTAAGTCCTTGATACCTTTAAGTATGGCTTTCACCTGGTAAGATGACAGGAAGCGTTGTCTATTAGGCCAAGTGGTGAGGATTTGATGTTGAATACTGGTGATATATAATTTAATGGTGTTGAACGATAGTGTTAGGTGAAGGTGGCAAAAGGAAATGAACGCAATCATTGTTTCCATGGAAAATTTGTCTGTGATATTAAAGTCCATCAAGAATCTATTAAAAATATGAAAAGCCCTGCCATATGCCTTCCTGGTGTTAACAGAAAGGCCAAGTTCAGAGAGTTGATGCCCGTGAGTGAGTAGTTCCTTTAGTCCCAAACCATCTCCTGCCACCGCGGTACTGGAGTTGGTATCAGGGCAGCTGTTGGTAGTGCCGCCCGGAACTCCTTAAATCGAGATCGCAATAAATGATCAGCAGCAATATTCAGAACCCCAGGCACATATATGCAAGTTAAGAAAAAGCTGTGTTTTGCAGCTAGCCACGTGAGAGTCCTCATAAATCGCATGATTGCCAGGGAAGAGGAACGTCCCTTGTTTTCAATATGGCACGTCGCCATGTTGTCCGAGAAGCAACGCACCGTATTCCCAGACCAGCTAGCTCCCCATTTAACTGCTGCTGCCACAATTAGGTAAAGCTCAAATAACGCAGAGGTGTCCTTGAACTCGTGGATCTCAGTAATTTCCCCAGGCCATTTGCCCCACATCCATTCATTGGCAAAAATTGCGGCAAATCCAGAAGTGGCCGCGGCATCTGTCCAGACAAACACAGACCTATCTATCCACACTGGAATGAAAATGCTTCTCCCATTCCAGTGCAGCAAGAATTCCCTCCACCTGCGTAGGTCAATGGTGGCATGTACATCTAACGTAATGCGGGAGAAATCAGATTGCAATAGGGGAAATAAGCTAAGTAATCGGGATATGAATGCTCTCCCTTGTGGAATAATTTGCATCGCAAAATTAAGTGAACCCAACAGGGATTGCAACTCTTTCCTATTACAAGAACACCCTACTAGGTAATGGTCAATGGCTGAAAGCCCCGGGGAGGCTAGCCTGCATATACTCGGAGTCTAGCACAACCCCCAAGAAGTTGATGATCGTATCCAGACCTTCCGTCTTTGTTGGTGAAATAGGTACTCCTAGTTGTGTGAACAGTCATGTTGTAGAAAGGAGGCTACTGGGAGGTAACAGGTTACTTTCTACAGACAGAAAATCATCCAGGTAATGGATAACGGTAGGGCATTTACAGATGTTAAGCAGCATCCAGCACAACGTCTCAGCAAATATATAAAAAATCCTCGGGCTGCTCCAAACATGAGACGTGTGAAAAAATAATATGAACCATGCCACTTAACACCATGTAAATGCCACAGGGACGGATGGATAGGGAGTAACTTAAAAGCGTGCACTATATCCGTTTTGCTAAGCCATGCCCCCACCCCAGCCGAGAGGATGGCAGTGACGGCATTATCTATGGTAGCATATTGGAGAGAAAATTCTTCCGATGGAATAAGTGAGTTAATGCATGGGGAGCAGAGAGGTCGAGAATCAACCTTTGCTTATTAGAGGATTTACTTGTGACCAGTCCTATGGAGTTCTCCAAACCGTGAAAGGAGGGGAGTCGAAAGGGCCAATTAAAAACCCTTGGTCAATTTCTTTCTGGAGAAGTAGGTCAATCGTGTCGGGAGCTGCCTGGGCCGTCTGCAAGTTCCTACATTCTAAGATTCCAGTAGGCATATGAATAATACCCATGTGAAACCCCAAAGTGAACCCTGCCACCAAAAATTCTACGAGATGTTGAGATGGGTGACCACACAATAGCTCTTTCAGCAGGGAGACATTAGGAGACAAAAGGTACCGCTTAGGATATAATTTATTTGGACACATTACTTTAGAGTAAGCCCGGAAACATTGGGAGCAGACATGAAGTAGTCTGCAGGCACTGTATCCGCAAGTGCCAGTGTTAAAGTTGTTACAAACTTGTAATTTTCCCAAAATCACTATATCGTGTCCCAGCTTATCCTTCAGCACCCTGTCTGTTCTCCCAGTGGGCATCATATTGGTAGGGGGGAATAAGGAATTCACCTCCGGGGAGTTAGGGCACAGATTCGCCGTGTGGGAATTGGAAGAAAAAATGGCACAAGCTGGAGTTTTGAGGCCTACAAAGTGTCGACAAAAAAGCTCTGTATCAAGCACACCCCAATCAGCTTGATAATTAAACTGGGATAGAGCAGCTGACGTCTTTGCGGAAAAAGCACGGTGGTAGTCGTAAAAAGACGTACCACCGTACTTGTGCCCCAAAAACACCAGCTTGTGAAGATAGAGATCCACTTCTTCTCTCCTATCAGGATATACAGAGCATATCACGTCTCTGTAGATCCTGAAAGCCAACACAAATTCGGGTCTCTAGATTTTAACACAACCGACACGTCCCCATATGCATAAGTTTTGTTTTCAAGGACATCTTGCGAGGCAATGAGAAGTGATACCAGATTGATATCCTTCCCTTCCAAGATGTCCTTCTTGATGTTAGCAGGCACCATATGTGCCGTGTTAAGAATATGCGGGTCTTTCAGACCGGATGGAATATTACTCGGTAGGGGGTCTGGGCGAACCGTAGCGACCGGATTCCCCAGTGCTGAAGGTGACCGTTGCTTGCTATCTGCATCCATCTTATTGTAATACGAGCCAAAGAGGTCAGGACTGAAGACAAAACAGTATGTAGATCAGCCGACTGGCAGCTACTGGACCCTTCACCCGCCCCCGAGTTATCAGTCTGAGTATTCAGCAGTCTATATAATTTGGCTTTCCTAGACGTAGCTGGGAAGGGAATGTTCCTCTTTCTCAGTTCGGGAGTGATCCTAGGAATGGTCTATGCCCTGATGCAGGGCTCGCGTTGTCGTCACCCCGGGATGGAGTGACCGATCTACCCGGTGTACTGGGGATGGACAATTTTTCCCCACCTTTTCACAAAATAACATGTTACCTGGGGCACTACCCAACTGACTGATGCAACTAATGCCAAGCGGTGAAACTATTAAGTAATAACGTGACAGGTGAGGCCCTTCTAGTTGCCAAGCAGCTTTGAGAGGCACTGTCTATGATTTGGCTCATGTGGGGTACATGGCCATTGACAACATGGTGGGGTGATGGCCTCTCCGTAACTTGTAATAGCATAAGACAGAATGGGAGTGACAAGTGAGGCCCTCTCTATGCAACCAAGTGAGGCGGCTACCTATGTATTGTCCCGAGGTGGGTACATATAAGGTACGTGCTTAGGTATGGATGAACTAGAGACAGGAAAGTAAACACAGTAAGCCAAGGTATCACACTTCTTGTAACCACCCTCCTGACCACCAGAATTATTTTAAGACATATATCCTAACAAGCACATAAGTGCCACAAACCTACTGCTGCCAATTCCCCCCGACCAGCCAGACCATTAGTACCAGTAGCATTGTTATGACATATATCGTCATCTATCTTGTGACAATGCCAAGAAACCTTGAATATAATTTATACCACAAGCCATAACCCTTATGACCACCAGGGGTCAGTCAGACATCTTAAACCTAATACAGCAGAAAAGTGTGCTGACAACCTGCAACAAGAAAATAAAATCACCAGCTATAATGATCCAGACACCGGAGGTCGCCCTACCACATATATAATATCTTACCATCTAATATAAGACAGTGTTTCGGCAACCGAACGGCAATAAGAAAGCCAGGATACGTGAAGACTGCCCCTTACCGAATGAACCCTGTTCCCCATTGTTATACTGAATTTGTATGCCATACCTGAACATTTTCGTCAGACCCTATTACCCGAAATAGCCTTGTAAAAGTCAGCATTTGCCTAAATGCGACCCAAAATGTGCTACTATGCGTGAGCCCATCGACCCCTGATGACGTAATCGGCCATGCCGCTATTGCGACGGCCGTAGAACTTGCGATTTTGTGACAGGATGCCGACACCAGAAGCCCCGCAAAACCACTTGTCTGATTCCAAAGTCAGACAGCCGAAACCGGAGGAACAGGAACTGTTGGGACCCGGGAAGCCGCCCACAAGATGCAGGTAAGTAAAATGGAGTTTGGATCGAACCGGAAGTGACGATCACTCTCCACAACTCACCAGACCTAAGACGGTAGTGAGGGAAGGGCTGGTGCTCCTCAAGAAGGGGAACCAAGCCCCTCCCACAACTTCAGGCCCCGCCTTCCACGCATATATATATATATATATATACATACATATACATACATATATATATATATATGTAAAAAGGATATATGTATATTAAAAAAAGGAAAAGGAATATATTATGGAAATAGAAAAATTAGAAAAATACATATAAAAAATTTATATTAAAAAAATGAAAAATATTATATATATTTGGTGGCCCTGCTGACCCCTGTACAAGGATGATAATGAAACAAATTTAGAAAGATAGAAAGCTTCCGTCTTTGGCTAACGACCAACTCTGAAACTTAAAGGTATAAGTCATTAAAATCACAATCACTATAAAATTTTATTAAAATAGAAAAATTCCCAATAAAAAAGAAAAAAAAGAAGAAAAAGAAAAAGCCGTGCTAGATAAGTCCCTTGAACACTATTTCTTGGTTCAGGCCTGTCTCTAAAGTTTTTAAATTAAAGATTCATTGGGCTTCTTTCATATTAAGCTTGGACTCATGGTTACCCCCTTTCCAATGTCTTTCTACCTTGTCTATACCAAAAGCAAGTAAGGTGTCCCACTGAAATTGTGGACAATTAGCACAACGTCTTACATTATGATCTTGTTTGTTGTTCCTGATATTGTAAAAATGTTCTGCAGGTCGTATATGCAGTTTGCATGTAGTGCGCAACAACTGCATTGAAGTAGATAAATTACATTGAATAAATAATATTATATGTTTGATTTGTGTATGCACCTATAAATGAATTAATAACATCTACCACAGCGCTAAAAAATGCATAATAATTCTGTGTAAAAAATATGAGTAGGGTTATTCTTTGTTTTGTCCTTGTTTTTTGGCAGCAAACTAGGAGCTATTTTATTTTTTTAAATTATCCACTTTTTTTAAAAAGTGACTGTGGGTCTGATAGGTAAAACCTTACTTAGAAATTCATCTTTTTTCAGAAAATGCTTTTTTAGAATATTTTCGATTTCTTTGGCTTCCGTATTATATTTAGTTGTAACGGCCAAATTGTATTTGTTATTATTTTTATTTTTATCTTGTTTGGCCCTTTTAGAAGATCTATTCAATCAGTTTTAATTAACAATATTACTCCTCTTCAATCTGTATTTTATTATAGCCCTTATCTACATTCCTGTCTTTTATCATTTTAGACTTTTGATTGAATACATTTATATCTGAACTATTACGTCTAAGACATGTGAGTTGTCCCTTTGGGATATTTTTTAACCAAGACGGATGTTGAGAACTAGAATAATCAATAGCCGTGTTGCAATCTGTGTTTTTTAAAAAAAGCTTTTGTTTTGAAATTATTATCCTCCACTTATATAGTGAGGTCCATGAAATGAATCAGTTCTGGATGACAAGTAGATGTCAATTGCAGATTATAATCTCAAAATATAAATCCTGTAAATATAAACACTCTCACAAAACTTTAAAATCCTGCTCCCACCTTTTCCTCCTTTCTATCCTACTACTCCTAGCAGCTGGTGATGTCTCTCCAAACCCCGGTCCCACCCTAGCAAACCCACCATGTGCTAACTCCAACAATCACTCCAATCTCATACCCATCTCATGCTACTCTTCCTTTACATCCTCCTTCCACACTGCCCTCTGGAATGCATGCTCTGTTTGCAGTCTTACTAAATCCACAGCTGTGCATCATCTTTTCATCTCTTGTTCCCTACAATTACCAGCATTAACTGAAACATGGCTCTCTCACTCTGACACTGCTACTCCTGCCTCCTTATCCTTTGGTGGTCTTTAATTTTCTCACAACCCAAGAAACTTTGAAAATAAAGAGGATGGTGTAGGGTTTCTCACCTCACTGCTCCTTCAAACCTTTACCCACCCCGTTCCCTTTCTTTCTCCTAATTTGAGATTCATTCAATCCGCCTATTCAAACCCATCTCTGCTAACATTGCTGTTATCTATCGTCCCCCTGGTTCTCCCCTCCTCTTCCTTCATCACTTTGCTCAGAAGGAATCTGAATTCTATAAACCTCCAGCAGCTGTCAGCTGATATAGATTCCCAACTATTATCCATTCCTACTTTATCATGTCCCTCACTGGCTATCTCTTCATAAAATTCTATCCTCACCACTGCCCTGGATGCTGCAGCCCCTCTCCAAACACACACCTTGAGGAGGATACACCCCCAACCGTGGCACACTAAATGAACACACTACCTGCAGATAATTTCCTATTCTGTTGAATGCTGCTGGAAGAAGTCTCACACCGAGTCAGATTTCCTACACTACAAATTCATCTTGCGTTCATACAGTGCAGCCCTTGCCCTTGCCAAACAGTCATACTTTTCTTCTCCAAGCGAGAGATTACTAGATCATGGACCAAATCTTATTCATTTTATACTCCTCCTGTTAGAATAAACTGGAACATCATCTCCCTTCTCCTTCCACATACGGATCCACTACTGATCATCTCTGACATCCCCATAGAACAATCCCGCTTGAACCTCCGGATACCACCCCTGGCTAACTTGCATCCATATTTGAATACTAGTTTTGGGCTTATCCAACCTCTGGACTTTATAATATGGACATTTCTGTATATACAATAATATCTTCCCTATTTAAGTTGTTTTTCCGTGCACCTTAGGTTATATTACTCTGTGGTGCTACCCCTTCTGTTGTTTTTACATTTTTACTGTCACCTAAACGGGGAAGAGTGATCCCCACTTCCGGGGTTAGCTGCCTCACATTTATATGATTTCAACAAGCAAGTGTTCTTAGCGCTGTCCACTTTGTTATATTTCTTACTTCTCATAGATGTAAATAATATCTGTCATCGAAACCAAAAAAAATGTAGTTTAGGGCAAAATTGATACATTCAATAAAAAAAATCAACTTGATTCTCTTTTATTTTTTTTAGACTGAGTTAAAATATCTTTGATGGCCATCAATCCTTTTATATGGGGAATATTAAAATATAACGACACGCCAACATTTACCTCCAATAGATCATTAAGGAGAATAAAGAGATTTCAAGGGACTTATTTAACCCTGATTTTTATTTTTCTTCCCTTTCTTCCTTTTTTATTGGGAATTTCTAAGTTTCATAAAATTTTTTAGTGATTGTGATCCTAAAAAAATTATATTAACTGAATATTTATTTACAGTGTGTGTATATAATGAATGCAGTGTGTGTGTATGCAGTGTGTGTATAATGAATGGAGTGTGTGTATAATGAATGGAGTGCAGTGTGTGTATGAGTGCAGTGTGTGTGTATGAGTGCAGTGTGTGTGTATGAGTGCAGTGTGTGTGTATGAGTGCAGTGTGTGTATAATGAATGCAGTGCAGTGTGTGTATGAGTGCAGTGTGTGTGTATGAGTGCAGTGTGTGTGTATGAGTGCAGCGTGTGTATGAGCGCAGCGTGTGTATGAGTGCAGCGTGTGTATGAGTGCAGCGTGTGTATGAGTGCAGCGTGTGTATGAGTGCAGTGTGTGTATGAGTGCAGTGTGTGTGTATGAGTGCAGTGTGTGTGTATGAGTGCAGCGTGTGTATGAGTGCAGCGTGTGTATGAGTGCAGTGTGTGTGTATGAGTGCAGTGTGTGTATAATGAATGCAGTGCAGTGTGTGTATGAGTGCAGTGTGTGTGTATGAGTGCAGTGTGTGTGTATGAGTGCAGTGTGTGTGTATGAGTGCAGTGTGTGTGTGTGAGTGCAGTGTGTGTATGAATGCAGTGTGTATATAATGAATGCAGTGCAGTGTGTGTATGAGTGCAGTGTGTGTATGAGTGCAGTGTGCGTGTATGAGTGCAGTGTGTGTATAATGAATGCAGTGCAGTGTGTGTATGAGTGCAGTGTGTGTGTATGAGTGCAGTGTGTGTGTATGAGTGCAGTGTGTGTGTGTGAGTGCAGTGTGTGTATGAATGCAGTGTGTATATAATGAATGCAGTGCAGTGTGTGTATGAATGCAGTGTGTGTATGAATGCAGTGTGTGTATGAATGCAGTGTGTGTATGTGTGAGTGCAGTGTGTGTGTGTGCAGTGTGTGTGTGTGAGTGCAGAGCATTGGTGGGGGGTGGGCATTTTATTAATTAATTATTATTTTAATATTTTTTTTAATGTTCTTATTTTTTTTAGGTAAATATTTTTTTTCTTTTATTATTAATAGTATTATTTTTTATGTTATTATTTTAATATTTTTTTTTCTTATTATTATTTGTTTTATTATTAATATTTTTGTTTTTTCGTCCCCCCTCCCTGCTTGTTAGCTGGCCAGGGAGGGGGGCTCTCACTCCCTGGTGGTCCAGTGGATGGGCTGTAGGAGGGGGGCTGTCAGGAAGCTGTTACTTACCTTCACCGCAGCTCCTGTCAGCTCCCTTCTCTCTCCTCCGTCCGTGCAGCTCCCAGGTCAGCTCCCTCTGCAACTCTCGCGGCCGCGCGGAGCGTTGCCATGGTAACCCGTGGCAACGCTCTGACCCCGCGGCTCTCGCGAGAGTTGCAGAGGAAGCTGACCTGGGAGCTGCACGCACCGGAGAAGAGAGAAGGGAGCTGACAGGAGCTGCGGTGAAGGTAAGTTACAGCTTCCTGCCAGCCCCCGGTCCTTGTCTGTATTATGGCAATGAAAATTGCCATAATACAGACAACTGACTCGAGTATAAGACGAGTGGGGGTTTTTCAGCACAAAAAATGTGCTGAAAAACTCGTCTTATACTCGAGTATATACGGTACACATATCCTATATATATATATATATGTATCTTCTTTTCATATATTTATATATTTCTAATTTTCATTTCTTCTTTTTATATAATGGTATTATGTGTATTTGGTTGTCCAAGTTCTGCCTTTTATAGAAGGCCTGCCAGATAGCTTTGTAATCTTGTGGAGGAATTTCAGAACAATGTTACTTTTTATTAGATTGCCCCTGCTTCCCCTTTCCCACATTTTATCCTCCATTTACTACATTACCCACATTGCAACACACTGGGAATGGACGTATGTGAACTACAACAAAAGCCTAAAATGGTGAACTTGTCAGATCACCAGGAAGTCCGGCGCATGTTCCAGCATGAGACGCACGCTGCCCCAGCTGCAGATCGGTGAGATTAATCCATTGAATATAGAAGGAGGAAAACACACACTTGCAACATACATCCCTGAGGAAGTCCTAAGGGCGAAACACGTAGGATTTGACATTGACTTTTATTATACTTTATTTTATGTTTTATTGGTATTTCCATTCCATCCCTTTTTTTGGAAATTAAAAATTGATTCTGGAACCATTGGCTTTCTACTGACATTATTGTGGCGAAACCGACCTCGCCACATGTCCTTCGAGGGGGCTGATTGCCCGCCTCTTGCCTTTGGACTATGGACCAGACTTTATGGGAATGTGATACCCCAGATAGCCATACCATGGAGCCTATCCATATAATGAAAGACTATGGGAAAGACTTTAGCTCCATGGCAATTGTACTGTGTGAGTAGGATCTGCACGCTATTCGGTAGTTTTGTGCGTACAGATCCCAGCTATCTGGGGATAGGTGAAATGTCTGTGTGTTATGTGTAAATGTGACTTTATGTATTTTAAAGTGTTTTATGTCGTTTTGCAACCATGTGGTTAATGGAGTCTGCCTTTAGTCCTGGGTAATTGGATTACTTCTCCAATTAACTCCAGGGCAGAAGGGAGGAAACCAGGGTGCATTGTGGGGATGTTTTTCTGCCAGCCAGAAAGGAACAAAAGATACTTTTAGTAACTTTTGAACCCCTGGTCGGATTCATGCCATTTTTTAATATGTTGTTCCCCTGAATGGATTGATTGTGGATATGTATTTTTATGTGAATGTGATGTATGGTTTTAAAGTTATGAAAGTTGTGTAAAAGTATATTTTACACTGTATGTATAATGGGATTATGTGTCACACTAAGGGGAGGGGATGTGTGGGAGGTAACATCTATGTCATTGGTCCTTTTATGCCTCCCCCTGGGTGTGGCCTGTATGTGTGAGTTGGAAATAAAAGCCAGGCTGGATGAGCCAGTCCAGAGTTCTATTTTTACCCTCAACTTGAGTCCTGTCTCTTATTGGGGGAATCTGCTACAAGTAATTGCTATGCTAGGCATATTCCCTTGCTATAATCACTGAGCTCTTGTAAGAGCTTGTTCCTGCTTCGTTCTGAAGGGAGATAGCTGCAGCCTGCGGTTCTTATGGTGTCTGGTGGAGTGCTTGGAGTCCTCTGGAAGCGCTAGGAGCATCTTTCAACGGAGGTACCCAGTCGGGGTGCCAGTGGATCCGTTACAATTATAGATGCCACTTCTCTTAGAATTAATTGTTAATTTCCTGCTCTTGTAAGTGACTCGGCTCTCGGCGAAATGCGCGTCGGGACCAGTGTTGTGGAGGGTGTGGGAGGCAGACAGGGACGACTCGAAAGCAGAGATATTGTTAGACCTATACAGCCACCCCTCTACTTCATTTGATTTTATGTTAGACGTGTAGTTAGATTACGATTCATCTTATCTAACGTCAGACTTCACGCAGATAGCGACATGAGATGGAGGGAGTTTAGTTTATGGTGATACTGGGAGACAGGAGTAGGGAGATAACGCTGTGCTATTTGGCTCTACTCTTTATTTAACCCTGTTTTTCCCTAATTACCTGTGCCACTAATTTAACTGGCACGATCTGATCTATTTCTTCATTACTTTTTCTCTCTCTCTCCTTTTGCTATTTTATTTCAATTTGATATAGCGATTGTGCTACTTTGATATATATATATAGCGATTGTGCTATTTTTGGTTTTAAACTATCAATTAAAAGTTACATTTTCTGGTCATTATGCAAAGCACGCACGATTGCCGGAAAGCCAACTGCACTTGCTGAGCTGAATTACACTCAAGAGATAGCATTTCAGCAGATGGGGCAGTTTCACCACCATTAAATAAATCCAACCAGTGCTCTACAGTATACAAGATGCATTTCTATCCAATTCTGATATTATTTGACTCATTTGTAATTTAGCTCAAATTTAATAGTTTTATTTTATTTTTTTAATTGTGACATATTGTTTGTAAATGATATTCTGTATTTTTTCTCTCCCCCAGGTACAGATAAAACGACCAGACCTAATTATAAATCCGAACGATTTGGACAATAACAGGCCCGAATTGCCACTGGTGACTGTACATAGAAACATAGAAACATAGAATGTGACGGCAGATAAGAACCATTCGGACCATCTAGTCTGCCCAATTTTCTAAATACTTTCATTAGTCCCTGGCCTTATCTTATAGTTAGGATAGCCTTATGCCTATCCCACGCATGCTTAAACTCCTTCACTGTGTTAACCTCTACCACTTAAGCTGGAAGGCTATTCCATGCATCCACTACCCTCTCAGTAAAGTAATACTTCCTGATATTATTTTTAAACATTTGCCCCTCTAATTTTAGACTATGTCCTCTTGTTGTGGTAGTTTTTCTTCTTTTAAATATAGTCTCCTCCTTTACTGTGTTGATTCCCTTTATGTATTTAAATGTTTCTATCATATCCCCCCTGTCTCATCTTTCCTCCAAGCTATACATGTTAAGTTCCTTTAACCTTTCCTGGTAAGTTTTATCCTGCAATCCATGAACCAGTTTAGTAGCCCTTCTTTGAACTCTCTCTAAGGTATCAATATCCTTCTGAAGATACGGTCTCCAGTACTGCGTACAATACTCCAAGTGAGGTCTCACCAGTGTTCTGTATAATGGCATGAGCACTTCCCTCTTTCTACTGCTAATACCTCTCCCTATACAACCAAGCATTCTGCTAGCATTTCCTGCTGCTCTATTACATTGTCTGCCTACCTTTAAGTCATCAGAAATAATCACCCCTAAATCCCTTTCCTCAGATGTTGAGGTTAGGACTCTTAAATAGGAATATTCTGGGTTTTTACGTCCAAGATGCATTATCTTGCACTTATCCACATTAAATGTCAGTTGCCACAACTCTGCCCATTTTTCTAGTTTACCTAAATCATTTGCCATTTGGCTTATCCCTCCTGGAACATCAACCCTGTTACATATCTTAGTATCATCAGCAAAAAGACACACCTTACCATCAAGACCTTCTGCAATATCACTAATAAAAATATTAAAGAGAATGGGTCCAAGTACAGATCCCTGAGGTACCCCACTGCTGACAAGCCCAAGCTTCGAATATACTCCATTGACTACAACCCTCTGTTGCCTGTCACTCAGCCACTGCCTCACCCATTCAACAATATTGGAATCCAAACTCAAAAATTGCAGTTTATTGATAAGCCTTCTATGTGCAATAGTGTCAAAAGCCTTACTGAAATCTAGGTAAGCACTGTCTACTGCACCACCATGATCTATAATTTTAGTTACCCAATCAAAAAAATCAATAATATTAGTTTGGCATGATCTCCCTGAAGTAAACCCATGTTGTCTCTGATCTTGAAATCCATGTGTTTTTCGATGTTCAACAATCCTATACTTCAACATGGTTTCCATCACTTTCCCCACTACTGAAGTAAGGCTTACTGGCCTATAGTTGCCCGACTCCTCTCTACTACCTTTCATGCGAATGGGCACAACATTCGCTAACTTCCAATCTTCTGGGACTACTCCTGTTATCAATGATTGGTTAAATAAATCTGTTAATAGTTTTGCTAGTACACCACTAAGCTCTTTTAATAACTTTGGGTGTATTCCATCAGGCCCCATTGACTTGTTTGTCTTTACTTTTGACAGTTGAAATAGACCATTTATGAGATCGGGTTCCCTTTAAGACAAAATACAATTGTAAAATCTAAATATGTCAAAATCAATGCCAAAGCTTATTCATTTAATTTCATTTAAAAGTTTGCATATTTTTCATATAGTGGGAATGCTCATTGTCAAAAAATGTTTTCAGTCACAAAAATGACTTGTTGTAATATACGAATAAAATATTTGTTGGTAATCATTTCAAATGCTTGTTTCCTCTATGTATTATGTGCTAAAGGAAAATGATAGCATTAGGAACACAAACATGTATTCCTAATGGTATAGTGTCTCCTCACTATGTAGATTTGAGTACCCCCTAAAATTATTAAAGAAGAGAGATTTTTAATTACCTTTTCCAGAGCCAAGACTCAATGGGTGCTGAATGCCTGCTCTTCCTTCAGTGATGGTATATCAGGCATCTTGTCTACCTTCACATCCAATGCAATGCTTCTCATGGCGATGCATTAAGGATGATATGGGCTTGAGCTGTGATTGCTGTGCACACATCCAATCAAATACTTCTTATATGCTTCTTCAGTGTGATCGGCATGGGATGATGTTCAAGATGTGTGATGATGTCCAATGTCACATAACAAAATCAAACTCAGTCATGAGTGTGGCCGTCACAAAGACAGAACAGTTTTTTCAGCCCTGCAATGGAACATTAGGAATCTACTAAATGGCAATCTCTAAGATAGCAGGGATGAAATGCCAGGTTACTGCACCCCGACCACTTCATTGAGATAAAGTGGTCTGGGTGCCTTTACATTCAGAGTGTTTTTTCATGACAAAATAAATAAATAAACCATGTGTATGCAGGATTTTTAATTTATGTTCCATGAGATGCATTTGATTGGAAACAAAGAATTTTAGATTTTTTGTTTTAAATCCTGATAGTGGAAACTATATCTAAAATAAAGCAAGATACAATGTATTACATCACACTGGCTGGAAGACTTCTATCAAACAGCATCTTTATGAAATAAACTGGATTTGAAGAGGCACTTGCTATTGGCTAAAATAAAATGACCTGATGATTATTTATGCATTTTACTATGTGAGAAAGTTATTGCATTATTTTGTTTTGCATTATTTTTTATATCTTCGTTGTTTGTTGCGTATTTTTGGGGAGGAGCTTTTCAGCCACAATGAAACAAAAGTCTTTGTACACCGATTACAGAACTGCTTGGTTACCAAGAACTACAAGTAGACACTTCCTGGATGCACATAGACTCAGAAATTGGCAGACGTGTCACCAATATGCTATGTCAATGTAACGACACGGGAACCCTAGTGTGAAGCTGACGCCAATGTGAGAGAGTGGGGATATACAGAATCATTTCCAGAAAAAAAATGGATCAGATTCTGAATGAAGAGGCTATTTATCTTAGGACTTAATGTATTCTGGATTATTTTGGTTTAGTGTTTTTAATAATGGATTTAAATGTGTTTTACTTTGTTGTAAATTTACAATATATAGTTTTACTGCAATGCTTTCCATATTTTATTACCAATGACAAAATTTCAGTATTCAGTGTTATTTTTGCTTTTTAGGTGACAAACTTGTGGCAAACCTAGCCACTTCAGACTATAAAACTGTGTCTTTAACCCCTTAAGGACCAAACTTCTGGAATAAAATGGAATCATGACATGTCAGACATGTCATGTGTCCTTAAGGGGTTAAAGGTTGTCCAGAACATTGCTGCCCTATTCTGTTTAATGTACTGGGCTTGCTGTATGGAAATGTCTATTTGCTTGTAATCCCTATAGAATTTGTATGCAAGCAGCCGAAAGCCTCTAGCATTTACCTGGTTGTTTCACGAACAGCTGTTTTACCGGCTGTTCGTGTAACGAATTATGTACCGAACCCAAGCCCACACACTGAGGGTCGTGTGGCACCAATTACCAGATTGCAACATTGTTGCAATCGGTAATTAAGTGCGTTCCTGGGTGGCCGTCGTTCGACTACCGACCACGCGGCGGTCGACCATCTTGGATCCTTTGTCTCCTCAGCGGTGTTTGGTCGTCGAGCGCGTGGAACTGAAAACGGCTACTCAACGACACGAACACCGCTGTACTTCCAGGCTGTTCGGGAGCTCCGGTCTTCTCCTATTGTGGTTACCCATCGTGTTCGGTACTTTTAAACAAATTTTATAAGAAAATGTATTTCGTGCGGCGTTTGGTTGTTTTAGCTGGGATCTGAGCGGTATTCACACGAAATGTGCACTCAGACCCCAGCTATCAACCGAACGTCCGTTTGTGCAAATCATGTGAATATTGTTGGAGTTATGGATTTAACCCCTTCCCGACTGCGGACGTATCAGGTACGTCTGGCAGAAAACAGTCCATAATGACCTTGGACGTACCTGGTACGTCTGCACCTATTTTGAGCTCTGGAAGCTCTGATAGTATAGCAGTGATGTACTGCATGTGATGAGTGCCTTGAGGGGTCCTGGCACTCCGTGCATATAAAATAATATATATAAAAAAATAAATATAAAATAAAGAAAATGATCAATATTAACTCCCCCCCCCCCCCTTTTTTTTTTCTAAAGGCAGTGAATCATGGGGCTTCTGGGGGCGTCCCTAGCATGCCGCATCATAAGGGGCAGGCTGGAGTCATACAATCACAGCTTGCCCCATTAGCAATTTCATCCCAAGTGTGTTCCCCATTTCTCTGATTAGTGTGGATCTGCCTCCCTCTCTTCACTTGTGTTTTAGTGTGAGAGAGAGAGAGAGAGATCTGTGGTTTAGCTAGAGAGATTTAGGTATTTATAGGTAGGGATTTGTAAAATCTTGAGACCCAAAGGCTCTTTTCAGAGCCATTAACCCCTGTCTTGCCAGTGATCACTATAATCACTGGCTCTTGCACAGCAGATCTTTTCTGCTGTTTGTGCCTTTTTTTTTTTTAGGGGGTTCATTTTTTTGTGATCTTTTTTGAGACCCAAAAGCTCTTTTCAGAACGATTAACCCCTGCCCTGCCAGTGATCACTATACAGATCACAGGCTCTTGCACAGCATCACTTATTTTGCTGTCTGTTCATTTTTTCAGGGGTTATTTTTTTTTTTTTTTGTGACAGGTCACTAAGTAAAGCAATTGTGATCATGGCACACGGGTCACGGAAGACAACCCGCGCTGAGCAGTCATATGCCACCCTTGCGCTAGAGTCTGACGCGTCTATTTCAGACTCTGACCCTGATTTTGACCCTGCCAGGTGCTCAGATACATCATCACTCGATACAGTGTCTACTGCTAGTGATGTATCTGGTGATGTTGTATCTGTGCCTGCTAGTCCCCCTGCCAGAAGGAGACGTGCTGCTCCAGCTGGCAGAACTGCTGAGGAGTGGGTAGTGCCTCATAACCAGAGGCCAGACATCCCATCCTTTACTGCAAATCCTGGCATTAATTTGGATGTCACAGGATTTAGCCCTCAGCAGTTTATGGAGGTGTTTCTGGGCGATGATGTATTGGGGAACATTGTCGCCCAAACTAATTTATATGCCCATCAATTCCGAGCTACAAAACCGGACTCTTTTTTGGCAAAGCAGCAATGGGCCCCCATCGATGTGCCAGAATTTAAAAGATTCTGGGCATTGACTATGCTGATGGGCATCATAAAGAAGCCCTCCATCCGCTCCTACTGGAGCAGTAGCCCCATCTGCTCTACCCCCATTTACTCCCAATGTATGTCGAGGAAGAGGTATGAAATGATTCTGCATTTCATGCACTTCAGCGACAACAGCCTGTGTCCCCCTAGGGAGCATCCCCAGTTTGACAGGCTGTATAAAATCCGCCCCCTGATTACCCACTTTGCTGCCAGGTTTGCAGAGGCTTATACACCTGGAAGGAATATATGCGTGGATGAATCCCTGATGAAGTATAAGGGAAGGCTGGGATTCAAGCAGTATGTTCCTTCCAAGCGCTCTAGGTATGGTGTAAAGATGTATAAGCTCTGTGATAGCGAGACTGGGTATACTCAGGCCTTCCGGGTGTACGAGGGAAAGGATAGCCACCTTGACCCTCCAGGTTGCCCAGAACATATGGGAACCAGTGGCAAGATTGTCTGGGACCTGATATTGCCCCTGATGAACAAAGGGTACCACTTGTATACTGACAATTTTTATACAAGTGTCCCTTTGTTCAAGCTACTGTACTGTTTTGATACAGTAGCTTGCGGCACAATTAAAAAGAACAGCACAGGTTTCCCAGGACAACTTGCACGCACCCGGCTACGGAGGGGGGAGACCTCAGCTCTGCGCCAAGAGGAGCTGTTGGCAGTTAAGTACAGAGACAAGAAGGATGTGTACCTTCTTACCACCATCCACACTGAGGGGACTGTGGAGGTCCCTGTACGTGGCAGAGCTGAGAGAACGAGGAAGCCAGTGTGCATCAAGGCCTATAACCGTCATATGGGTGGGGTTGATCTGGCAGATCAGCTGCTGCAGCCCTACCGAGTTATACGAAAGACAAGGGCCTGGTACAAAAAGGTTGCAATCTACCTAATGCAGATTGCAACCCACAACGCTTTCTTGTTGTTCAAAAAAGCAAACCCCGGGACGCAACTGAGATTTTTACAGTTTCAGCTCCAGATCATTTCGGGGATTTTGAACCTGATGCACCTGCTCCCCGGGCGGTGATGGGAGAGAGCAGAGTTGGGGCTACACATTTTATTTTTAAAATCCCCCCTACTGCGGCAAAGCAGAATCCCCAAAAGAGATGCAGGGTCTGTTCTAAGAGGGGGCAGAGAAAAGATAGTGTATATTGCTGTCCTGATTGCCCTGGACAGCCTGGACTCTGCATTGGAGACTGTTTCAAACGATACCACACGCTGGCCCATTTTTAATTTATTTTTTGCCGTTCAGTTTTTTTTTTTTTGGTGTCTTTTTCTTTGGGGGGGGGTTGTTATATTTACCCCGTGCATGGGGGGCATGGGTGTCCTTAGGAGGCCTCGCAGAAAACAACCCGCGGTCTCCCCTCCTCCTACCTGTCGGCGAGCGGCGTCTCCTCTCCGCCGCTCGCATCCGTCACGCCTCCCAGCGGCAGCATGTATAACGCTGCATGCTGGAAGGTCATTGATTTATGCAAACGCCGGGGTCACGTGAGTGACCCGGCGTTAAAGCAACAGTACCACAATCACAGTGGGAGGCTTAGATATCTCCCACATGTGATTGTTAATTCTGATTGGAAGTTATCCAATCAGAATTTAACCTAGGGTATTTATACTCACCTTTCCTGTTCCTCCCTGCCCTGTTGTGGTCTTTGCTGTATAGTATTGATTCTGAACTTGTGATTTGTGGTTACGTACTCTCTGGCTTGTTAAACTGACTTTGTGACTTTCTCCTACCCTTTGACCTCGGCTTGTTTCTCGTTATTCTGTTTTCTGGTTCCCCTGACTCGGCTTGTCTCCTGACTATTCTGTGTGTGCTTAGCCCGGCCACTCTAAGGTCCGGTACGGCACCTTTTCTGTGTGTGTGTGTGTGTGTGTCTGTTAGCGTGTTAGGTTCCCGGAATCGTGATAAACCCGGGGTGTGTTCCACAGTCAAAAAGCGGTGTGTGTGTCTACGTTTCAAGTATGTACCCTTTTGTGGCGATATATAAAACTGGGGTATACTCTCATACTCTCAATTTCAACTCAAATGGCAAGTCATTCAATTGTTACCGTACCTTCCCCAAATCCTGGCAGACCTATGCATGGGGGGGGCATGGGTGTCCTTAGGAGGCCTCGCAGAAAACAACCCGGGGTGTGTTCTTGCAATAACCAACAGCGGGCTCTCCTAAATCACAGTCAAATAGCGGTGTGCGTGTGTAAAATTGAGGATTGAACAGTTAGCTCCACACACGTTCTTCAACTTGTTTTATCTTTTTTCTGGCTAAAAAAAAGTTGCATCAAAGCACTCCACATACATGCAATACCTTGGGGTGTCTACGTTTCAAGTATGTACCCTTTTGTGGCGATATATAAAACTGGGGTATGTGATAAGCCCCAAGCTAAAGATAGGCCTATCAGAAGACATACTCTCAATTTCAACTCAAATGGCAAGTCATTCAATTGTTACCGTACCTTCCCCAAATCCTGGCAGACCTATGCATGGGGGGGCATGGGTGTCCTTAGGAGGCCTCGCAGAAAACAACCCGGGGTGTGTTCTTGCAATAACCAACAGCGGGCTCTCCTAAATCACAGTCAAATAGCGGTGTGCGTGTGTAAAATTGAGGATTGAACAGTTACCTCCACACACGTTCTTCAACTACTGTGGGGTGTAAACTTTTCAAATATATGCACGCTCATGGTAAGAAAATACATTGGGATATCTGATAAGGCCCTCAAAAGCAAGATAGGCAAACAAGATATGTAAAATTTGAAAAACGCATATCAGACTTTGCTTTGCACCCCCCCAGTGAACCCGACAAACGTATGCATGGGTGGTATCGCTGTACTCGGGAGATGATGCCGAGTACATATTGGGGTGTCCTTTGGCAGTAACACCTAACAGAAGCTTAGAATCTATGCACAAAGTAGAATGTGTGAGTGAAAAATAACACCACAAAAACGTTTGACAGAGACTGGTGGTAGAATTAGTGCATGTAAAGTGTTGAAATGCCACCATGTGAAATGCCCTAGGGTGTGTACTTTTCAAAAACATACAGTTTGACGGAGGTGAATTACATTGGTCGGCTTCAGACATGTTCCAACTGGGACATGGGTGCATGATGGCCAGCTGTGTTTTTTTTTGTTTGTTTTTTTATCATATTTTACTTTTTTTATTCTAGTACATTATATGATATGATGAAAATGATGGTATCTTTAGAATGAACATTTAATAGCGAGAAAAATTGTATATAATATGTATGGGTACAGTAAATGTGTAAGAGGCAAATTACATCTAAACACAACCACTGCAGAAATGTAAAAAGAGCCCTGGTCCTTAACGGTAATGCAATTGAAAAATGGCCTGGTCACTAAGGGGTTACATGTAAAATGCCGGTTCTGCTGCACAGAGGGATAATCCACTTAACGGTATATTCCAGTGGGAGTATCCCTCTCGTGCAGCAGTGCCTGATGGGAGAAATGCTCCAAATGTTAAGTCCCCCATGTAGTCCCTTACTGTATTACCCCTGCTATGTCAGTAAGGAAACCCCTTGCATGGGGACTTGCATAAATACTGGAAGCTGTGAATAAAGTCCTCAGTTGACTCCCAGAACTGTGTTTCGTCCGGTTACTGGGGGATTTGGGACATTGCCTTACTTTTCAGCACTTGACTGTGGATTACCTTCTTTACCAGCGGAGATCGTGGATTTTAATATTGCCGCTCCGCTACAAAACTGTTTTTGGGTTTCATATAATTTTTGTTTCTTTGAGAGCAATCCTTTTGTAGAAGCAGGTGATGTAACTGCTTGTTTTTTTGTTGTTACACTTATACACGGTACTTATCTTAATAAATGAACATATTCACCAGGTAAACGAGTGGTCTTTCTTAATTGGGAATGTAGAGAAAAAAGAATTCCAAATTTGCACTATTTAGAGAAAATGATTGCATGCCTGTTAAGGACAGTATGGGCCATAAAGATTGGAATGGTGAATTATCAATCTGGTGTGTTTAGTAAATAGTCGTGTTTGAATTCACCCTGATTTCCAGACTATTTAACCTTTAGTGTGCAATCTGCCAGTGATTGTTTTTTTTTCCAATTTCATTTTTTATTATAATTTTAAAGATTACACAAGTATTAAACAGTTACATAGTTACATAGTTAGATAGCTGAAAAGAGACTTGCGTCCATCAAGTTCAGCCTTCCTCACATTTGTTTTTTGCTGTTGATCCAAAAGGCAAAAAAAAAAAAAGCACAATTTTGCAACAAGCTAGGACAAAAAATTCCTTCTTGACCCCAGAATGGCAGTCAGATTTATCCTTGAATCAAGCAGCAGTAATAGTCGTTTCATCATAAGATAAACATCAAAATATGAATATTACAATACAGTGCATACAAAGCTACATAAAAAGGATATCGGGTCAGCCATCGGGATCTGGGAGTTGGATGGAGTCAGTGTTACATCTTTAAAATAATCAGATAGATCCACTTTTGGAATGTTATTATCCGTGTTTTATCAATGCCAGGGTTATTAATTTAAATAAGGTATAGATAGTTTATTCTTTGTAGTAGTCAAACCATTCCCCCAAATCTTATTGTAGGAACTGATATTGTTATCCTTAAAATACACCGCCTTGTGGGGATATTTATGGGATAATAATAGTAAACGGTTGAGAATTGCCCACTATTTCAATTCTCAGATCCCAAAGATCGTTATCGTGTAAGTGAAATGTATTCCATATAAATAAAATCACAATTTGTTATAAAAGTAGATACAATTTATTGTGACAATTTAAATAATAATATGTAACATGTGTGAAGCAAAGGAAAGTTTTTTTTACTGTAAGAACAATCAGGATGCGGAATTCTCTGCCTGAAGAAGTGGTTTTATCAGAGTCCATACAGATGTTCAAACAGCTACTAGATGCATACTTGCAAAGACAGAATATTCAAGGATATAATCTTTCAATGTAGGGTAATAACTGCTTGATTCAAGGATAAATCTGACTGCCATTCTGGGGTCAAGAAGGATTTTTTTTCCTAGCTTGTTGCAAAATTGGAAGTGCTTCAAACTGGGTATTTTTTTGCCTTCTTTTGGATCAACAGCAAAAAACATGTGAGGAAGGCTGAACTTGATGGACGCAAGTCTCTTTTCAGCTATGTAACTATGTAACTATGTAACTATGTGATAATAATCAATGAATATTTAGTATAACATGAGTATGCAATACAAATGGCAATACATTTTACAATGGTTGACAATGATTTATGATGGGCTTCACAGAGAAACGAAAGTGAAACTTACACACACAGAGCTTGCAGCTTAAGGCCATAAAACTTTAGCTGACAGTTAGAATAACCCTTTCAATGCTGGCTAGACCTCCTAGGTAATTAAGACCTATTCTCATGTAATTTTAAGTAAAATAACATTTAAACCAGCCCATTAGTCATTTCCTGGAACCATCGAATAAGAGTAATCTACCATGTTCTATAAGCAGAATTTTAACTTGCCTAAACAGATATTTTATCTTATTTTAGAGCAAATCAATACACCTGGATAAATATCACGATATGCTAACATGTGATATGTCACATTAATATATATAATTATTCCTTTCTATCTGCGGAATAGAATATTATAACTATATATTCTTTAGTAACTAAGATTTCTAAATAACGAAATCTGATCGTGATTTATCCAGTCATATATCATGCTATTAGAATATTTTAATTAATTTAGATTAATTAAATGAAACCAGTATAATTACCAGTTAGGTAGATTTTCTCATCGTATGAGTAGGTAGTCTCAGGAACTGAATGGATGTGTGATTGGTGTGTAAGAAATTCTGAGTGCCCTGGAGTGGATATCTGTCATGGATTTCTCTGCATTGCCCCTGACTGCTCACCTCTTTGCTTCTTTGCTTCCTTTGCATACCTCTCTCTTCCCTTTTGTCTTAACTTTTTAAAGGGCAAATTCACTAGGTGATAGACCAGGAAGGTGTGGTTACCTTCCAGATAGCAATTTAATTTGGTCTATAGAGGGCAGTCTCGTCCCACTAAACATTCCTATCCAGGAAAGAGTTAATTTTTCCTGGTGGCTATTTTGACGTCATTTAGCTTATCTTTATGGTTATTTATAATTTAAGTTTTCTGTCAGTTCAAAGAGTTTTTTTGGGCTTTCTTCAGACTATGTGTCTGACAAATTCTGCTATAATTTCTAATATGACAGTTATAACTAAGTATGACCCCTAAACTTGCGATGGGATCTTATACAATATCGAAAGTAAAATTCAATTATTTAATCTTCTCTGTCACAAATGTCTGGGTTTAGAATTAATTATATTCCATTAGCATTTAGACAGTCTGTCCATCACCCATTCTCATTTCTTATCAATTTGGTTTGTATATACTAAGCATTCCTTAGCTTCTGGCAAAGTGGTTAGTTTTACAGAAGGGATAGAAATATTGTGTCTTTTGTTAGTTTGAAAATACAAAATGAAGTCTGCTCTGTTCAGAGTGACTCTGACAATATACATTTTAATTTATATCATAGCACAAAATGTCTGCCGATATAAATACCCTGACATAAACCCCCTTAAGTGCATTTCATAGCAAAAATTAATTTAGCTTATGGATAAGCACTACGGAAGTTACCAGACATATTGTGCAATCACATCATTTCTAACGTAGGCCCGTGCGTGGAATGAACATTTTTGTATATTTTTGTACCTGTAAGGGTTTTGAACTTTACACTTAGTACAATCAACCATAATATCATTATTATCATAGCACACCCAATAACAATCTTAACATGGATGAACCAGTCAAAACGAGCAATAAGGTCAGTATCTAGCTCAGAGTACTTAAATGTGTCCACAGAAATGTTATCTTTTCTGATTGACATTTGGATAGTGTGGTTGGGCTTATGGTCCAGCAAGAACTTTAGATTAGGATCTAGAGGGATATCTAGATTCTGGAAGGGATCCACCATCTCAATAGCACTTTCGATGACGCAAGTGTACACTGGGTATAGCGTAACGTCACCGATGGTGATACGAGAGTCGTGGGGTACCTTGATCAGTGAGACAGGTGCTGGTAAGGCAATTACTTTATTAGTCACCTGTTCCCTACAAAAAACACTCATGTTTTTAAGACACGTGCTTACCAACCATTTATCTTTTACTAAGATAGCATGTACTAACGCATTACTGTCGGTTTGTGACATAGTTACTTGACATGTTTCAGAGCCATGTTAAAGGTACTCGATCCCACACAAAGCATTGGTAGAATCGTACACAAAAGTTTTTCCATCACATTGGAAATTATTGTCTTTGAATTTTTCACAGTCATTCAAAATGGGTATTGAATACCAATCTGGTATCCATGGTTGAAAAGCCAAAACATCTGGGGTTTGGACTTTTACATGGATATTTTCCTTCCATGTACCGACGTGGTAAATTGTTTTCATTTTAAAAATGTTTTTGGGAGTTACATATGGTCTGGCCAATAAAAAGCAAATCTCCATACGTTCTGGGTCCATTAAGAGAGGTATAGCGCTCCCCATCTCAAAGGCCAGATTTAATTGCATAGGCTCAATTGTTTCTCCATCCACATTGGCAAGCATCGCATGAACAATATCTTTGGATACAAAATACAGAGGTATGCGTCCCCCTGCCAATTCGATCATTCCAGTTTGCACTTCGCCAAGAAAAGCAAGTGTGTGGAACAATATTGGGTCATGCAAAAATATAAGTTCACGCTTAAATAAGTCATGACTTTGGTGCAACTCCGTGGATTTGGCAATTAACTCCGAATGCAAATTTGTTGTAACAACTGTTCTTCCACAATAGTTAACACTTCTTGGAGAATTCTTCTTTGCTGTTTTATCACCTGATGAATATCGTTAATGTGTTGCTTTAGCGCATAGATTTCCATATCCAGCTTTTGGACAGTAATAGAGTTGGCTGCAGACATTCCAGTTGCAACAACTGCACCGACAGTGGCACAAACTAATGCAACAATGATAGCGGTGAGGAACCTTTTGGGTCGGTTGCTCATCGAAATAGAACTGGATACAAATGGTTTCCGGGCTTGCTCCAAGATGTTTCGCACATGGTCCTGTGCTCTTTGGAGGTGCATCTGGTACCAAGTCTGTATCTCTGCGATCGGGTCGGTCCGTAGCTCTTGGCACAGGAGCAGTACGATCCAGAAACACGCCACATCCTTCTTGGACATCTTTCGACAGTCACGGATCAGGAACTCGTTTCAGACTTATCTACTAATGATTCAAGGTTTGTTAAGCATACAAACTTATAACAGTGTGACATCACTTGGCCAGGACAACACATTATTACGATTCATCAATATATGTATTCTCTCTAATTATATTTTTATAACTTCATCCTTCACTACATTTATTACTGACTCCTCAGCAATATGGCTATAGCAGTTAAACAAGCTAGTAACCTGCTTAAAAATGTAGTTATTGGATGGCAAGGAAATGGATAATGACATGAACGTACATGAGATCATGGCACATCACAACATTTCACATCATACGATACCACGTGAATCAAGCATTCATCCAGGATAGTCGTTCACCCTTCTGCATCCGAATCCACATCTATAATCCTTAATTGAGATTTAGGATGACAAGCACGCAACTCGTTAATGTGAACCCACTTTTCAATAAAATCACCATCCTTAGGAATTTTTATTTTGTACTCTACTGGGGAAATGTTGTCAATGAAGACATATGGCCCTTTCCAAGAAGGTAAAAATGTATTTTCCTTGACCTGATTTCGCGCAAAGTTATACAGATAGAGTTGATCTGTTATCTTTTTTTCATGGTTTTTCGTGGTTTTTAAATCGTAATAGGTCTTAACCCCTGTCGCTGCTTTTTCTAGATTCTTTTGGGCAAAAGCAAACGCATGCTGTAAATGCTTGTGCAAATCTTCGATATACTGATGCGTAGTGGCAGCAGTGATCAAGTTATGATCCGAAGTACAATATAGTAAATGCTGTGGTAAAACCATCTTTCTTCCTGTCATCAATTCAAAAGGTGACAATTTGGTAGCAGTGCTAGGTGTAGCTCTAATCGCCATTAAAACTAGAGGCAATTTAACCCCTTAACCCCTTAAGGACCAAACTTCTGGAATAAAAGGGAATCATGGCATATCACACATGTCATGTCTCCTTAAGGGGTTAATGTCCCAGTCTTTACCAAACTCCTTAACGTACTTCTTCAGAATATTAATGATAGACTGGTTATATCGCTCTACCCTCCACCCCCCCCCCGCGCGAGACACAGCGCGGTATGCAATATGTAGCTTTCGTTTAACACCTAGAATTTTCCACATCTTAGCCATTACTTCGCTGGTAAAATGACTACCTCTGTCTGACTCAATTCTTTGAGGCAGACCGAACCTGGAAAAGACATGGTTAATCAACAAAGTGGCGCACACGGTACTCGTGTTCTCTTTCAAGGCAAACACTCTATCCACTTTGTGTACATACATGTAACGGTTAACATGTATTTGTTACCTCTTGAAGATCTTGTTACAGAACCTATAAAGACAATTTGATATCAGACCAGGGTAATGACACCCCCCTCTTCTGAAGTGGTGCCCGATGGGTTGGACCATGGGGTTGATATTGCGGACAAATCAAGCATCCCTGACAGTATGTCTTAACATCTCGTAACATGTGTGGCCAATATGCATAATCACGCAATATCTCATATGTGATCTTATCACCACGATGCCCAGATGTTGGTGCATCATGTGCGTGTTGGAGCATTAACCCTCGGTATTCAGTTGGGACTACCCTTTGTTGAATACCATGTTTAGAAGTTCTGACCAGCAAACCATCCATGATACTAAATTGGACTTTATATCTCATGAAGATTCGTAAATCTTCATTATCTTTGCAATCCTCATCTGTGATGGGATTGGCAGTAGGGTCTTCTATATGTTTATAGAATATGCCTATGACGGGATCATTCTTCTGACTGGTAATCAGGTCCTCACTAGGAGCTTCTTGACTCCATTGCACGACATTTAAGTCGGCATTATCTCAAGCCTGTTGTCTAGTTATGGCTTCAACATGAATTGAACCCATAAGATCATCAATTTTTAGGGTTTCACCATTGATTGCTGCTTGTTTTGCCAGTGAATCGGCTAAGTCATTACCATCCTTGTCAATACCTTCTATTTTAGAATGGCCTTTGGTTTTCTTCCAATATATGGTTAAACCATGTTCCTTAACCAACTCATCAATTTTACAAAACAATTTCCCATGTTTAACAGGTTTGTTATTGCTTTTCAGCATTTGGTTACGTTTCCAGCTAGGCAGATATTCGACAAAACTGTTGCGAACATAGTTGGAATCAGTTATGATAACAAATTCTGTGATACCATATTCTATTGACATTTGAATGTTCTTATATACTGCACAGAGTTCGGCTATCTGACTGCTTTTGGGACCAATATTGTATCCTATAGATACATTGGGATAATCACCTATCCAGGCGATTCCGATACCTGCAACTAATTTCCGTTCAGCACCAGCGACGTGGTGATATGAACAACCATCAATGTATACCCATGGTAGTGGTTGACAGTATTCCTCGTCATAAACTTTATAAGGGGATAGCAATTACTCTTCTAGGAAGTCATCTCCGGTGTCATTATCATCCAGAGATGGAGCAGTACAGTCATGTAATTCTGCTAAACCTTGGGCAACTGGGCTTCTCTTATTGTGTTTATAACGGACTTCTAACGGCCATCCCTGTAAGGATAGAGTCCACGCAGTAATCCGACTGTTAGAGAGATTACCGTCTCTAATTCTTTCACTCTGCAGATACTGTAGAGGTTGGTGAGCTGTTTCTACAATTATTTTTTCACCTTGGATATAGCTACGAAAATTTTGTAGTGCCCAGACAGTCGACAATAACGCCTTCTCACACGTGTTGAATTTAACTTCAACAGGTGACAAATTCTTGCTAGCATATGCAATAACTTTGTTTAAACTGTCCTGCTTCTGATACAGAACAGCACTAATGCTTTTAACGGTATATCCTGTCTCCAGATAGAAGGGTTTACCCCCCTCTGGGTATGCTAAACAGGGTGCCTGAGTGAGCTTCCTCCTCAGTTCACTTACCGCTTGGTCCTGAGGCTCCCCCCAGTTCCAGGTAGTTTCCTTTTTAAGCAGGTGTAAGAGTGGTTTCGTTATTTCTACATAGTTATCTATAAACTTACGGGAGTAGTTAGTCATACCAAGGAACAATCTTAATTCCCTGATGTTTGAAGGTGTTTAGCCTTAATTACAGCTTCAACCTTCTTCCTCTGGGGATTTAATCCTTCAGAAGTTACCTCATGTCCGAGGAAATTGACATGGGTGCGACACCATTGCGCCTTTTGTAAAGACAGTTTAATCCCTGCCTCTCTTAACTGAGTGAGAACATGTCTAATCTCTATGATATGCTTATCAAATGAAGTGCATTTCAGCAAGACATCGTCGACATATGATAACGTTCCTCTCTCGAGTGCGTCAGGCATAGCTTTATACATGAACACAGCGAATTCATGACCAGAGTTTATGTAACCGAAGGGCATACGGGTCCAGGTATACTGCTGCTTTCCAAATGTGAAGGCCAATTTGTATTGGTCTTCATTATGGACTGGAACAGTCCAATATCCCTGTGCACAGTCAATGGCAGTGAATATTTTGGATCCCTGCATTTGTACCAAACATTGGTCTATGTATGGCACTGGCCAACCAGACATATAGACGCGTTTATTTAGCTGTCGTAAGTCAGCGCATAAACGCAATTGTCCATTAGGTTTCAGAATCCCCAAGATCGGATTATTATACGAACTGTGCACCGGACATATAATGCCCCTTTCCTTTAAATTCTGAATGATGTCTTGTAGACCATCATGTGATGCTAATGGGAGTCTATATTGTTTGATAAATACAGGTGGTAGATTTGGATCAGTTTGTATTCTGGCTACATGGAGGTTAGTTAAACCACAGTCGTAGGAATCTTTGGCAAAAATATCTTGGAATTCCAAAAGGATTTCCTTTAGCTGCTGCCGCTCAGCATCGTTGGAGCAACCGTCAGCTAAAGATTTTTGCTCTTCTAGCCTTTCCTGAAATCCTGGAAAGATTTCAGGCTGGCCTATCTCATAAGCTTCTTCAAGCCTAGAAGTTAGGTCAGTTCGGTGTTGACTTACCTTTTCTCTTTGGTCATGATACTCTTGTGATTCCTGCTCATTGAGCGGATGATCGTAGGTGATTGATGCTTCTTCGATTTTACACGAGCCTTCTTCGACGTTGAAGGGATATACAGATAGGATAGTGAATAATCCTTCTGGGGAGGAATGGAATATTTGATCGACAATTTCGTCCTCAGTTAAGTATTCTTCAGGGATGAGGCCTATAATTTGGTTTTGGAAACCAAATGTATAGTACTCAGCATCCAATGCTAGACCTAATAACGTTCCTTTTGGTAAAGTAACACTATTGGGTGTAACATTGTTGACCATTGTATAGGTGGGATTCTTACCAATACTTACCATTGGTGTATGCGTTACCACCATCCCTAATTGTTGTATCCTGTTGGATAAACAGATTAGGGCATCAGAGTTTTCTAATCTCTGACCCTCCTTGACCTGTAGGGGTAAAAGAAAATTACTTGTCCCTTGTGGAATGGTTATGTCATCAGGTACTTGGATACTTACCGCATATGGTAGTATTTGTCCTGATTTAAGGGCGGTTTCCTCATGTAGGTATCCACAAGGATTACCTTTTTTTTTTTTTTTTTTTTATTCTTTATTTTATTCGTGCATGAGGAGTTACAAGCATATATCAAGTGCCACAACAGCACACATGGATTAAGCACCAGTATTGACAATGTGGTACTCAGAAACTGCACTTTTTTTTTTTGGTACGTTGTAACAATCTAGTAACAATTTTATGTTAGAACATCAAGCGCATCTGTTTTGCAAGCTAAATTAAAACGCAAGTTTTATGAGGCGCAATAAAAGGAGAATCACAGGCGTGTTATATTGGCTTATAGTCTCCTACATGAGTTACCATGTAATGGAGCGATCACCTGGACAGCAGGGATAGTAGGCATAACATAATATCTGTGATGTGTGATCTAAGGCATACAGTGTTATTGCATACGTTATTAATTAAGTAGCTGGGTCTCAGGCTATGCATATATGTCCGACTGATCAGCACTATACGGATTAGCTGGACGTATAAGTGATTAAGTAAAAACACGGTCACAGACATGCTTGTAAAATGCGAATTAGGAAAAAGGGAGAGCATGTAATAGGAGGCACATGGTATGTGTTATAAGCGTAGCTATACAGTAGTTTCAAGAGATTATGACTGAGTGATAGAAAAGCACGGTAAGACAATATGTTGTACTTGCTGAAACTAGCTATAACATACATGTGTTGTTAGTTAATAGTCACGTTTATGAAGCGATAGACATATAGATTAATGTATATGATAAACAGTTAAGTAAACAAGCGTATATCTCGCCACTGGGGTTATACCGCTGTCATGGTCTATGCAAGGCAGGTGGGGGGTAAGTGCAGGGGAGCACTGACTAAATGCGGGCTGAGCGTGCCCCAACAATATGCGCGATTTGCAACGTTATAAATTGCTAGGTCAGGAGAATTCTATAAATGGGTGACAGATTGCATTCAGTACAAGAGTAAAACTAAACTGGTTAAGGTACATTGCTCGAAGCAAGAATGAAATTACTGCGAAATAAATGGCTATTCAAAGCATAGTACTACTTATTGCCCCAAGATAGTGTTCAGTAGTTCAGTGAGAGCTTTGTTTTCCCCTCTACTTGCTGTGTACGATGGCAGTCAGGGGGGGGGTGCTAGATGCGCCCGAGAATTCAGTCCCATACTGTGTCTAGCCGATGCCCCGGCGGGTTTCCACATAGTCCAGCTGTAAGGGTTTTTGTGGCGTCTTGTCGCCCCCTAGCTTGTTGATGCTGCTTCAGGAGTTAATTCCGACGGTGTGTCGTGGAGTCAACTGCTGTACAGCCGCTTGGGTCGTCTTGGCTCGTGCGTGGGATCGGCGTAAGCTGTTCTGTATGCTGAGAGGTGGATCATGTGAGTCGCCTGTTTGCAGCGGTTGATTTGCAGGTCCGTTTGGTTTCATATGCAGGTAGGGGACTGCACTCGATAGGCCTCCCGCCGTTTTCCGCCTCTGGGCCCGCTTGTATCTGCCTAGTCGGGCGGCCATTTTGGAGCCTCGTGGTGTCTGTCTGTAGTAGCTCCGTCGTGCTGCGAGCCGTATCCACGAGGTCACCATTCTCTCTGCTTGCCGATAGGTAGCACCCCTCTTCTGCAGGGCATACCTGAAGCTTGCGCAGAGGTAATCAAAGGTCTCCAGAGGTGATATGGGTGGCTGGGTGGGTGTGCTCCGCTTTCCATGTTTGCGCCGAGCCGCCATTATGGGTTCATTCTGTGGGGCAGTTTCCCCGGTTAGGCTTGTGTCTGGGTCGCCTGCCTGCTTCCAGTGTGGACCGGGATATCCCCCGCCGGTCCAAAGGGGGGGGGCGGTAGTTTGCAGAGATGTCGCTTAGTGGCTTTTGTGCCGGAGAGAGCGGCCTCCTCTCCCCGGTTTCAGCCTCAGTAGGCCGCATTTGTTTCTCCGCGTTCCCAGCCTTTACGGGTCCCGGAGTGGTCTCGCTGGGTTCAGGAGGGCACCCCCGATGTGGGTGGCGCACCCCCGAGTGGTTTTGGGTGAAGTGGTCACCGTTTTGGCCCCGGATCGTGCCCGCTCGGCCGGAGCCCATGTCAGTTGCGACTGCCCGGCTCGGCGGTCAAGCTCCGCCCCCCCACAAGGATTTCCTTTTAACCTTGTCCACAAGTTGGAATTAATCAGGTCAAGGTGTATGGCAAAGCGATGTATGACATCATTGCCAATGTAAACCTGATAGCGAGGTTCGTCTATCACTAGGAATAAATGTTTAACTGTCTTATTTCCGATGGAAATAGATAGTAAACATTTTGCTATCACATTGTGACTCTCTGATTTGCCATCCATGTTCTGGATCCACCTGTCATGTGGGAAAGCGTACCTGATCATTTTAGGATTAGCGATCTGTTTTAACAGACTTCTGCTAATATAGCTGTTCTCACTCTTTAAGTCCAGCTTTGCATTCCTATTTCTTCCTAAGTCATTTATTCGCATAGGAAAGAATAAGTGGTTATTAATACTTTCAATTCTGGCAAGGAATTGAGCATGACCTGCCAGATCTACAGATTCAACATAGTCCCTGTGGAGAGAAATGGTTAAAACATCACCTTCCAGAGAGACATTCTGGATCCTCTTTGGAGCAATTCTTACGGAATGCTCATCTACAGGTGCGATTGCGTCATTCACCTGCAGGATAGTCACGTCAGGTGACTGACTATTCCTAAAATGTACCTCTATCGAGTCAGGTCTTTCTTCTATAACATGACAGTTACAATCAGATTGTACATGTGATTTCCCATAGGTTATAGGAACCTTAGCTTGTGACCATACAATTCCATTCACACAGTCAATAATTGTGTTAAGTCTTCTGAGTATGTCTATACCCAGAATCAGTCGGTTATAGGGGAAGTCTAAAGTTTTTGTTACCTATTTTAAACTTTAACCAGGTATTGCCAATAACATGAAGGGCATTTCCTCCAACACTCAACAGAGCATTGGGGAAATCTCTTTGCTTCGGCTTATCCGTTGCTAAGTCCATTACCTGCTGGAAGTAGGTATTGGATAAGATCGTGGCTTGTGAACCAGTATCTATTAACCCTTTGAAAGGCTGGGGTAGTGAATCCTGTATTTCTACAGACATGTAGTACCTTCCTTCATGTTCTTCTAATTCACATAAGAATTTAGAATGTGTCAACATATTACTCGTTTTCCATACATTACCGGTCACAGCAGTAGTTTCTACCTGTACTGAGGAATGCTCAGTCTTACCCACAGGCCCATCCTTTTTCGGAATATCTTGAACTGTCAAACAGGAACTAGTGGTCGGCATCTCATCAGTTAACCCTTTCAGGTCTGGAACCTGGAAGCTAGTGGCTGCTGGGGCTATTTTAGCCTTTGGCTGAAATGAAAAAACAGAGGAACACATTGCGCCTCCTTCACCCGGAAGTGAAGTGACGGGATAGGCAATAGGTTTCCTAACACAACTATTGTTTATTTGACTGTGAGTACCTGGAAAGGAAACAGGGTTAGGTATTACATCTATTGACAACCTAGCCTGTTTAGTCACTGTAGCTATATTTGCTGCGGCACTTGTTGTTGCTGCTGCAGATGCACAGGTGGCTCTGCAATTTGAGCTGTCCCTAAAAAAGGATTGATAGCAAAGACTTGGTTAATCTTTGTTATTTCCTCCATTAATTTGCCCATCTGGTCTGTCAATTGACGAACCTGACGACCCAAATTATTTCCCCCATTGCTGTTTTTTCTTTGCCCATTAGAATTTGGCTGGGATGGCTGAGACTGTTGGGAGTTATTGTAAGCAGATTGGTTGTTTCTGTTTCCATATCTCCTATATCCCTGAGGATTCCTTCTCCATTGGGAATTGCCTTGGTTCTTATTAACCCGGGGGCGTTTATTCCCATTGGTATTGGATTTTTCAGAGTTATCAGAGGAATTTGCAGAATTGCTTCTGGCGTTTTCCTGTTTCTGAGGTTTTGGTGTTTTCAAAACCTCAGAATAGGTCCTCTTTTTCTGTTGGGTTTCTAAACCTAACTGAATTTTTGTCTCTGACACCATTTTATCACCAGGTTTCTTAACCTTCGGCTGATTTTCGTCATGTGCATGGTGTATGGTATACAATTTCATGCACTGACTGACTAGCCATTCTAATGGTAACTTACAATCGTAATCTCTTGCGAGATTCATTTGTATATTTACCGGCATGGCATGAAAATACAGATCTTTGAAGTCTGTGCTTTCATACCTGGGTTTTCTTTGGGCCACGGAGTATGCATTCTTAAGAATTATTAAAAATTCTCTGGGGCTTTGATCTGGACGGCACTTTAAGTTATAAAGCGCCTTCTTAGCAGAAGCAATGGTTTTATACTTACCATATTCCATGATTATTTCATATTTCATCTTGGACCAGGACATTAACTGCATAGCTTGAAGACTTTCTAGATAAACACGACACATTGAATCGAAGGTCCACGTGATGAACCATTTCTTATGAATGTCATCATACAGGCCCAATGAATTCATGGCTCTATCATAATTTTCCAGATGTTCAGATATGTTTCCTGAACCTCTAGAAAATTGTGGGACAGTCTCTCTAAGGAATTTAATAACCATTGGCATTTCATAAACAGGCATCGTTGATTTACGATCTCTTTTACTTTCCCTGTGTAAACGTCTATACGACCTGGCTGCTGGAGAGGAATTAGACCCGTACAACAGTGCAGATGGCATATCAGTCACATGGCCTTCAGAGTGGACAGTGCAATCACTTTCACTCCCATCACTCTGAGCTTCTCGTTCACTGTCACAATTCTGATCAGCATCTCGTCCCACTAAACATTCCTATCCAGGAAACAGTTAACTTTTCCTGGTGGCTATTTTGACGTCATTTAGCTTATCTTATTATAATTTAAGTTTTCTGTCAGTTCAAAGAGTTTCTTTGGGCTTTCTTCAGACTATGTGTCTGACAAATTCTGCTATAATTTCTAATATGACAGTTATAACTAAGTATGACCCCTAAACTTGCGATGGGATCTTATACAATATCGAAAGTAAAATTAAATTATTTAATCTTCTCTGTCACAAATGTCTGGGTTTAGAATTAATTATATGCCATTAGCATTTAGACAGTCTGTCCATCACCCGTTCTCATTTCTTATCAATTTGGTTTGTATATACTAAGCATTCCTTAGCTATTGGCACAGTGGTTAGTTTTACAGAAGGGATAGAAATCTTGTGTCTTTTGTTAGTTTGAAAATACAAAATGGAGTCTGCTCTGTTCAGAGTGACTCTGACAATATACATTTTAATTTCTATCATAGCACAAAATGTCTGCCGATATAAATACCCTGACAGCCTTTTCCATTAGGCCTTGATATTGAATCTGGGTTTTGATCTCTGTTATAGAGGGAGATATATTCTGTTTCCATTTTCTAGCAATGCACAGTTTGACAGCCATCAAGACATGTATAGTCAAATATTGAGAGAATTTATCCATTTTTGGGAAGTCTAAATGGAATAAGAATCTTTCTGGAGATAGTGTAATATTTAATTTTAAATTGATAAAAAGTTTCGATAATTCCAATTTAAGAATATTTTATCCCTTACAGTCCCACCATACGTTTGAATGAGCCACATTCACTATTACAACGCCAACAGATATTTGAGGAGCATTCAGTTTCAAATGAACTGCAAGTCGCCCACATTTTTCAAATATTTTTTTCAGAATATTAAAATATATGATGCATTTAATATATATATCATATATAAATATGGATTTTTTTTTTTTTTTTACTGACCAGCCTTTTTTTTTCTTCTATAAATTACTTATTTTCACTTACGTAATCTCTGAACCAAATGGTGGGAAATGTATCCATTAGTGTGACAGACCCCTTTTTGGAGTAACAGATACCATCTCGGAGAATTGCCGTTGTATGTGGATTATTGTGGATTTCGGGTACTTGTGGATCCGTACGGTATACACCGCCACGTGGAGAGAACAATGGGTCGCGGCCATTTTGACCGCATGGACTAATGACCGAACTTTCCACACGACGAATTCCGACCTTACCGACAACGTACGCCCATGCTAGTCGACGGATCCAAAGTACCGAAATAAAGACACCGGATCCAAAAGAGAGTTTTCGTTTATATTGTATAGTTCCTGCGTAATTGGTGCAAACGTGTATCTGGCGAACGGCCCAACCGATCTAGGGGATTTTCACGTATGTTGTTCCCTTAGATCTCCGTTCCCTAATACACGTAGCACAATGTATTTTCGTTGCATATTGTGTGTGGTATTAAAACTTGTAATAATTGTAAAATATTCTGTCTGGTACAGTGGGAGTGACTCCCACTGTAAATGTATTATCTCCTCCGGATACGGGGAGGAGTTGTTGTACGGCATAAAAGCCCGAGCTACAGAATAAACAGTATTCCTACTTTGACCCTCAACACAGAGTCTCGTCTCGTGCTTGGAGGGGATGACTATTACTTGGATGTCGTAATTATGGGGAACCTGTTATGCCTTAGCTAACTTCGTGCTTGGGGGAAAGGACACCTTCTCAGCGGCGTAAACCCCTACTACACCGGGGTGCCGCTACAATTAGTTTAATATTTATATATTACACGGATTGGCAATTTTTATGCCTTTCTGGCTCATCTAAATAGTTTTTTCTTAAATTGCCAAAATTAATCTGAACCGAGATGCCACATGGACCAATGAGTTTTCAGCCAAATTGATTCGACAGAAACCATTTTTTCCACCGTGCAAAGTAAATTGTTTAGTAACATTTCTCTGATGACATCACAATCTCAGCTTCTGCTCGTAGAACATCTTGATGCGAAGTACCTCTGGAAGGCAAATAGAAGATAAGCATCTTAAAATGGTTTCACTTATTACCATCATTTAAAACATCAAAAAAGAGGTGCAGGAAAAAACTCTTTGGAAAGGTGCAAACATGCAAAATGTTGAGGATGGAGAAAATATTGAGGCAAACAGAAAGTGCAACACAGATTTGGAGTGAAAATATATGCACCAGTTTTCATAAATCCCCCCCAACAATTCTGCAATGACACAAGACAAATTTACAGGTTTGGATGGAACTAGATATTTTTCAGTCTCTTCCGTAACACACGGTACATTTTAAATTCATAACGGTGTATATTAGATCTCCTAGTTTATCTGTATGTACATATATCTGATTACGTATCAAACAAATACACCAACACAAAAAGTGTTTACAGAAAAAAATGAAGAATTGACCAAAACAAAGTGTACCCGTCACATGTACCCGTCAGAGGTTCACATTATAAATGTAATTGGTAAATCTCTTAGTACTCAATCTCTCCCTAGCGCTATTAGTGGTATCACAATCTGCAGAACGTGGGTGTTTCCCCTAATGTGACATCCACCCTCTGCTCTTGTTTCATCCCTCCATGGAAGTAACAGGACCAGCTGTCTGATTGACAGCCAGGGGAGGGGGAGGGGGGGGGATCACAAGATTAAGTTATAAAATATCTAATTTCTATTGAAACTTGCACTTTTTGTAAAATAAAATAGAAAAGAGGACAGATTCTTCACACATAAAGCACATCATCAAGCCAAAGTGTTTAAGGGGTCTGGAATGTCTCTTTAAACATAGAGGTCTATCCATTTACATTGACCAAACTCACCGAGAACAGAACCTTGGACTGGCCCTATAGTTAGTGTACTAAGGCTGCCCAAAAATCCTAAAAAACAGATTAAAAACACTTACTAAAAATAATGGTGGGTGAAGTCCATATGGGTGAATTCACATATTTGCATAAATGACAGGCATAAGACTGAGAAGGTAAGGCAACAGGACACAAGCAATTGCTGACTCATGGCAAATTATTTTCTGTGATCACCTCAAGTCCTTCCAGTACCACTTAACCTCTGTTGTGGTTTGTACAGCACTACTGACTTTACCGCACCAATATTAGAAGGGAATTATACTAATTTACAGCATATTTCATGTTCACACACTGAGCAAAGGAATCCGGGAGTTGGTTACCAATAGAATGGATAGACCTTCCCAGCTCTTCATGATTTGCATCATGTGTAATTTTATCATCAGAATTCTGAGAAAAATGGCCATCAATAGCCTTTCACTTTGCTTTATTCTCATCTCTTTTCCTACGTACAGATGTCCACATAGGTAATAATCAGAGACAAATTGGGCAAGATAAACAGAATTCATAACAATAAAAGCAGTGCCTTCATCTAAAAGTTCTTCTTCCATAGCATGTGTTCATGCCACTGGCATGCTGGGAACAATGAACTCCTAACTGGAGCTGCCTTATTGTGTTACTCCTGGTTACCAGCAGAATTGTTCCTTTTTGAATGATTTGCAGTAACAGCTGAGTTTCCCGAGTAATAAACAAAGTAGCAATAAGCTATAAAAGTTCTGTCCTTGAACCAACCCTTGATGTAGAACCGCCTGAATTAACTGCACTAACTTTCCTGACAGTATCGTTTTGTTTTTTTTAGAAAACATTGTATTTGATCAGAATAACCTTTCCTCTCCTGGTCTCCCTCAACAAAAATGGGGAAAAAAAGCTCACCTCCATTCCAGCACTAAGGACAAGTTCTCCCTCAGTCTCATCCTTGCTTTGTTGACAAGCTTCTAGCAGACAGAACACCCACATCCACCACCATCCAGACATAACCCAGCATTGCTGGCAAAACTAGCACTGCCCCTTGGAATACACTATTACAACAGTCAGACCTGCATGACCACCCAGAAGGCCCAGTGTAGTATGACATGAGCCAGATGGACAGTAGCCAGGATAACCTTGTTGAACTATCCAAGATTCAGACTGCTCTCTGGAATGTGCTCAGATCTGCTCTTTGTTTTCACATGTATGTACGTAGTGGGGAATCTTCATAAGAACACAAACCACTTACCCCCAAAATAATGACAGACAGCGTAGTTTTGGATGAAACAGGCCACAACATTTATTATAACATATGAGAAGGCGGAGCCTGGAGTTGTGGGAGGGGTTGCAGCCGGCCTATTTAAATCCATTACTTACCTCCATACCTTGCTGACAGCGCTTGGTCACTTCCGGTTCCGGTCCAGACGGCGAGTCCCACTCACACTAAACGGCGGTAGCAGGTACACGGCGGGAGTAACTTTTCGGCGGGTAAACAGAGCGGGGACGGCATCACGACTGCCGGAAAGACGGGGCACACTTCCGGGGTTAACTGGCCGGTAAATCGTGAGTACGGGCACGGGCATAATTACATTGCTAAAACAAACTCATACAATACGGCGAATACAATTACTGTCTGACCCAGGCAACAGTACGGTACCAAATTATACGGATTGTAAATCAGGCTACTACACGAATTCATTCAGCAATTTTAATACGGTTCAATACTGCCATCTAGCGGCAGTCAGCGATATAACATGAAAAAAAAAAATTGTAATTTAAACTGGGTATAGTTTAATGAAGTTTTAAAAGTATATATATGTTTATTATGTCACCACGTATAATCGTTTTATGTCACACCAGTCACTAAGTAGATAATAAAAATTGAAAAAAACAAAAAAAACAAAACTTAAGTATTATCTATTAGACTAAGTAAGGCATATCGTTATTTTTAAAAATATAACATAGGACATATGGTAATAATTGTTATAAATGCACGGATACATCAACATACGTCTACAGCGGTAATTAAATTTAAACTGGATAATATCATGTCCTTTCAGGCGGGTTGCTAACAGTTACTACACGGGAGCGACTCAGTATTAAGAAAACCTGATAAATACGGTACGTTCATGGAGTATAACTCTGGTGACATTAATAGTGAATTACTGTCATAAAGTATACACACCAGATATTCACGATAATTATGCCAAACCAATAAGGGACGCTGCGTTACAAATTACCCTCATATGTTACAGAATCTTCAAGACCAACGCTGGTTATTACGAGTCGGCAGAATCATAGAACATATTACATCTTGGCCATAATAGGTGTAATAAATAGGATCAAACGTTTAGGTGCGAGACAGGTAATAAGCATGTATTTACAGGTTATTTCAATAAGGGGAAGGGGTATGCTTATACGGGTGTTTCACGTTGAATATTTTCATCGTAGGCCAAGCAAACTAGGCATATACAAGTACAGCCGTAACCTAAACATCAACGCATCAGGTACGTATTAGTCAAGTATTATACCTACTACACGATATAGAATCTAACACGATAGTTGGGTATAGATAAATATACTGATAATTTTATAAACCTCACGTCTATTAACGTCTAAATTACACTCAATACGGTGGTAACTTCTTTAGCCATAGTACTTAGATAGATTCCACGGTACTCAACCCAAAGTACAGAGAGGGCCCCACAAGTCACTCCCAGATCACATCATACGATGTACGAGGCCCACCTTCCTGCCACAACGCTTTGGTGGCACATACATACGACAAACGCTAAATAACAGCCCTATCGTCCAATCCGCAAATAACATTACGTTAACAGCTTCAGTAGCTACTACTAGTTACTGACTAGTCGCTTCAAACACTTGTGGCATTTATAGGATGTTTCACGCATCTGACATAGCAGAAGACGTCTCCCCTCCCAGCACGCCTGTTAGGCCACCCACCCCTTTGATGGCCCCAGCAGCAGCCGAGAACTCAGATAGTCCATGTTCATTGAGGTCATGGACTATTCCGAAAATTGCGGCGGAACTAAGACGTAGGGGTGTACCATACCCGGCCACGGCAAGGAAAGCCGAACTTTATAGGATTATGGTGACATCCCCAGAGGCCCCTCAACCAGGATCCAGCTCACAGGATAATATGAATGAAACCTTAGCTGGACTACAAGTCACCATGACTTCGATCCTAGCGTCAATTAGTAATATCAGCCAGAGAATGGACAGGCTGGAAGCACCCGAACCAATTATCATGGCACCAGACATCAATCTCACGCCAGAGGTTGAACACATAGCAGCACAGAGTAATGTGGCAGGGGCACAAATTGCGCAAAATCCTACCACTCATGTCATCACTCCAGCACACTTGGTACCTCCTAACATTAGGAAAGACATTTTAGAAGGGAAAGATGTCAACCTTATTTCCCTTCTCATAGCATCCCAAGACGTGATAGAGAATAAGACCTTTAATTATGGGGATCTGTCAGTGGTAATGAAAGCTAGAGACCCCAGACTAAGTAAAAAATTAACCATACCGGAGTTTGTCCTAGCTTTCGGGATATATAGAGATGTTGTATGCACCAGTTTTCCACATCGTAGGGAAGAACTGGATTTGTATCTACACAAATTGGTGGATCTGGGACACAAGTACGGTGGCCATACCTTTTTTGAGTACCACAAGTCTTTTTCGGCTAAAGCAGCAGCAGCTTTGGTACAGTTCAACATAAGGACAGACTGGAGGCATTTAGATACGGAACTTTTTTGCCGTCATTTTGCCCGGCTCGTTCCACCGTCTTGTGCAATTTGTGCATCCAGTTCCCATTCCACCAATTTGTGCCCAAACGAACCAAGTCTTCCTACTACCAGCTACGCAGCTCCAGGTACCAATAATACGGACCAAAGGACATTTAAGGATAAATTAGGTAGGCCAATAGTTTTCCTAGGAAAGGCGCAGATATGTAATAACTTTAATGCAGGTGGATGCAGCTTCAGCGCTTGCAGGTTGTTACATGTCTGCACCATCTGCCACAGAGCTCACGCCAAAACGATGTGCCCTAACCGTTTGTTCCCTAAGAAATGACTGACGGAGGTCAATGTAGATACACTGGCATTTTACCTTAGTTCACATCCATCCAGGGACTTGGTACAATTTCTAATCACGGGTTTCACACAGGGTTGGTAGCACTGCCTTCAGGCACTATCGAATGCCGGAACTTACAATCTGCCACTACTGATCCAACAACAGTAGACGAACTGTTGAAAGCCGAAGTAGGGAATGGTTTCATGTTAGGGCCATTCACGAGGCCACCTTTCACTTGTTGGAGAACCAGCCCAATAGGTGTGGCACGGGGCAAATACAACAATAAAGCACGTTTGATTATTGATTTGTCAGCCCCTCATTCAAGCACCACACCAAGCCTAAACTCACTTATACCTTCATCCGAGTTTTCATTACAGTACGCCACAGTCGATAATGCAATACAGGCCATTTTGGAAGCAGGAAGGGCAGCGTGGCTAGGTAAAACTGATATTTCAAATGCATTTAAACTGCTCCCTTTGCACCCCTCTCTATGGCATTTGCATGGAGTTTGGTGGAAGGGTTAATACTACTTCACTAACCGACTGACATTTGGGGCTAAAAGCAGCCCCAAATTACTTGACATTTTTGCAGAGACACTGTGTTGGCTACTGCTGAATATCTGCTGCTGTCCAGTGGTTATACACTATCTGGACGACTTCCTAACAGTAGAGAAACAAGACACGATACCACACAGCATCAACAAGACGGTGGCCTTATTCAAGACGTTAGGCGTACCCGTGGCCGAGAACAAGACTATGGGCCCCACCACCAAGTTAACCTTCCTAGGCATTGACTTAGATTCAGCAGCCATGCAAGCCAGCCTGCCAGCAGACAAGGTTCAGAGAATCCGGGTAGAGATCGGGTCATTTCTTGATAACGGTACAACGTCGAGGAAGGATCTTCAGTCACTCCTGGGTTCTCTGAACTTCGCCATGAGAATAATACCACAGGGACGAGCCTTCATATCACGTCTCCTCAGGTTGTTACCCGATTTACCCAACGATGACAGCAGGGTTATGTTGTATAATCCTTCTCTCACCACCAATACTTCCAATTGGTATCCTTTTGAGAGAAATCCACTCTGCGTTGTGTTTTAATAGTGAATGTAATATCCCTGTGCCACCTCTTCCAAGAACTAACATATAACTTTATCCCCTTGTCCAGATAAATATATGACTAGCACTACTAAGGTATTCTACCCAATATTACAAATAAACAGCCAACACCATAGTTCTTACCAGAGAGAAATCTTTACTTAGAATCTGCCCAGTTAAATATTACAGAAGAAGAATGGTACAGAGTTATAGTTAAAATACATTCATAACTGTGGCGAAACCGACCTCGCCACGTGTCCTTGGAGGGGGCTGATTGCCCGCCTCTTGCCTTTGGACTATGGACCAGACTTTATGGGAATGTAATACCCCAGATAGCTATACCATGGAGCCTATTCATATAATGAAAGACTATGGGAAAGACTTTAGCTCCATGGCAATTGTACTGTGTGAATAGGATCTGCGCGCTATTCTGTAGTTTTGTGCGTTCAGATCCCAGCTATCTGGGGATATGTGAAATGTCTGTGTGTTATGGATAAAAAGTAACTTTATGTATTTTAAAGTGTTTTATGTCTTTCTGTAACCATGTGGTTAATGGAGTCTGTCTCTGTGCTGGGGTTAATTAGATTACTTCTCCAGCACAGAGAAGGCTCTGTAAAAAACAGTCTGAGCCGGGAAGCTAGGGGTTTTAAAAGATACTTTACTAACTTTTGAACCCCTGGTCTGATCCATGCCATTTTTTAATATGTTGTTCCCCTGAATGGATTGATTGTGGATATGTATTTTTATGTGAATGTGATGTATGGTTTTAGAGTTAGGAAAGCTGTGTAAAAGTATATTTTAAACTGTATGAATAATGGGATTATGTGTCACACTAAGGAGAGGGGATGTGTGGGAGGTAACATCTATGTCATTGGTTCTTTTATGCCTCCCCCTGGGTGTGGCCTGTATGTGTGAGTTGGAAATAAAGGCCAGGCTGGTTGAGCCAGTCCAGAGTTCCTGCTTAACCCTCAAAGCGATGTGTCGTCTCGTTCTTTGGGGGAATTGGATTGTATGCTGACTGCCAGGAGTGTAAGCGGATTGTATGCTTTTCTTGTTCAGCTGTTCCAGTTCGGAGTGTTATCTTGTATCCAGTTCGGGAGTTTGGTGTTCTGCAGTAGCTGTGCCTGTCTCTCAAAAAGGGGATTATCGCCTAAACGGATTTTATTCCCTTTTATGCTGAAACGGTCCGTTACAATTGGTGGCAAGCGGCGGGATCGTTCCTACAGCCAGAAGGACAGCTACAGAACACCAATTCCTTGGAGTTACAAATTGAGGGCAACGTTAGCACTCGTGCAGCGCCCCTGGCAGCAGAGGTATCCAGCGACTTGGAGCAGACAAGTATGGAAGGCTCTGACGCTGAAGATGATTTTATGGACAAGGTGAGGCAGCAAGTGGCCCAGTATGGGGGTTATATATCCATGGACATATTCCAGGGGATCTGGAACCAGGTCATGGCTGAGCAAAACTCAAAGATGGACGGAGAGTATGATGAGCAGGAAGAGTGGTACAGCAGCAGAGTAGAGGCTGCATCCGAGGAGGTTAGCCGCCCCCCCCTGAGGCGGCAGGAAGAACCCGAAGTAGGGGTCCTCATAGATTGGTCCTGTGAGGAACCACAACAGGCAGGTGGAGATGGGACCGAGGTCTCTCCACCGGGCCCAACGGGATGGTGGTCAGCAGGCCCAGATCCCCAGCGGCAGAGTAAGTCCCAGGGAGCAGAAGGTACCGTCCTTCCTCCCCAGCGGCAGTGTGTACCCCAGGGAGCTGATGGTGTCGTCCGTCCTCCCCAGCGGCAGTGTGTAACCCAGGGAGCAGAAGGTGCCGTCCTTCCTCCACAGCGGCAGTGTGTGTCCCAGGGAGCAGAAGGTATCGTCCTTCCTCCCCAGCGGCAGTGTGTACCCCAGGGAGCAGAAGGTGCCGTCTTTCCTCCCCAGCGGCAGTGTGTGTCCCAGGGAGCAGAAGGTATCGTCCTCCCTCCCCAGCGGCAGTGTGTACCCCAGGGAGCGGATGGTGTCGTCCTCCCTCCCCAGCGGCAGGCTGAGTTACAGGGGGCAGAGGTTGTTGTTCCTGCCCCCCAGCAGCAAAGTGATATGCCAGGAAGGCAGTGTGAAGGGAAGGGAGAGGAGAGCAGCGTCCTCCCTCCCCAGCGGCAGTGTGTACCCCAGGGAGCGGATGGTGTCGTCCTCCCTCCCCAGCGGCAGGCTGAGTTACAGGGGGCAGAGGTTGTTGTTCCTGCCCCCCAGGAGCAAAGTGATATGCCAGGAAGGCAGTGTGAAGTGAAGGGAGAGGAGAGCAGCGTCCTCCCTCCCCAGCGGCAGTGTGTGTCTCAGGGAGCAGAAGGTATCGTCCTTCCTCCCCAGCGGCAGTGTGTACCCCAGGGAGCTGATGGTGTCGTCCATCCTCTCCAGCGGCAGTGTGTACCCCAGGGAGCTGATGGTGTCGTCCATCCTCCCCAGCGGCAGTGTGTAACCCAGGGAGCAGAAGGTATCGTCCTTCCTCCCCAGCGGCAGTGTGTACCCCAGGGAGCAGAAGGTGCAGTCCTTCTTCCCCAGCGGCAGTGTGTACCCCAGGGAGCTGATGGTGTCGTCCTTCCTCCCCAGCGGCAGTGTGTACCCCAGGGAGCAGAAGGTGCCATCCTTTCTCCCCAGCGGCAGTTTACCATCCAGAGAGAGGAGTTTGTTACACCCTCTCTCCAGCGGCAGCCTAACCCACCAAGGGGAGATGTTAAGCCCCACATCTGTGCAGATGGGACCTTAGTCTCTGCACTTACAGCACCAGGGGTAGGGACGGTCGGTCCTGTCCCCCAGCCACAGAGCAGTATAGCCAGAGGGGAGACAGTTGGTCTCTCCCTCCCACAACCAGGCTCCAACCAGGCTACTTCCGCGGTAGTACTGGCACCAGGGCAGAGTACCGCTGGTCTCTGCCCACTCAGCAACCCACCAGGGCAGACTACCAGTCCCCCACACAGCCGTGGTGAGACACCTGGACCTGGACAAAGTTCTCCTCTACCCAGGTGTAGTAACCAGTTATTGTGGGTGGGCTGTACTGCTGTTTCTGTTTTGTGGGTGGGTTGCTGGACTAACCAGGGCACTGACCGTCAGGAGGTCAGATACCCTGTTAGTCTGGGGGGTAAAGGGGAGAAGTGTGGCGAAACCGACCTCGCCACGTGTCCTTGGAGGGGGCTGATTGCCCGCCTCTTGCCTTTGGACTATGGACCAGACTTTATGGGAATGTAATACCCCAGATAGCTATACCATGGAGCCTATTCATATAATGAAAGACTATGGGAAAGACTTTAGCTCCATGGCAATTGTACTGTGTGAATAGGATCTGCGCGCTATTCTGTAGTTTTGTGCGTTCAGATCCCAGCTATCTGGGGATATGTGAAATGTCTGTGTGTTATGGATAAAAAGTAACTTTATGTATTTTAAAGTGTTTTATGTCTTTCTGTAACCATGTGGTTAATGGAGTCTGTCTCTGTGCTGGAGTTAATTAGATTACTTCTCCAGCACAGAGAAGGCTCTGTAAAAAACAGTCTGAGCCGGGAAGCTAGGGGTTTTAAAAGATACTTTACTAACTTTTGAACCCCTGGTCTGATCCATGCCATTTTTTAATATGTTGTTCCCCTGAATGGATTGATTGTGGATATGTATTTTTATGTGAATGTGATGTATGGTTTTAGAGTTAGGAAAGCTGTGTAAAAGTATATTTTAAACTGTATGAATAATGGAATTATGTGTCACACTAAGGAGAGGGGATGTGTGGGAGGTAACATCTATGTCATTGGTTCTTTTATGCCTCCCCCTGGGTGTGGCCTGTATGTGTGAGTTGGAAATAAAGGCCAGGCTGGTTGAGCCAGTCCAGAGTTCCTGCTTAACCCTCAAAGCGATGTGTCGTCTCGTTCTTTGGGGGAATTGGATTGTATGCTGACTGCCAGGAGTGTAAGCGGATTGTATGCTTTTCTTGTTCAGCTGTTCCAGTTCGGAGTGTTATCTTGTATCCAGTTCGGGAGTTTGGTGTTCTGCAGTAGCTGTGCCTGTCTCTCAAAAAGGGGATTATCGCCTAAACGGATTTTATTCCCTTTTATGCTGAAACGGTCCGTTACAATAACACTCACACTTTCCATCTATCTAATAATATCTGCTACATTGTGTATAATAATATCGGCTACATTGTGTATGTGCTGTGAGATGTTATGTGCAGCATGTGTGTCTTACCAAACCTAATCTAATGTGATGTCAGTATCCTCTATTTTTAAAGGAATTGGTTGCCATGTTGTAAATAGCAAACTCCTCAGCTCAATTGATATGTAAATGTGATTTACTTTCCCAAGGCCCAAAATGTTATCTATCCTGTTATTTTATTTAAGTGTTAACTCTCCCAGCCATCCCTTTGTCTCTAACCTAAGGTGTGTTTTCCTAGATAGAGACTCCTTTGAAGACTAGTTGATATGTAAATGTGATCGGTGCCTTTCAGGTGCTGTATCTTTCCAACTATCTAAACAGAAACTCCCTTTGAAGATAATTCCTGACCTCCCATACACACAGACTTAATCAAGCACATATTAAACAGATATATATATATATAATATTTTCCCCAACAGGTTACACTGGACAGTCAGGCTAGGGCAGATCTGACTATGTGGCACCATTTCCTGTCAGACTGGAATGGGAGGAACTTGTTCATTCCACCACTAACATTAGAGTCCCCAGTGTTGTGGACAGATGCCGCAGGTCAAACAGGGTTCGCAGCCATCTTCGGGAATAGATGGTTGAGGGATGCTTGGCCTAGCGAAGCAGTAGGATTACCCGCATTTACCAAAACTTCGGCACTTTTCGAAATCTACCCCATAGTGGCAGCAGCAAAAGTCTGGGGCCACTTATGGGGTGGTAAAGCTGTCAAATGCTACTCCGACAATACAGCGGCTTGCTAGATTCTGAACAAAGGCAGGTCTTCATCACTAATCATCATGAGCCTGGTCAGGAGACTCACATGGTTGGCAGCCACACACAATTTTTTTCCTGACTTGCATACACATACCAGGTCACCAAAATACAGCAGCTGACGCACTATCCCGTTCAAAATTGCAGGTCTTCAGACAGCTACACCCAACAGCGGAGGAGTGGCCAAGCAAGGCACCGCAGTTCAGAGACCTCATCCTGGACTAAAAACAATCATGGAACATGGGAAAACACTAATACAAGCCTCACTATCCCCAAACACCAGACGCACATACAACCGTGCCTTAATCTTACTGCATAAGTTCATTACCGAATACGCTATCACGAATCATTACTGTTTAAGTACCTTAGTGGCATTTACCTCTTTTTGCCATCTTAATTTGAAACTGGCACACAACACCATAAAACTTTATTTAACCGGAATACAGCATCATGTAAGCAACACATATCCTGGTTTAAAAAACTTCCTGTCCGCACATCCCATAAAAAACATGCTAAAAGGCATACAACGCCTAGACAGCCCTAAACCTACTACACGGTTACCAATTGACGCAGAAAAATTCAGGGCCTTATCAGACATGTTAGACACCAAACCCTTCGACAGTCAAACCAACGACACACTCAAAACAGCCATATACTTGGCCTTTTATGGGTTTATGCGTCCTAACGAACTCACACTTAATAACCTCAATAACAAGGGAAATATGCTGCTTGTATCACACTTAAACAAAACAGGGGATCACTACACCTTATCGCTGAAACAGTCAAAAACCAATCAAGTAGGACCGCCTCTTGACATTCAGTTCTACCCAACCGGCAATCAGTGGTGCCCCGTACACTTATTCAATAGATACATGGCAGGTAGGGCGGACCAGCCTAAACAAGCTCCTCTCCTTACCATACACGGTCAACCATTAACTACATCAAAGTTCGTCAAATACATAAGATTACTGTTCACAAGAATCGGGTTCGATCCCGCAGCCTATACAGGCCACTCATTTCGTATCGGAGCAGCCACATCCGCCTCCAGCCAAAACATACCAGTTCATATTATTAAAAGGCTTGGACGGTGGAAATCTTCGGCATACCATCGTTACATACCACAACCAGAGAAAGAATTGAGGCTTGCGTTTACACAGTTGGCTAAATGATGAATCAATTGTTAATGTTAGATGTGCATACGTAATAAAGTGTGGAATATAAATTCTCTTTTTGCCCTCTTTATTTACAGGCCAACCCGTACGTCGGTTTCGGCACACCTCAACCGACTTAGTATATTCTAATAATGTTTATAGGTATAAGTTGCTGTATACGGCCTTCTTCCCTGACCACAAATGAGAAGGCGGAGCCTGGAGTTGTGGGAGGGGTTGCAGCCGGCCTATTTAAATCCATTACTTACCTCCATACCTTGCTGACAGCGCTTGGTCACTTCCGGTTGCCCCACCCACCACTCCACAAAGGAAATCTATTAACTGGTTGGCCCTCTTTATTTACAGGCCAACCCGTACGTCGGTTTCGGCACACCTCAACTGACTTAGTATATTCTAATAATGTTTATAGGTATAAGTTGCTGTATACGGCCTTCTTCCCTGACCACAAATGATAAATTACTGTATAACACATCCATAATTTATTTAAGCATTAATTTATTAACATAAACAAAGCATCAAACATAAATAATCATAACTTATCATATAGCTTAACACATAGTGTCATACAATATAACCCAAGTGTCCTTGCCAATATACTGACCATGAGCCTATGCACCACGTGATCTCACCTCCCCCCTCGACCATACATTCCTTTTCCTTCCAATGCTTACCACCAGCCAACCTTTTCCTCGCTCGGTGGGCACGACATAACAGGTAACCTAATGTTAACCCTTTAGAGCAGTGAAAGTTGAGACCTGAAACTTGACCACATCATTCCACGTATTAACACAGCCCCCCCATACTGAATTGGCAAGGACACACCCTCGGCCAGCTGCGACTACATAACAATGGGGCGGGCGGGAGTAAAACTGTTTGCTGGCCTGAATCCCAAGTGGCACTGAGGTAAGACCATCCCACCAAACTCACACACCACATAATCCCACCCACACATACATACACAACCAATCACACGCATCCATCCTCACACTCATACATGTACCCTTGTCTGCTTAGCTGTGCTATCTCCCCAGGTCCTAAACGAGTGCTCAGCCAGTGTGATGGCATACAACAGTTATTGCAAATTGTGAAGGCTGATCAACAAGTGTATAAAAGCATCCACCATGACATCCAAGGCTTCTGCCCATTGCACATGGCTTAGGGAACACGTGTTGATATGTCTCTATAGTTTGCGATAACCGTTACACTTGTGGTGGTAGTAGTTCAGCTGTGTTACAGTCAGGAAGAAACATTTACCACTGCAGCAGCAGAGCCATTTTTACAAACTCTCTAATTATTTTCTAATGTTACTGATGCAACAACAGCCACTATGCAGTACCTCCAAAGAGTCCTTATAGAATCAAGACGAGAGCATGGGATTTACCAACTTTAGCAACTAAAGAATGATCTGAAATGTGAAGAAACTAGAGAGGAACCAAAGTTCTCCAGTTCTTTTGGTAATCGATTCAACCGGACGACTGCTTTTATATTTCTTACATTTTTTATTTATTTTTTTAAGTAAAATTAAGAGTTATTGAACAAATTGCTAAGGTTACAACTAATGATGCTAAGTGTAAATTGCCGATTTGTACCAGTTCTAGTAGTGTGTCTATTAGGATTTGCTTTATTTTCACCTATTTTAATAGTATTTCTTGCATTTTTATGTCCCGTAATTTATTAATTATTATCATATTGCAAAGAAATTACTAAACTTGCCTCCGAGTCCACCCCAAAAAGCTTACCTAGACTAACATAAAACAATATATATTAATACTATAAATCAGGGGTGGGCAACCTTCGTCCCTCCCCTAATGTTTTACCAGCATTATGTCTTTAACCCCTTAAGGACACATGACATGTCTGACATGTCATGATTCCCTTTTATTCCAGAAGTTTGGTCCTTAAGGGGTTAAAACCATTACAGGATATGTAGTCCACATGATCTGGAGTGCTGAGGTTGCTATAAATTATAGCAGAGCAATAAAGGAAAATTCAGCTTTACAACAAAACAAATCAAACAGGTATACGGGGAAAACAAGTAATAAACAAGTCATTGCACAACATTAACATTGAACGTTAAATGTCAGATCAAAATCAGAGTAACAAAAAAATAAAACGCACCATAATAACATAAAAATAGACTGATAAAAATAGACTGACAACTGAAGAAGATTCATTTAACGCACTGACCTTGCTTTTACACTGCTCATTAAAATCTTGTTACGTCAGTATTGATAATGTATGTAAAAAGAAAGAAAAAAAAGGTTAAAACAATGGATTAGCCATTTAACCCCAAATGACAATGTTAAGTTGTTGATTTAATGAAATGAGGGTCCTGGTACAAGAAAACATTTTGGCTCCAATCTAGTGCAAGGACAGCCAACAGCTAGATCCCCATATGTCAGACAACTCTCGAGGTGCTATGGCAGCCGGGGGTCTACCATTTACCCATCCTTGCAGGTTTGTATTTGCATGGAGTATTTGTTTGAGTGCATTTACAGTGTGCTTTGGGATGCAGTGATGTACTTCTATGTGATGTTTGCGTTTGAATGTAGGGGTGTGTTTGTATGTAGTGTTAGTGGATGTATGTGCTTTTTTGTGTGGGGTGTTAGTGTTTGAATTATGGGATTTTTGTATATGTTTTTTATAATATAATATATAAAGGGGTGTGTTTGTAATGTTTCTAATTAAATACCACAAGCATGCATATTTATACAGATACAGATACACATTGACACATTGACACACTCACAGTTGCTCACTCAAACACACACATATACACACACTGAAACACAGATACACACATATAAACACACTGACACATACACCCTCACACATTGACACACACACAAATACACACACTGAATCATTGACATAAACATATACGCACAGACACATGTACACATTCAGACACTCACTTAAAGACACAACTGTCCCCCTGGTTACCCTCTTCTCTTCCTTGACCACTTTGCTACCTGGCTACCCTATTTCCTCTCTTCTAACATTCCATCCCTAATTCTCGGGGACTACAATATTCCTATAAACCCACCTTTGACCTCTGCAGCCACTAAACTACTTTCAATTACTTCCTCCCTCGGGCTATCGCAGTGGGCAAATTCTCCCACCCATGTAGCTGGCAATACCCTTGACCTAATCTTCACTTATGCATGAACAGGATCTAATATCTGCAACACTCCATTTCCACTCTCTGATCACCACCTCTTATCATTTGCCCTCGCATACCCCCTCACCCAACAACCTCAGTCTAACCCCCCTCAACTCAGGAGGGACCTTAATTCTCTTGATCTCCAGCAGTTGTCAGCTGACAGTGATTCACGACTGCTGTCCATCCCTTCCCTCTCCTGTCCTTCACTGGCCATCTCCACATATAACTCTACTCTTACATCTGCCTTGAATGCTCTGCGCCACTCCAGACAAGCATCTCGAGGAGGACCCGCCCCCAACCGTGGCATACTAAATCAACACGCTACCTGCAAAGATGCTCCCGTTGAACGCTCCTGGAGGAAGTCTCTCTCATTAGTTCATGTTCCCCAGGCGTCTCTTTGACACCTTTAATTCTCTTCTTCGCCCTGCTGTGGCCACCCCCCAAACTAACCTTACTGCTGATAACTTTGCATGTTACTTCACTGACAAGATTGAACAGCTAAGGAAAGAATTCTCCCCTCCTTGCCATTCTGTTTCTCAACCACACATAGATCATGCCTTTCCTACCCTTCAGACATTCTCCCCAGCTACTGACCAAGAGGTGGCTGCTCTTCTTTGCTCCTCTCGCCCCACCACTTGCCCACTCGATCCTGTCCCATCTCACCTTATCAGATCTCTCTCCACTTGTCTCGTGCCTTCTTTAACACACATCTTCAACTGCTCTCTCTCTTCTGGCATCGTCCCTGCGGACCTTAAACATGCCACTGTAGTACCTATACTAAAAAAAACATCCCTCGACCTGTCCACCCCCTCTAACTACCGTCCCATATCCCTGCTCCCTTTTTCCTCAAAGCTTCTGGAAAGACTTGTCTTTACCCGTGTGTCTCATTTCCTCAATTCCAACTCTCTCCTTGACCCCCTTCAATCTGGCTTCCGCCCTCTCCACTCTACAGAGACTGCCCTTATCAAAGTTACTAACGACCTAATCCCAGCTAAATCCAAAGGCCACTACTCCATACTAATTCTTCTTGACCTCTCAGCGGCCTTTGACACCGTTGATCATGCTCTCCTTCTTCAAACTCTTCAATCGCTTGGTCTCTGTGACTCTGTCCTCTTGTGGTTTTCCTCTTATATCTCCCAATGCTCATTCAGTGTCTCTTTTTCTAATGATACCTCCTCCCCTCATCCTGTCTCGGTTGGAGTCCCCCAAGGCTCTGTCCTTGGTCCTCTTCTATTTTCTCTTTATACTGCCTCTCTTGGCAAACTTATTACCTCTTTTGGATTCCACTACCACCTGTACGCTGATGACATCCAGCTATATCTCTTCTCCCCTGACCTCTCACCTGCAACGTGTCACTGCTTGCCTTTCTTCCATCTCTGACTGGATGTCCTCCCGCTTTCTGAAACTCAATCTCTCTAAAACTGAGCTCCTTGTCTTTCCTCCTCCTAATACTGATCCTCCTCTTTCACTCTCCCTTCAAGTTTGTGGTACCCACATCAGTCCATCCTTGCAAGCGCGCTCTCTTGGCGTCATACTTGACTCTGGTCTCACCTTTGAGCCTCACATCCAGCATGTTGCCAAATCCTGTAGATTCCATCTTAAAAACATTGCCCGCATCCGCCCCTTTCTTGCACCAGATACTACCAAGGAGCTTGTCCATGCTCTAGTAATTTTCTGCATGGATTATTTTAACCCTCTCCTGATTGGTCTTCCCAAAAGCCGTACTGCACCCCTACAGTCCGTAATGAATGCTGCTGCTAGACTGATTTTCCTCTCTAGTCATTTCTCTCACACCTCACCCCTCTGCCAGTCCTTACATTGGCTTCCTGTATGCTATAGGAGGCAATTTAAGGTACTAACTCACACCTATAAAGCACTGAACAATTCTAGCCCCTCTTATATCTCCTCACAGATCCATAGGTATGTCCCTTCTCTGTCTCTCCGCTCTACCCGTGACCACCTCCTGTCCGTTGTCCACACCCGTACGGCCAACTCGCACTTGCAGGTCTTCTCGCTGGCGGCTCCCTTCCTATGGAATAGCCTGCCTACCGCCATCAGACTCTCCCCTAGTCTTGCATCTTTTAAGAAGTGCCTTAAAACCCATTGTTACAAACTGCTATTTGTAACTGGCCCTTTAAATGGAAAATTGCCCTGCTTCCCTGGATTGTGGAGAAGCCTATTTGCCAGCCTCCTTCCTCATGACTATGGCCCCTGGAAGATTGTGCCCCTGAAAACGTATTAACTTTTATTGGGTGTGTATGGCCCTTTAAGAACCGTCTGGGGACATATTGTGACTTTGGTGAACAATGCTTATTTAAGACTATGTCCCCAGACCTGTAAAATAACTTGTCCCTGGCTTTCTCCCACTGGGTTCAGTAAATAGGGCTTACTGAACCAAGTACCACACAGGCAGACCACCCAGAAGTTAAAGTATGCAGGCAATTTACCTCCCAGGCTGTGAGGTTACTGCAGTTTAATTGCCGACCGCTGGGTGGCCGCCATTCGACAGTCGAACACGTGGCGGTGGCCATCTTTGTTCATTCGAATGCGGTCAGCGGTGTATGCTAAAGATTCTGTGGAACTAAAATCAGATGCGCAAATACACGAACACCGCTGACCTTTACCTTCTTCCATACTGAACTTGCAGCTCCAGAGACTAAGTCCGTTCGAAGATGGGTAGTTTATCTGCATGAAATTCACCGACCGCACAGCCCAAATCTATGGAACTGTTTTGGGCAGGAAATTGTGCTTGCGGTCGGTCATAAAGGGACCTCCAGCTAACTTTTGATCCACTGGAGGGATTTGGCTGATTTTTGGAAGTGTTTATGTTTGATGTATGCTGAGTCTAAATATGTAACTTTTATGGAGATTGAATGTATGGTTTTAAAGTTACAGTGTATGTGTGAAAAATTTATTTTTACTGTCTGTAATAATTATTAACTGCTTATCTGAGGAGAGGGGATGTGTGGGTTGTACTGTTATTTGATTGGTTATTTTATGCCTCCCCCTGGGTGTGTTCTGTATGTGCACAACCGTAATAAAAACCAGGCTGGGTGTTCCAGCACCTCAGACCTCTTCTGACCCTCTAACTTGCAGCCTTGACTCATGTTTGTAGGGGACAGCTATAATCACTACAGGGATTGCTATGCTCTTCATACTCCCTTAGCGACTGAGCTCTTGTAAGAGCTCTTGTTCCTGATCCTGCTTCGCTCTACAGAAGGAAGAGGTTCATCTACTGGAACCTGGAGCCTGGTTGTAGGTCCAGGGCGCAGAGCAGGCGGCAAGATACCAGCCCAGCAGCGGTGGTTCGTGGAGTCTGCAGTACTTATGGTGGCTACGCAGTAGTTATGGTGTCTACGGTGCTGATGGTCCTTTGGTGAGCGCTAGGAGCATCCTTTTCTACGGTCCAACTTCCAGCCAGCCTGGAGGCAGCCGTAACACCCATCTCTTTAGGAAAGCTTATGGCCTCCAAGACTAACCCCTACCTCACATACCTGTCTCTTGCCCTCTCCTAAAGGGCAGCCCACCTTATTTGATTGCAAAGTCCTGTCCTAATGTGTTTTACACCCCACCTCCTATCGAATGTAAGCTCGATTGAGCAGGGTCCTCTTCAAACTATTGTTCCCGTAAGTTTATTTGTAATTGTCCTATTTATAGTTAAATCCCCTCTCATAATTTTGTAAAGCACTATGGAATCTGTTGGCGCTATATAAATGGCAATAATAATAATAATAATAATAATAATAATAATAATAATAATACACAAACACAGTTATCGGTGTATCAGTATGTGTATCTATGTGTAAGTTACCCTTACACACTCATACACACTCACACATACATACACAGATACACACACTTGTCCTAACACACTTGTTATATTTTCAGTTACCCTCATGTTAGCATACCATGAGGGCGGCTGAGTTCTGGCTTAGAGGGGCTGACTGGAGCCAGCTCTGTCCTTGCTGTTGTGTTGTGCTGTGTAGTGCCTCTCTCCTGCGTAGGCTCTGTATGTAACTGGGAGGATGTGACCTGCTCTCTCTTCCTCCCAGACTGCTGATATTAGAGGGGCTCAGCCAGACTGTTAAGAACTGCTGCGCGTGACCGGGCCCCTGTTCAGCAATACTCATCGGGAGGCTCTAAGTGCATGGACCCCTCAAGTGTGTCTTTTACTCACGTCTGCTGTTTAATTCAATCTAGTAAATGCTTAACGAGGACTTACTGGTGTGAGGGAATAATGATATAGTTTGTTTTTCCCTACTCCATAAATGTCTGTCTTAAATTGTAGCAACAATTCTAACACCTTACCAGTTCCTATTCCCTGTCGTCTTCTGCTAAATAGATCCAGAATAGTTTAAATCACGTCTTTAGTAAGAGTCACTGTCTGCAAGCAAATGGCAAATCATTCATGAAAACATAATCACAAAGATAAACTGATTACAGGAGGGTCAATAAAACTACAGTAATGACATCAAAACACGCAGTAAGTGCACGTAAACTACTAAATGATTTCATAAATCATTACATTAAATGAGCACAGTATACGTTCACCCTATCTAATATTAGACACATTACGCTCTAAGAAAGTGACAAAAATGAGATAACTGGATGTTTACAGATAATTACTACGTATTTGTATTTGCATACATAAACAAATAAAATGGGTTTAAGTGACCATTTAAAAAAATTATTTCAAGTGATTCTTATTGATAAATATTCAATTCATCAAAATGCATCAACAAAATAAAGAGAAATGAGAGGCGGGCATATGCAGATGAGAGGCGGGCATATGCAGAGGGGTAAGTCTGTCTATAAAAGCGATGGGTTTGTCTGAAAAGGGGTCAGGTCATCCAAAAAGCCCTCCGTTGTAAGTAGTCAAACTGTCTTAGAATGGAGTGACTCCATACATGAGGTTCACAGGACGCTGCTCCCAACCTTCGTTACAGCTCAGTCTGATGTGCCATGTCTGAGTTAAGCCCAGAGGTGCAGCTCTTAGATCATTGAAAGTGATCAGCTTACTTTGCAATTGGCGAAGGAGTAGTTGAAGGATTAACTGAGTTAGTACATCGAAGGGATGGTTTGTTTCGGTGCTTGTGCTTATAAAGAAGAATTGGAATCGATTGAATGGGATGAGAGTTATATGTGGGCCACTTTGGATGTAGCTTCTCTCTACACCGTGATCGATCATGATCTGGGTATAGAAGCAGTTAGGAGGAATTTAGAGAGGGATTCTTGTCTTGAACCTTCCTTTTGTTCTTTTTTGGAAGAAGCTATACGTTTTATTCTTACTCATAATTTTTTCAGTTTTAATGATGAATTTTTTCTACAAATAAAGGGCACGGCAATGGGCACCAGGTTTGCACCTAGTTATGCCAATGTGTTTATGGACTATTGGGAAATATTATCCATCTGGTCCAATAATCCCTATGGTGCAAACTTGGTGCTCTGGAGACGTTACATAGATGACGTCCTTGTCATCTGGCGTGGTCCTTTAGAAGAACTAAGGATTTTTTTCTCTTATGTAAATAACAACTCCCTGTCTCTGACCTTTACTCCTAAGATAGGTATCTCGAACATAGACTTTTTAGATCTGTCTATTTTTATTGAAAATGGAACTATCAAAACTAAAACTTTTTTTTAAGAACACTGACATCAACAGTTTCATTCATATCAAAAGTGGGCACCATCCTAACTGGCTAAAGGGAGTTCCCAAAAGCCAGTTTATTAGGATGCGTAGAAACTGTAGTGATCTAGATTCATTTTACACACAAGCTGAAGTTTTGAAAGGTCGTTTTTTGGAGAAGGGTTACAATCCAGAACTTTTAGACGCAGAGATCAATAAGGTGGGAAGTATCAATCATAATGATCTTCTTATGGATAAGAGAAAGGATGTCTCTAGGAATCAAGTATTTGACTTTTCTTTTAATACGCAATATAGTTCTAAGGCCTTCGATATACAAAGGATTATTAAAAAGCATTGGGGGTTACTAATAGAGGATGAATATCTCAATCAACAGATTCCTCATCTTCCTAAAGTCATATTTAGGAGAGGAGTCAATCTAAAGCAAATTTTAGCACCAAGCACTTTTAGATCTGGAAAGAGTAAAATAAAACGTAAAGAAGGTTACTACACATGTGGGAGTTGCGTCAGTTGTAATCACAAATATAATAGCATCACGAGTTTTGTGAGCACGGTCAATAAGAGAAGGTTTAAGATCAAAGGTACTTTATCCTGTTCTTCAACACATGTTGTATACCTACTCACATGTGGGTGTGGGTTGCTTGTGGGAAGAACAGGAAGAAAAGCAAAAGTTGGGTTCCAGGAGCATAGGAATAATATTAAAAATCATTTGCTGACACATTCAGTGCCAGTGCACTGTAATAAATGTCCAGCTTTTAGTTTCAATGTACCATGTTTTTTAATAGCTTTTAGTTTCAATGTACCATCATTGAACAAGGGGCCTTAGATGAAAGAGGCGGAGATCTGATGTTACTATTGAGAAAAAGAGAGGGATATTGGATACATACTTTACAAACAATGCAACCTAGGGGACTTAACGTTGATTTTGATTTGGTTTGCTTTCTTTAATTGACACCTTCTTTTATGTACTTTCTGCACTTGTTTCTGTATATAGTTTTAATAATGACAAATATTTGTTTTGACAATGTTGTCTAATTAATTATATGTATTTTCTGGGAATGAAATATTTTTATTTTTATGCCATATTTTGTGCATTTATTAAGGGTTCGTGAGAAGGATTGTCAAGGATCTATTTCTTTAGACAATACTATTATGTCTAAGATTATAACTATTGATATAATCCATACTGTGTATATATATATATGCTGTTACATTTTTCTTTATTATTTATGGTTGTTCTCCGCTCTGCAAATGAGTGGTGGAACGCATATCAGGTGGAACGCATAGGCAGTGATCCGGAAGAGAGACGTGAGCCGCATTTCCGGTTGCGTCATCAGGTCGCACCCGGAAGCATTACAGATGGGCGAACCCGGAAGCGAGCTGACAATTGGAGGATATTTTCGGCACGCCAAGCCGGACGGATTTAAAAGCCATCAGTATCATATGGACGGTTATGCCTACTGTAACGGACCGTTTCAGCATAAAAGGGGAAAAATCTGTTTAGGCGATAATCCCCTTTTCACAAAAAGGCACAGCTACTGTAAAAGCACCAAAACTCACGAATTTGGATATAAATGAATGCACCAAACTCCCGAACTGCATACAAGGGAATAAGGTAGCACTCCAACTGGAACCTCACGAATAGCTGCTAGCAGACGAACAGGAAAAGCAGACATCAGCTTACACTACTGATGTAGAATTATTAAAAAACCTGTATTGAATTTTTGTACTAATTTGTACTAACTCCATTTTAACTTCACTTCATGACAGATTCTCCATTTTAACTACATTACATGACAGAATTTCCTAACAGCATTTAGTATAATGAATAGAGACTGTATTTTCTAGAAGGACATGACTAACACCGGACTTATTGAGTTCCTGTAACATGTAACAAAGTATAGCCAAGGCCATGAGAGAGCTGCTCTAATGAAATGTTCTTTCATAAAAAAGAACACTGAACCTAATCACGAGTCTGACATCACTAACTACCCAAAATGACGCCCAAGCCCCCCTTCCCACCGAGTAAGCCTCGTGCTGGGTAAGATGGCGCTTGAGCCATCTGTCCACACCCGTGTCCAGAATAACGCCACCTCCCGGTGGGAGGACACCTAGCTAACCACTTAGTTCTTGAGCCAATTAATAATATTGATGGGTGGACATTGACATAACCACTTAACACTTAATCCAATTAATGATGTTTATTTACTGCTATCTTGATATTCAATGATGATGTAATTTTGCTCTTATAAGGGTCTGCGAGCCCACTTTTAATCAGATGCCATTAAATTTTCTCGAAGTGCTTTTAACCTGAACTCTGTGTGTCAGTGTGAACTTACTTCTGCGTATACGCAATTTAATCATCTCAGATTTGGACAGGAACAGATAGACATTTAAACATATTTGTTTATTTCTAAATTAATCTACATCACTCCTAGCAATAAATATTCCAGCAGCATACAGTGAATCCCCCCAAGAACGAGACAAGGCTCCGTGTTGAGGGTCAAGCAGTGGTCTGTTTATTGAGGGCTACCTGCCCCTGTATTTATGCAGGTCTCCCACCTGGTGGACACTCCCCTAGGGGACCAGATGGAAGACTGAAACAGCAGACAGACATGTATCATTTTCGTACACACAGTCACAATACTTTCCCACAATGCATCCTGGTTTCCTCCTCTCTGTCCTGGAGATAATTAATGAAGTAATTCAATTATCTCGCAGGACAAAGGCCAGACTCCATTATGCACATGGTGACACAGAAACAGACTATCACTTTAAAATACATAAAGACACATTTTATACATAAAACACAGACATGTAACATATCCCCAGATAGCTCAGGTCTGGGTGCACATTATTAGGTGAATGGCACCCAGACCACACAAATACATTTTAATTGCCATGGAGCTAAAGTCTTTAATTATACGAACAGGCTCCATGGCAAGCTATCTGGGTTAGAACATTCACATAAAACATAAAATACCGAATTTCCCTGCATTCACCAAATTCATACAAATGAGAACCAGGGGCTGGAGGTTCAGCGGTGCCTGCACGTAAAAGTGTCCGATTTTGGTGCATGAAAGCCGGGCAGAAAAGCGCTGGCTGCCCGGGGAGCTCCAGAACACTGCCACCTAGCGGCCGCAAAGTGTAACAGCAGGCACAAAGTTAACAAGCAATTAAGCTGCGGTTAACCGCAGCTTCAGGGAGGTAAATAGGAGGCACACTCCAGCTTCTGGGTGGCCAATTAACAACGCCGGACGGCTTCCCACAGCTCTGGGGAGGTTGGTGAACGGCTGTTTGTTCGGTATATGAAATCTACCGAACTGCTGTGCAGAAAGGGAGAAATAAATCCTTCTGCACAGTAAAATTAACCCTTTAGCTGCCGGTCCATAGTCCAGAGGCAGCAGGCGGGCAACCAGGCTCCTCCAATACAATGTGGCGAGATTGGTTTCGTCACACCTACACATAGAAGGATTCTTTTGCCCCTGAGGAAGTTCAAGGACGTTTGAACGAAACGCGTAGAGCTGATTTATAGTGTTTCAGAGTTTTTATTGTTTGTTTATTAGGCTTTTTTTTTTTATTTTATTCTATTTGATTTTCTGGTTCTGTTGATCCTGTGATTTATCCTGTGATCCTGAGACCAGTTGATTTTATATGCCTGCTTGCCACTACAATATTGTAAGTGTGCCTTATCATTAAAGTGTACTTTTTACCAAGATACTCTGCACTATTCTGCTTTTTTGTTCCCTTCTATGTACACCATGATGTTCCACCTATCCTGAGATATTCATCGTTTTATAAGATATGCCTACAATCAATTTTGGTTTCTGTCTGTCTGTCTATCTATCTGTCTCTCTGTCTCTCTGTCTATCTATCTATGCCTGTCTATGTATCTATCTATCTGTCTATCTGTCTGTCTATCTATCTATCTATCTATCTATCTATCTATCTATCTATCTATCTATCTATCAATCAGTCTATCTGTCTATCTATCTATCTATCTATCTATCTATCTATCTATCTATCAATCAGTCTATCTATCTATCTATCTATCTATCTATCAATCAGTCTATCTGTCTATCTATCTATCTATCTATCTATCAATCAGTCTATCTATCTATCTATCTATCTATCTATCTATCTATCAATCAGTCTATATGTCTATCTATCTATCTATCTATCTATCTATCAATCAGTCTATCTGTCTATCTATCTATCTATCTATCTATCTATCAATCAGTCTATCTGTCTATCTATCTATCTATCTATCAATCAGTCTATCTGTCTATCTATCTATCTATCAATCAGTCTATCTGTCTATCTATCTATCTATCTATCTATCTATCTATCTATCAATCAGTCTATCTATCTATCTATCTATCTATCTATCTATCTATCAATCAGTCTATCTGTCTATCTATCTATCTATCTATCTATCTATCAATCAGTCTATCTGTCTATCTATCTATCTATCTATCAATCAGTCTATCTGTCTAATATATATCTGTCTCTCTGTCTATCTATCCATGTCTGTCTGTCTGTCTGAGTATCTATATTATATCTTTCTATTAACCTATATTTTCTGTCTATCTAGATTACAGGCAGTTGAGGAGAAAGGAAACGTATTTGAACCTCGATCGAGAAGACGATAATATATTTCCTTTGGGTCAAATTAAATTTCTTAACAGTTTTGGAGATCAAAACTTCAGAAACGTGTTGGGAACATGTCCTCCATGCCCGAGAGCCTACACCACAACGTATGTGACTGTGAGAGTGTCTCAAAGTACTTTAAATACAACAACAACAACCTCACAAACTACAACATCCATCACACCAGTGATAACATCAGAAATCTTAAAACCAAACACAGCAACAAGTACAAGTATAAACCCAACGACACCGAGTAGCACTATAAGCACTATGGCAACAACTAACACAATGGCATCAAGTACAGCTGTTACAGTCACAGCTACAACTACAGCAGCACCAGTTGGCACGGCAACAACTGATAAAACAGCCTCCAGTACAAGTGTAACTGCTACAGCAACAATTAACACAACTAGACCAATTACAGCTGGAACGGCCACAGCAATTAGCACATCTTCAACCCCAGCTGTATCTTTCACTGCGACAAATTACACAGCAGCATCGAGTACAGTTGTAACCGCCACAGCAGAACATTATACAACAGCATTCAGAACGACTACAACAGCCAAACCTGCAACTGACACTACAGCATTGAGGGCCATGACAATGGGAACAACAACTCCTGACACAGCCATGTCAAACACAGGTACAACTGCAACAACTAGCACAACAGCATCACATGCAGATCAGGGCCGGATTAAGAGCCCAGTGGGCCTGGTGCTGACAATTATGATGGGCCTAATTACAAAATGTTATTGACCAAAAACACTAAAACAGTCCTACTTCCTAAGCGTCATGTATCTGATGGAGATGGTGCTGGAGGGAAACTCATAGGATGCAGCTATAAGAAAACACATACCCACTGTGGCAAACCTAGCCACTTCAAACTATATGGTTATGACTTTAAAGGTTGTCCAGAACAATGCTGCACTATTATGTTTAAATGTATTTTGCATACTGTATTGAAATGTCTGTTTGCATGTAATAACTATAGCATTTGTATGCTAGTAGCCGAAAGATGCTAGCATTTACATGGTTGTTTCACGAACAGCAACTTTACCGGCTGTTCGTGAAACGAACCAAGTACCGAACCAGAGCCCACACACTGAGGGTCGTGTGGCACCAATTAACGGATTGCAACATTGTTGCAATCGGTAGTTAAGTGCATTCCTTGGTGGGCGTCGTTTGACGCTCAGCCATCTTGGATCCTTTGTCTCACCAGCGGTGTTTGGTCGTCAAGCCGTGGAACTGAAAACAGCTACTCGACGGCGCGAACACCGCTGGACTTCCAGGCCGTTCGGGAGCTCCGGTCTTTCCCTATTGTGGTTCCCCATCGGTGTTTGGTACTTTTAGACTAACTCAATGGCAAAGTGTATTTCGTGCGGCGTTCGGTTGTTTTAGCTGGGATCTGAGCGGTATTCCCACAAAATGTGCACTCAGACCCCAGCTATCTACCGAACGTCCATTCGTCTAAATAACATGAATATTGTTAAAGTTGTGGATTTAAATGTAAAATGCCGGTTCTGCTGCATGGAGGGATAATCCACTTAACGGTATATTCCAGTGGTAGTATCCCTCTCGTCCAGCAGTGCCTGATGGGAGAAATGCTCAGAATGTTAAGTCCCCCATGTAGTCCCCTACGGTATTACCCCTGCTATGTCAGTAAGGAAACCCCTTGCATGGGGACTTGCATAAATACTGGAGCTGTGAATAAAGACCTCAGTTGACTCCCAGAACTGTGTTTCGTCCGGTTACTGGGGGATTTGGGACATTGCCTTACTTTTCAGGGCTTGACTGTGGATTACCCTCTGTACCAGCAGAGATCGTGGATTTTAATATTGCAGCTCCGCTACACCCACGCTTTCATCTTTAAAGTAAACCCATACCCCCTAACAGCAGTGTCCAGTAAGGCAGGAAGTCTATGGATGGGGCAAAAGGGTGGGCCACTGACACAAATCACATAACCATAACTGCTGAAAGGGGCAAACATACACAAAAAGGGGGCATGTTTGTGTCCCCATGTCTCCCAGTGTCCCCATGTCACTAGGACACTAGGGGACATTGAGAGACATTGAAAGCACTGAGAGACCCGGGGACACTAAGACTCTTGGGGAAACTGGGAGACATGGGGACACTGGGTAACTTTGAGACACTAGGGGACACTGGGAGACATGGGGCACTGAGACACTGTGATATAAGGGGACACTGGAGACTTGATAAAGACCTGGGTACAGGTCAAAATGTTGCGGTGTCCAATAAACCTGCTTAAATCTATCACAGTGAGTGCCTGAGATTTTTTTATACTAGGGGACACTGAGACACTTGGGGGCGCTGTGAGACATGGGGAGACTAGGGGACACTGAGACACTAAGGACACTGAAACACACCAGGGATACCGGGAGACATGGGGCACTGAGACACTCTGATACACAGGGGACACTGTGATACATAGGGCACACTGGAGACTTGATAAAGACCTGGTTACAGGTTGAAACGTTGCGGTGTCCAATAAACCTGCTTAAATCTATAACAGCGTAATAATAATTACCTATTTCCAGAGCTAAAAGACTCGTAATGTCGGTGTTAGCTGGAAAGGTACACAAGATGAGGAAATGTATGCTCTTTGATAGAACGCTGCACACCACTTATATTAATGGTCAGATAGAAAATCCAAAGCCAACTGGCTATACCTCTACCTACTCAGAAAAAAAAGATGATATATGCAGAAATAGATAAAGGATATAAATTCCTCCAATTGTCCTAATCTCTGACTTTATTGAGTGAGGTCTTTATCAGGAGTTGGATTTTCTTATATCACACTGAGTGGGTGTCTAGGATACAGGGAGCAGAGGGCTGATGTCATTGATTCTACAATATCGTAATATAGAACTAGTAAAATGTTGTTTGTAATTACAAATTTTATTAAAGACACGGAGGCTCATATTATGCATAACTCTTTCTTTATTTCCTCAGCAGCAAAGATAGAGGAATATAAATATTGTCAAAAAATGAAAGAAAAACTGTATAGGCATAACGGGTAGCCAATCACATGGTAGAGGAAGTGGCTATATAAGTCCTGTGTCTCCCACAATCCTCCTCTTTCTTTGCTGCTTCCTCAGACAGATAAGTACTTTTTGTTTCTCTCTGACTGAAATTTGATGATCGTTTATTTGTATGATATTTCATTGTATACTATTTATGGTTGTTTAGTTACCTGTTACCACTAGCGTTCCCCCTGGGACCCCTTGGTGCTTTTCCCCCCCTTCCCGGGGATTTCTGTAACCTGCCTTTTTCTATCCCCCTCGTGCTCCCGCACGACTCCCGGCTCTGTGCTCTTGCCGCAACCGCTCTGTTGTCGGCCACGGCTGCGCACGCATCCCTCCCCGCTCGCGGGCGGGCTCGGCGGATCGGGTGCACGAGCCCCTTCCCCCGCCGGGTGCCCAGTCGCGTGCGCCTTCCCTCACGTGCGGCGGCCATCTTGGGCGGACCTCGATCCTTCCCCTGTGCTGCCGTGCGGTCACCTCTGCTTTGCCGGGTCCCCTGGGAACGCTAGACGGTCTGTGTGTTTCGTTTTCTGTGGGTTACTCAACCCTTTTGCTCTTCTTCATCCACCTTAGTGTCATTTAACAGTCTTTAATTGCCCACTGCAACTTTGCAGCATGCAGGATAAGGAGGATGGTCCCCCTGGGGACTTCCACTCAGACAGCGCTGAGGGCGCTATGGCCTCCCAAGAATTTCAGGCCATGCTGGAAGCCACTATGGCCTCCTCCATTCAGAAGGCTATTGCCTCGGCCATGGGAGCTGTTACTACTTCCTTTTCACAATCAATGCACTCCCTGGTTTTGCCTACTCTGGCCTCCCCCGCCCCTACGGGCGTGGGGTCCCCCTCCCCTGCTCAGACTGTGCCTGGAGCCCGTAAGGCGAAGGCCAAGTCCAAACACGTCGGCTCCCACTCCTCGATGCAGGTTCTACCTGCCATGACTGACACGCTTGAGGCGGTCACAGATGGCGCGCACCCCACGCGCAAAAGAGCCCCTGGCCGGGCTAAAAAGGCTAGATTATGGAAACGGGCTAGAGCCCTTGATGACGGGTCGGATACCGACCGGAGTGTGGAGGAGGAATCCGACTATATGGAGTATGACTCCTTTGGTGATGATGATGTGTCTGGCGAGGATTTGCCCCTTACGGGCGTTAACCCATCAGAGTCCTCCGCCAAAACCCGGGGTCCAGTCTTAGGCCCCTCCGGGGTTGACAACACTATTCTTGATCCTCAGGGTAACCCCCTGTTCGACCCAGACGACCTACGCCACCCCCGGTCCGCTGAATGGGTCCCCCCGGATCATATTGCCCAGTATGTGGCCAAACGTATCCGCACACCCCTTTCCAAAGAAGGCCGCAATAAGCTGCGGGCCGAATGCCCTCGCCCTTCTCTCCCGGGCGCTGCGGGTAAAACACCAGATATTGACCCACAGATTGCCCAGTTCCTGGGTAAGTCGGGCTGGAAGCCCAAAAAGGGCCTTGACAATTCCCTGAAGGGATGCCAGGACAAGATCCTGGACACACTGGGGCCCCTCTCGAAGCTCTATGAGCTTCTAGATACTGCTAAAACTGGAGATTCAGTTTTGGACGTGGACGTGGCCATTGGTTGGGTCCAACGGGCCATATGCTTGCTGGGGAACGCCAATACGGCGATATCTGCGGAGAGACGTAAGGCGATATTATTAAAAATCGACCCTAAACTGGCCACTATGACTGTGGCGGAGCCTGACCCGACTGAAGAGGGTTTACTATTTGGTACCTCCTTCGTTAAAGACATGGGGTCGTATGTCAAGACCTTCACGGCGATTGACAAGGCGCAGGCGAACATGAAACGTGTGTTCGCGCCTAAGGTTTTTGGAGGGGCCGGGCGTAACAGGAACCGTCCACCCGGCCGGGGTTTCCGAGGCGCATTTCGCGCTACCAGAGGTTCCTTTTTTCCCTCCCGGGGATTTCAAGACCAAAGAACCCCTCCTTTCTTCCCAGCCAGAGGTCGGGCTTGGGGCTCCAGATACCCCCGCAGCGGTGCCACCAGCAGACGTCCTTACGGTGAGTACCCTTTCTTTCCCTCCCGTTCAGGTAGCAGGGAGACTGGCCTTATTTTACCGAGAGTGGGCGGAGCTCACCTCGGATGCTTGGGTCCTGCAGTGTGTAAAGGGGTATCGCCTAGATTTTGTTTCAGTGCCTGTCCAATTTTATTCCCCCAGAGAACTGTCCCTTCCACGGGAACAAGACGAGATGATCTCCGCGGAGGTCGGAGAGATGCTCTCCAAAGGCGCTATAGAGGAACTGCCGTTCGCCGCCAAAGGCTTTACGAGCAACCTGTTCCTAGTGCCCAAGAAAGGAGGCGGAGTTCGCCCTGTAATAAATCTTCGTCCCCTCAACGCCTTTCTGCGTTACCAACACTTCCAGATGGAAGGTATACACTGCCTCAGGGACCTTCTGCGCCAATCGGACTGGCTTGCCAAACTAGACCTGAAGGACGCTTACTTCACGGTCCCCATTGCTCTAGAGTTCAGAGATTATCTCCATTTCACATGGCACGGGCGGCGTTGGCGTTTCACCTGCCTGCCTTTCGGTCTCTCTTCGGCCCCCTGGTGCTTCACCAAGCTTCTGAAGCCTGTGGTGGCGTTCCTCCGTACCCGAGGGGTTCGCCTCATTGTTTACCTGGACGACATTCTGATTTTGTCCCAATCGAAGGAGGACCTCCTTCTACACCTGGAATGGACTACCACCCTGCTACAGAAATTGGGTTTCCTGATCAACTGGGACAAATCGGTCCTAGATCCCGCACAGTCCATAGAGTTCCTGGGGTTCAGAGTGGACTCCGTCCAACAGTTCCTGTTCCTACCAGGTTCCAAAGTGAAAGCCATTCAGAAGGAGATTCGAAGAGCTCTACGCGTCGCAGATTTATCCATCAGACAGCTGGCGAGAGTAATTGGCCTTCTCGCGGCCTCTATTCAGGCGATCTTCCCGGGCCCACTACACTACCGGGCCCTCCAGCGACTCAAAGGGTCACACCTTCGGTCAGGTCACTCCTACGAGTCTCGGATACGCTTGGACGCAGAGTCCAGAGACGAGCTGGTGTGGTGGTTAGCACACATGGAGGCGTGGAATGGGAGAGCCATCTTCGGCTCCATCCCAGACGTGGTGATCGAATCAGATGCCAGCTTACACGGCTGGGGTGCTCGCTGTGGCGACGTTTCCACAGGAGGCAGATGGTCCGACGTGGAGAAATCGTTGCACATCAACTGCCTGGAGCTCCTGGCTGGAGCTTTCGCGATCCGCAGCCTTACCCCAGGACGGGCGAATTGCTGCGTTCTCCTCAAGATGGACAACGTATCGGCGGTCCGCTACATAAACCACCTGGGGGGTACGAAGTCCAAGATGTTAGCAATTCTGGCGAAAGACTTCTGGCAATACTGCCTCTTCAACAACGTCTCGGTGACAGCGGAACACATCCCGGGACTAGACAATTCGGGAGCGGATTGGAATTCCAGACACTTAAGAGACTCTGGAGATTGGCGTCTACACACTTCGGTGTTCCGAAGCCTGGACATGTTGTGGGGAAAGTTCCACATGGATCTGTTCGCATCTCGTCTGAACACTCAGCTACCGAAGTTCTTCAGCTGGAGGCCGGATCCGGCAGCGGTGGCGACCGATGCCTTCCTTCAAGACTGGCCACGGGGCCGGCTATACGCATTCCCTCCATTCAACATGATAGCGCGCACGATCTCGAAACTGGTTCGCCACGACTGTTGTGTGGCGCTAATCACCCCGCTTTGGAGATCTCGACCATGGTTTCCCCGCTTGATGGAGTTGTCGATCGATTATCCTCGGTTGATCCCAATCTTCCAAGACCTCCTTCTAGACCCGGATGGGAACCCACACGAATTAGTATTACAACGCCAGCTACCCCTGATAGCATGGTTCCTTTCAGGGGACCTTGGATTGTCCCAGGCGTTCCGCAGACAACTCTCCTACTCCTCGATAACGCTTGGGCCCCAGGCACGCGAACTGCCTATCGGGCTTCATGGAGATCGTGGTCTGGTTGGTGCTTGGAACGGGCAGTGGATCCCGTATCTGCCCCTTTGCCTTTGATCCTAGAGTTCCTCACGTCCCTGTTTGACTCAGGCAAGGCGTACCGCACGATTAACCTCTCCCGCTCGGCTATCTCGGCCGGACACAGGGGTTTGGATGGTTCCCCTGTCGGCAGGCATCCTTTTGTATGTCGTCTTCTCAAGGGTATCCGCCTTGCTCGTCCTCCTCGGCCTCGCTTCTCTGCCTTTTGGGACGTTAACATGATGTTGCAGTTCCTCTCCTCATGGTACCCTAATCAGGAGCTGTCTTTGAAACGCCTGTCATCCAAGTTGGTGATGTTACTCTGTTTGATCTCTTGCAAGAGGGTCTCTGACGTCAGGGCCATGGATTGGGACGCCATTGCATTCACCCCAGAAGGTGTTACTTTTGATATATCCAGGAGGACTAAATCTGCATCCAAGTCCTTTTCGTATCCCAGGTTTCCTGGCTGTCCGGCGCTCTGCCCGGTGGATTGCCTCAGAGTTTATCTGGATGTCACGAGTTCCCTTCGCTCTGCTGATCTACACGATTTGTTCATATCTTTCAAGTCGCCTTATCGACTGGTTTCTACACCTACCCTGGCACGTTGGATACGTGAACTATTATCCTCTGCGGGTATAGACACCTCTGTATTTACGCCCCATTCTGTACGGGGAGCGATGGCTTCTAAAGCCTCCTCGGTCGGATGTCGTCTGGAGGATATCATGCGGGCGGCAGATTGGTCCAGAGAATCGACTTTTAGAGACTTCTATTTCAGACCTATTGAACACATCGCATCTCGAGTAGTTGCACAGCTTTGAACTTGCATAATATGAGCCTCCGTGTCTTTAATAAAATTCCCAGATTTTACTAGTAACATGACGTAAAGTCATGATTTTATTAAAGACACGGAGGCGAGTATTATTCCCTCCCGCCCTCCCGGTGTGGAATGGGGATACGAGATGTTTGAGACTCTACGGATTTTTCCTGTTCAATAGGTATGTATTGATTATGTATTGATTATGTATGTTTATTTATATGATTGGATGGTTTAATACGTCTTTTATGTTCACTAACTATATATCCTTTGTATTTCAGAATCCGGTTTCTTGTTTGTGACTCCTTATGATGCTGTTTGGTAAGTCTACAGTTTTGAGTCTGGAAATTACCATATTTCTCTGTCTTTTTTAGCTTGATGTTGTCGCATTGTTCCTGTTTCCTGTGCTGATCAAGTGGGACATCGTTTCTTCTTACCTGGTCTTCGGTTTTCGCAAGAAAGAGGAGGATTGTGGGAGACACAGGACTTATATAGCCACTTCCTCTACCATGTGATTGGCTACCCGTTATGCCTATACAGTTTTTCTTTCATTTTTTGACAATATTTATATTCCTCTATCTTTGCTGCTGAGGAAATAAAGAAAGAGTTATGCATAATACTCGCCTCCGTGTCTTTAATAAAATCATGACTTTACGTCATGTTACTAGTAAAATCTGGGAATTGTTGCAATCTCTCTTCTCCTAATTTGGGTTAATGCAATTCAATATAGGAGACAGTTTGAGTGAAGAAACTGAGTCAGATAGCTGTCAGGTTAGGGCTTCTGTATTATCACAGTGTTGCAATATTGTTGCAAAACAGAGAGAGCATAAAGAGGATACTAATTAGCTACAGTTGCTTTAACCCTCAGTTCTATGGGGTTGGTAACTTGTTTCAGATTGCAGCCCCTATCTACTGCTCATATCTAATGCCTGTCTTGAATAAACTTGAAGAATTAAAAAATAAGTGAAAAATCTCTCTGTGAACTAGAAATGATTGAGTAATTATTAACTCATAAGGTATTCACAGGCAGAATAGAGACAGGAGTAGAAATATAACAGCTTCTCTCTGTTGATTGCTCACTAGACTTAAATCCATCACAGTGAGTGCCTGCGATTTTTTTTATACTAGGTGACACTATGAGACATGGGGACACTGGGGGACATTGGGACACTGAGACACTGGGAGAATAGGGGACTTTGGGAGACTAGGAAACACTGAGACACTACGGACACTGGCACACTGCGGACACTGAGAGACACCAGGGACACGGAGACATGGGGATACTGAGATACTAGGGACACTGGCTGGAAGACATGGGGACACGGCGAGTGCCCCATGTCTCCCAGGTCTCAAAGTTGCCCAGTGTCCCCATGTGTTTCAGTGCCTTCCTGGTGTCTCAGTGTGCCCATGTTGCCCAGTGTCCCCTAGTATTTGTATGCCCATGTCTCTGTGTCCCAATGTCACTAGGACACTAGGGGACACTTAGAGACATTGGGACACTGTGAGACATGGGGATACTGAGACATTGGGAGAGACATGGGGACATGGAAAGACTAGGGGACACTGAGAGACTAGGGAGACTAAGAGACACCCGGGAGATATAGGGACACTGAGAGACATCAGGGACACTGAGAGACATCAGGGACACTAGGAGACATGGGGACACTGGCTGGGAGACATGGGGACACAGAGATTAGGGGCCACTGGGAGACATGGGGCCACTGTGTCCCTAGTGTCTCATTGTCCCCATGTTACCCAGTGTCTCTATGTCTCCCAGTGTCCCAATGTCTCAGTGTCCCCAAGTCTCTCATTGTCCCCATGTTTCGCAGGCTCGTAGCTGCTGTCTGGACTCTCTGCGCAGAGCTGCTCCCCCGCTGATCAGTGAGTAGAGATAGGCAGATGCTGTAACTTCTTATCCCTGCCTCTCTCCACACAAACAGCGACCCCTACTGACGGGCGCTGGTATTGCAGAATAATCTCTGTTTATACTGAGATAGACATTTGTATTGCCGGTATTACTGCAATACCGGCACTGGCTAGGCAGCCTCAAATACCTGAGAAAGTCTTCTGAGAAATACCTGGCAACCATAAGAAATACCTGGAAACCCTAAGAGTAGTCTGTAAAAAAAAATAAAAAATTATTGTAAATCAATGGGCCTATTCCATGGGCCTGGGCCTCGAGCTGCAGCTCTATCAGCCCCTATGTTAATCCAGCCCTGATGTGCAGTATCAGTGTGTATTAGGTTTCCATATTAATGTTACTTTATCATTGGAGTAGTCATTAGACTGTTTCTTATCTGCCTTGGCATGCTCATATAGCTGGCTGTCTGCCACCGTGACACGCTGGTAAAGTTAACATGAAGCACACCGACATGTGTTGCAGTGGCAAATTAGGTGTGGTCTGCCTTTGTCGACCCACATGGGAAGTGCCCCTGGTAGCATCCGACACCGGTAGTTTAGCAAGGGTTGTGCGGTTGTTCGACGTAAGCTTGGGGGAGGAGGTAGGAGTAGAGGAAAGGGCTGAGGAAGACGGAAAGAAGAAGAGAAAGTAAGGAGGGAAAAATAAAGTGGTATCAGACGAACTCCGTTCCCTCTCTGTTCAAGTTTCTTCAGTGCTGTGTCTGGTTCTTAATGAGTGAGGAACCTTGCATAATCGGACAGTGATAGGAGCTCTAACCAGTAAAACCATCGTTATGTGCATCTTTCCCAGTCTTTGGCGATTATGAGTTTCGGGTCTTCAACCCATTTGCGTAGAGCACTATTTAATTTGTCTCCCATGTTGGAATTAGTGTAGGCCCCGCCGATATTGGGTTACTGTGAAGTACTGGTGGGCTTAACACAATAAGCAATATTAACCACCATATTTGTTTGCTGAGAGGTGATTTTAACTATCCTTATAAAATGTAAAACTATTTTTGCGAGTGTATTGTTCAGCAGCACCATTCTGCAAAATCCATGGTGGTGCCCCCAATGCCTTTACTATGGTTAGAAGCCCTGGCCATCAGCAAAGAAGAAAAAATCAAAATAACAGAAGAGGAGAAATTAAACATCGTGGAAAAATGGTTAAGAAATATTATTGGTGATGTCCAATGTTTTATACAATGGTGTAAATTCCATTGAAGTGACAGCTGGTCTTTAAAATGATCACTTTGTACATTAAAAAACAAAAAACAAAAACACACACTAATTTCTGAGCAGCTAAATCCCGAGCCTTGATATTAATACATGTACCCGCTATAAAGCAGCAATAGATAGAATCAGAGATCCCTAGGACAGACCATTGATAATATATGCATCCATTGTTTTTAATTTAAATTCGACTTTCTTGCAGGGGCAGAAATTCCGAGCTTCTCCATCCAGACAATATGGAATCCGAGTGGACAGTTTCAGGACCAAACATGATTAGTTATGGAAAATCAGGAGCTGAAGGTGAGATAGCAGAAGCAATGATAGAATGATAGAATGATAGAATGCGAGATGTTTGTACATAATGATTTGTAGGATGGAGAAGAACTTCTCGACATTAATAATTCAATTTTTAAATCTTATGATAATTCTTTGAATTCAATTTTAATGATTTTTTTTTCCTGTAACAGGTATAGGTAGCGGCAACTTTACACCAAAACTAGGAAACGTTGATACTTCTACAAAGGTAAGAAAGTAATCACTAGACGGTTGGCCAAAATACTGCATAGAGATTCACTTCGCAACATTTACATTTCAATTAAAACAATAGTTTTATTTAAACACAATGCTCTAGCAGCGTTCCTGCACATTTTGCCCCTGAAGTTCACAGTCAGTTCCCAGTGTTTCAATATGTTGGTAATGTACACACACACTGTGCATCAAAAAACAAAAAAGTGGGGTTACCTTACCCCTACTCCAACCACTAACCGTACCCCAACCCTCTCCTGTTTTGCAACTTTTCAGAAATCCGAAGCACTTTGGACATTCGGAACGAAACTAATTGCACATGTCTAATCTACACACTAATCAAGTAACCGCCGTTTACACTTACCGTTACATTGTGTTTCAACAGATCCCTTACTTAGATAACTTCTTAGATTTAATGCAATCTCTTGAATACACATAACCCAATCACTGTTTGTGCCATTCTTAAAGGGTTACCACCAAGACCACATTTGCTTTTAGAAGTGGTGATGGTGGAAGAAGTCGCCATGTATTGTCAATTCTGTGCAAAAATAATGTCTGTTGTCAGTGTGCACAGAGCGATAACAGACGGAATGAAATTCTTCATTCGCAGGGAGCGCTGGGAGAGAAGTATAGTACAAAACCTTCTGTATATTACATTTTAAGGTTACACTCACAAAGTTGATGTAAAATCAGGCGCATCAATACAATGTACAGACATAAAATTACAGGACGAGCTCTACTGAAAAATGGGTAATTAGTGTGTGGTGTATAAGGTACAGGGTGCTCTTAAAGGAAGAGTATCTGTTCCCATACCAGATATATACATGCAATAAAAAAAAAATAAGAAATGATCCCAAGGCACACCATGGTTTTGCACATAAAGAGTATTTAGTCATGCATAGAAAATACAACAAGATATCATTATAGCAGAGAGAAAGTGCATGGTATAGTGCTAAACCAGTAAATACTACCAAAACCAGAAAGCAAGTAAAGTGCTAAATGCAAAAACCCATAAAAAAAAAGGTATACTGACCAAGAGCAGGAGAAATGAAGACGTTTAGGCTGTGATGCCTTCCTCTGGGAAGTTTGGGAGGTCCCCCAGAGGAAGGCTTCACAGCCGAAACATTGGGCTTTCATTTCTGCTGCTCATGCTCAGTATACCTTTTTTAATGGGTTTTTGAGTTTAGCACTTTACTTACATTGTGGTTTTGGTAGTATTTACTGGTTTAGCACTATACCATGCACTTTGTGCTATAATGATATCTTGTTGTATTTTATGCATGAATAAATACTCTTTATGTGCAAAACCATGGGGTGCCTTGGGATCATTTCTTATTTTTTTTTAATTAATCAATACAATGTAGATGGCAAAAGTTGGTTGAATCCAAATGTTAAATGGAACACGTGGAAAGAAAGTGCAACACTGTTATATAACATTTCCAATATCTTACACTTACAACATTGACATGAATAAAAATGCCCATCAATATAATCCTGAGGTACCAGGCTCAAATGATTTAATGTTAAAGAAGAATGACTCTAGAAGGAAATAACATACATATAAATAAAAGTGAACAATGTGACAAAATTACATTTAAATTAGGGATAATCGCCCTCCGAGTTTTGTCTTGATAACTTGGCCCTGATAACTTGGCCTTTGTTAAGTCTTGATAACTTGGCCCTTGAGGAAGTTTTGTTAAGTGACTGCTGACCCAATGATATGCTACAAATGCTCCTGTGTGCCCTTTCTATAAGTCTTGCGTTGCATTGGTGCATCACCATCAGCGAATACACTGTGGAGGTATCTGTAAGTTGTCTATAATCAAGTTCCCAGAAATGATCTCCTTGTTAGGAGTTCCGGTGTTCTGTCAAATTTCCCTACCCGTGAAAATCCCCAACCCTCGTCACTTCCAGTGAGGGAAATCAGCTGGATCCTGTGCTGCACGTGTGTGCTAGCATTCCTGCTACTCCTCCACAACCAGGTCCTGGAAGGTAACTAACACAGCCAGGTCCTGGAAGGTAAGTAACACAGACTTGGAGGAAAAAGTCCCCATTAAAAGCAAAAAAAAACCCAAAAAAACAAAAACCTTCAACCTGTATCTAAATCTACATCTCTACTGAGATTGTCCCATATCATAAAGACATCAGTCATTGGGCTATTATGCCTAATTTTAATCAAATTATTCACTTTTATTATTATTTTGTTTGTCTACATTTAATTTTTGCACCTGAGGTTTCCTCAGACCGTTTGAACCTGGGACTTCAGGACTATATTGATGTGCATTGTGTCAGACCGTCTAGCACCCTAACCATGTACCTCCGCCAATCGATGCCCTAGTGCTCACCAAGGACTCTGAGCACTCCACCAGACACCATCAGCACCGCAGTCCCCAAGTCCAGCATTACAGATTGGCTGAGAACTCGCCGTCCTCCACCCACCCTGGACCCAAGACCAGGATCCAGCTTCCAGTAGGCAGACCTCCCCTTCTCCAGAGTATAGCAGGAACAGCTCTTATAAGAGCTAGTAATTATAGCAATCCAAAGAACAATCCCAGGAGCAGGAATTATAGCAGGTATAGCGGTTCCCTCAATCACAAGATGAGGCTCTGTGTTGAGGGTAAACTGGACCTCGTTTAATGGTAGCTACAACTGGCCTTATATGCATGTCCCCATGCAAGGAGAACTCGCACATGGACCTTGTGGGGACTACAACACAAAAATCAGACCAATAACAGTGATTAAATGCCTGACGCTCCCATATACAACATACAATCCCTCTAGGAGATAATTAAGTCAGATACAGCATTAACTCAATCATCTCCAGGCAGGAGAAAAAAAACCCACACACATCTTTTTACAAAACCCCAAAACCCAGAATCCCCCACAAATCTTATAATGAAAACTTGGCCAAACCACAGGTTCAAGGTAAGAGTTTAAGAAAAATTGGGAGGAGGGGCAGGTAGAAAGTGCTCTACAAGACTATTATTATTATTTGTTTTTATTTATTTTTTAAGAGGAACCTTACAAATAGATTAGAGTAACCCTTAGCACAACCTGTTTGCAAACATCTGTCTATAGAACAAACGTTGGCTCCACTTTGGATACACTGAATTGCAATTACATTTTTATAAACTATACCCGATTTTATATTTTCATATTTTCCTACCGATACAGATAAGACGGCCAACTGTAAATATATAGGATTTGGACTATTGACTGGGCGGAATCACAATTATCGAGAGTACTGGACAGCCTCGCTTATCTGAGATGACATTACTAGAATCACAGTAAATATTTGGAAATCAATTCTAATCTTCAATCTTCAAAAATAAATCATTTGCATTTGAAAAGATTTTCTATTTATGAAATGTTCATAAAGACTATGTTGGAAGTTCACGGAAATTCCAACCCAGTGAAAAGTTGCTACTTTTTCTTCTGTATGTTTTCTACACTTGACAAAGCCTGAGCTACCTTTTGTGAAGCCGTGTCAAGCCCTCAGCCATCACTAATGAATTATTAGGCTCTTTCTACTTTGGATCCAGCACCCCTGGTACAGAGCTGATGTCGGCTCCTGGCAGATGGACACCAGTTGCTGAAGAGGACCTTGCAGAAGAAGATGGTTGAGGTATCTAATAACTACCTTATCCAGCAACGAAAACAGAGCAGTTACCATCTGGGGTCTTTGGAAATTATACAAAGAAGGTGACAAAGCTGCTTGAAGTATTCTCTTTTTATTTCATTTAAAAGGTTGTGCATTTACCAGATGTTTTTTTTTTTTTGGGGGGGGGGGGGGGGGATTATATTAAAAACAGATAGTCAAAATTTACTTTTAATTGGAAACATCACTTTTTGGGATATAGGATTCAAATAGTTACTAACACTGGCAATTCTTTAAATGCATTATTTCCTGTGATTTTATCAATTTAATCAGTTTAACTAATAAACATATATAATGGGCATCTAACAAATTCCAAAAAATATATATATATATATATTTGTTTTGTGTGTACAACACTGATAAAAAAAAAAAAGTATATTAAAAACATGTTACAGGTTTCCATCTGCAATTCTGGGTATACTCAGTTACATAGCTGAAAAGAGACTCGCGTCCATCAAGTTCAGCCTTCCTCACATGTGTTTTTGCTGTTGATCCAAAAGAAGGCAGAAAACCCAGTCTGAAACAAACTAGGAAATAAAAATAAAAATCCTTCTTGACCCCAAAATAGTCAGATATCTCCTTGGATCAAGCAGCTATAATTACCCCACTAATTAGAAATGATATCTCTGTATGTTATGTCTTTGGAAGTATTTATCCAATTTCTGTTTAAAGATCTGTATGGACTCTAATAAAACCACCTCTTCAGGCAGATAATGCCATATCCTTCTTGCTCTTACTGTATAAAAACCTTTTCTTTGCCTTAGATGAAATCTCCTTTCTTCCAGCCTAAATGTGTGACCTCGTGTCCTATGTATAGCCCTGTTTATGAATAGATTTCCAGATAATGGTTTGAACTGGCCCCGAATATAGTTGTATAATGTTATCATATCCCCTTCTAGTGTGTGGTTATCCCTAATTCACTACCATTTAGGGTGTAAGTTGTTTGTGCTTTCTTGACCCTGAAGTGCATAACTTTGCATTTCTCTACGTTAAATTTCATCTGCCAATTAGTGCCCAGTCCCCCAATCTATCCAAAACCCTCTGCCGCAAAGCAATATCCTGCTCACATTGTATTACTTTAATAAGTTTTGTGTCATCTGCAAAAACGGCTTTCAATGCCTATTTCAAGATCATTTATAAATGTTAAATAGAAGCGGTCTCAAAACAAAACCCTGAGGGTCACCACTTGCCACTTTTGTCCAGCTTGAAAATTTACCATTTATGACAACTCGCTGTACTCTATCCTTATGTTCTACCCAAGAACAAGAATTGTAAAAGCATGTTCATGAAATTCGAATGGATTCCTTGCTATTGATTATCATAATATCACAGTGTCCTAAAACAACTGGGAAGCTCTGGTTTTCTAATCTTAAAGTACCATAACCACTACAGAGAGTTGTAGTGGCTATGGTGCAAGGAGTCCCCTGGCCCAATCACACTGTTACCATTTACATTGTGTAAGATGAGTCCACTGGGTGCCCGCAGTCCAACTCCTTTTCACAGATGTTTGTTAAAGTAAAAAGTTCTGTCTCCTCATTAGAAATATACATTTTATACAGAATTCATTGTCTAAGGAGAGTCAAATCATAACGTTGTGTTAATAAAACTGAAGCATTATCTGTCTCTGAATTAGCATCTCAGTAATGGAACATCATTAGCTGTGGTTGGACTGATTTTAATTACATACTAATTAGACTAATTTTATTAACAAAGAGGTAGAAGGTAAAATTAGCATTTGCTGGTAGCTGAGTAATAAATTAATTAGCAATTTAAATGTCAGGTCAAAATCATAAAATAAAATAATAAGAAAGCCCTACAAACCTTACTATGGTAACAATAGACTGACTTATTGCGCGGTAATAACCATGCTGTATCACCTTAGGAAGAATCTTTGCAATGACTAACCTTTAACTCATTACAATGTTTTTTTTACCAATATAGAATCGTGTGAAAGTGTTTAACTTATCAAGAAAACATTTGGGGAATTCAGAGTGAGTTTCAGATTTAAAGCCCAGAGTGGAAGCCCTGTTTGAGAATTTTTTCAGTTGGAAATTTTGGTTTAAATTCACTTTGATTTCCCAACAATTCACGATTGTGAAGAATATCCATCAATGTTTTTCAGGCATTTTTTTTTAGCCCAGATTTAGATTAGAATATCAGGTTACATAAATCATTAAGAATGTGGTGACTCCGTACAGAAATGTGTTATATTGCGGTTTGCAAAGGGGGAATAAAATGTTCAGCAACAAAAGAATTAACGTTTATTTTATCCCTAGTCACTAACATGAATTATATGAGTAATAGCTGGTTAAATGTTACGGAGTTTCCTTGTGCTGCCAGGAAATAAAAATACCGCAAATTAGTTAAAAGGGAGTTTTATTTTCATCTGCCAAAACATGACAGGGCTTTAACATTAAAAACCTCATACATTTACTGATTCAGGTGGGGGCCTCCACCAAAAAGCAACACAACAATACTAAATCCGAACTTCTCTCAAAACTCGTAACGTTAGAGTCCCAACATAAAACCACCCCAAACAAACGAACCCACAAGCAACTAGAACAAATCAGATCTGACCTGCATAATCTCAAACTTGCTACAATAGAAAAGCACATGAGATACCTTAAACAAACTCATTACTCCACAGGGAATAAGGCAGGAAAGCTACTCGCTAGGAGAGTGAAACAGAAATATTTACACCCGAAAATCCCCTATATTACTTCCCAGACAGGCAACAAACTACATAACCCACACCACATTGTTGAGGAACTTGCAACTTACTATGCCTCCCTGGACCAGCTCGACAGGGATCCGCATACACACCAACACACCAAACTCACATTCCATTCATCACCACGGAACAGCAAGCGACTCTAGAGGCCCCATTCACTTGCGAAGAGGTGGCCGACACGATTGCCACTTTACCTAAGCATAAATCGCTGTCAAAATTATTTATCCAATTTCTGGGCTGTCGAATTACTACTACCATAAATTTAAATCCACGCTAACCCCACACATTACAAAACTCTTCAATCACTCCTAAAAAAATGCTAAAAGCATTCATAGTCACGCTGCCCAAACCAAACAAACCTCCAACAATTTGCGCCAATCTGAGACCTATATCCCTACTCAACGCAGACATCAAACTATATGCCAAACTGCTTGCTAATGGACTCAAACCTCTCTTCCCCACCCTAATCTCTGAGAACAAGCGGGATTCGTCCTGGGCAAACAAGTAGACGACAACACCAGACACTTCATCAACCTCATAGAATGGGCCCACTCCACACATCAAGGGGAGTCCTGCTAGCGTTGGATGCTGAAAAAGCGTTTAACCGCTTAAACTGGCAGTACATGCAATTAACACTCACCAAAATGGGCATCCCCCCAGCATTCCTAACCAGTATCCTGGCCTATACCAAGACCCCTCAGCAAGAGTCTTCAGCACAGGCTTCTTATCAGCACCACTGGCCATCCGAAATGGCACACGGCAGGGATGCCCCCTCTCCACGCTTATTTTTATTCTATGCCTAGAACCCCTGATACGACACATAAAGCAAACTGTGGGCATTCAGCGCTCTGCTCAGCTCCCTTGCGCACCCCGCAATAATGCAATAATGATGTCATATTCCGGCTCCCGGCATCACTCTGCGGCGAGCGAGGGAGCTGAGCAGAGCGCTCAGGGGAAAGTGATCCCTCGCAGTCCGCCCGCCCGACCGACCAGCAGCTCCACTAGACCCCAGGGAGAGGGAGAACCCCCCCCCCCAGCATTCTCAAAAGTAAGGAGGCTGGGGTGGTTAAACTAGGGCCTAGGGCAGCTCAAAACCAGGATACACCACTGCTGCCCTCAAGGAGAGGCAGTGTCTTATACCTGGCTAATTAGGCATCTGCTTCAGGTGGGCTGAGATTGACAGGAGCAGCTACAGGTAAAGTCCAGCCCCCAGTGCTGGAGACAAGGCAAGGATAAACATTAAGTAGAAATAAGAACTGAAGTGTGGCCCAGAAGCAAGATAGCAAGACATGGACCACAGTTCAAATCTCCTGTTGGGCACTTCTGGGGCGACCACGTCTGGATGTCATGGTGTTTGAACCGTGACAATAAGCGGTTCTATTAAATCCACACAGGCATTGCTACATGTAGTATCTGGGACACACAGAGATTGGTGTCCAGACCAGAATTTGACAATAGAGTTCTTGTCAAAAGAGAGACATTCGTCCCAGCGGCATTAATCGAGAATGAGACGTTTTTAGGCAATAGCATTATTTTCCAAATCAGCGTTGCTTTCGGTTCGGTTACTTTGGCCTTATTGAAGTTAACTTTGTATTCTGAATAGCTCTTACTTTAGTAAATAGCCCTACTTGATTTTATTTTGCTTTTACATGACACATTGTCGTATCGCTTTGATTATTAAACATAAACCACTAAATCCATTGTATAATTCCATTTAGGCTCAAGATTTTTAACTCAAAGCCCAAGAATCATTATACTTCACAATGAAAAAAGAACAAATTATCAACTAAACAAGCATACAAGTATCCTTATTTTATTACAAAGGAACACTCCAAGCACCATAACCACTACAGCCTGCCTTGTTTGCCGCCAGAAGCTCCTACAAAGAGCTTCCAATTAGCTCTACTGAGTGAAGCCCAGCACACATTGACTAACTGGTCCACTGTAGGAGCCTCCATCTGTCATCTTGTGAATTAATAAATAAAATTATTTCATGGTGTCACCATTTGGATATATATATTTTTAAATACGTGTGGCTTCCTGCTTAGTAGACATTCCAACCAATCACAATTATTATTCTTTGTAAATTCAGCATTACAACATAACAAATCAAACAGGTATAAGGGGGAAACAATGAACTAAATTAACAGAAATTAGAATATCAGATAACTAACCTTGTGAAGGGGATCCATCTATAAAAATAATGTTTGAACTATTCTAAACTGCCCCAAATTTGGATACCAGTCACAATAAGTTCAATAATCTGCCCAACACGTTAGGGAAACATAAAAAGGTGAATAACTATTTCTTGGTAATATTTGAATGCAATCAATATATACAAGATCAAATGTGTATTATTTTTTAATACTTTCACTCCTTTCAGGTGAATTAATTTATGATAAAATATAATATAGTATTTGCTGGTAACAAAGTAATACATGAGTTGTTGCTCCAAATTAACAATTACATTTAAATATCAGATCGAACTCATAAAGTAACAAAACGAAAATAAAACGCACCATTCTATCGTAAAAATAGATTGACAAAAATAGATTGACCTCTAACAAGGTAATATCGGATCTCTAACACTTCAAGAAGTTTCTGATTAACGACTGACCTTGCTGTCAGACATTAAACCCTTTTTATGTGCGTAATGACGTGTGTCAAAGACTTTAACGAACAGAGAGAGAAATGTGGGGAATTCAAAGAAAGTAGCTAGACAGGAAGCAAAGCTTTGGCTATTTTGGCCTTATATTCAACATTTACTTTGAATTTACAACAATTCACACTTTACTAAATAACTCCATAGTATGCTCCATGAAACATGTTAGGGTTTAGGGTTGGACATAGGTGCAGGTAAAGGCTGAGGTTCAGGGAGCGACACAAGTCCATATATGTGGGAGGGGCCATACAATGTGCGATATGTGTGGGAGGGGCCATACAATGTGCGGTATGTGTGGGAGGGGCCATACAATGTGTGATATGTGTGGGAGGGGCCAAACAATGTGTGATATGTGTGGGAGGGGCCATACAATGTGCTTTATGTTTGGGAGGGGCCATACAATGTGCTTTATGTTTGGGAGGGGCCATACAATGTGCTTTATGTTTGGGATGGGGCCATACAATGTGCGATATGTGTGGGAGGGGCCATACAATGTGCTTTATGTGTGGGAGGGGCCATACAATGTGCAATATGTGTGGGAGGGGCCATACAATGTGCTTTATGTTTGGGAGGGGCCATACAATGTGCGATATGTGTGGGAGGGGCCATACAAAGTGCGATATGTGTGGGATGGGCCATACAATGTGCTTTATGTTTGGGAGGGGCCACACAATGTGCTTTATGTGTGGGAGGGGCCATACAAAGTGCGATATGTGTGGGAGGGGCCATACAATGTGTGATATGTGTGGGAGGTGCCATACAATGTGCTCTATGTGTGGGAGGGGCCATACAATGTGCTTTATGTGTGGGAGGGGCCATACAATGTGCTTTATGTGTGGGAGGGGCCATACAATGTGCGGTATGTGTAGGAGGGGCCATACAATGTGCTTTATGTTTGGGAGGGGCCATACAATGTGCGATATGTGTGGGAGGGGCCATACAATGTGCTTTATGTTTGGGAGGGGCCATACAATGTGCTTTATGTTTGGGTGGGGCCATACAATGTGCTTTATGTTTGGGAGGGGCCATACAATGTGCGATATGTGTGGGAGGGGCCATACAAAGTGCGATATGTGTGGGAGGGGCCATACAATGTGCTTTATGTGTGGGAGGGGCCATACAATGTGCTTTATGTGTGGGAGGGGCCATACAAAGTGCGATATGTGTGGGAGGGGCAATACAATGTGTGATATGTGTGGGAGGGGCCATACAATGTGCTCTATGTGTGGGAGGGGCCATACAATGTGCTTTATGTGTGGGAGGGGCCATACAATGTGCTTTATGTGTGGGAGGGGCCATACAATGTGCGATATGTGTGGGATGGACCATACAATGTGCTTTATGTGTGGGAGGGGCCATACAATGTGCTTTATGTGTGGGAGGGGCCATACAATGTGTGATATGTGTGGGAGGGGCCATACAATGTGCGATATGTGTGGGATGGGCCATACAATGTGCTTTATGTATGGGAGGGGCCATACAATGTGCGATATGTGTGGGAGGGGCCATACAATGTGCTTTATGTGTGGGAGGGGCCATACAATGTGCGATATGTGTGGGAGGGGCCATACAATGTGTGATGTGTGGGAGGGGCCATACAATGTGCGATAAGTGTGGGAGTGGCCATACAATGTGCTTTATGTGTGGGAGGGGCCATACAATGTGCGATATGTGTGGGAGGGGCCATACAATGTGCTTTATGTGTGGGAGGGGCCATACAATGTGCGATATGTGTGGGAGGCACCATACAATGTGTGATATGTGTGGGAGGGGCCATACAATGTGCTTTATGTGTGGGAGGGGCCATACAATGTGCGATATGTGTGGGAGGGGCCATACAATGTGTGATATGTGTGGGAGGGGCCATACGATGTGTGATATGTGTGGGAGGGGCCATACAATGTGCTTTATGTGTGGGAGGGGCCATACAATGTGTGATATGTGTAGGAGGGGCCATACAATGTGTGATATATGTGGGAGGGGCCATACAATGTGCTTTTTGTGTGGGACGGGCCATACAATGTGCAATATGTGTGGGAGGGGCCATACAATGTGTTTTGTGTGGGAGGGGCCATACAATGTGCGATACGTGTGGGAGGGGCCATATAATGTACCGTGTGTAGGAGGGGCCATACAATGTATCATGTGTGTGGGAGGAGCCATACAATGTATCATGTGTATGTGAGGGGCCATACAATGTGCAATATGTGTGGGAGGGACCATGCAATGTATGTACCATATTTATGAAATGGGCCATGCATAATAACATGTGTGTGGGAGGGGCATATAATGTACCATAAGTGTGAGATGGGTTATGGAAAATACCATATGTGTGTGTGGGGGGGTCATACACTGTACCTTGTGTCTTTTTGTCCCAACTCCCCTGATGGTAATTTAAGTAAAACCATTTAGTAACAGTTTGACGTCTTCCGTTGAGTCAGACAAGCGTTGTTCCACTACTCCTCAATAGTCAGAAGCTCCTGCTAAGAGCTTTCCTCTGCTTTTTAGCAGTCCTGCAGTATGAGGCCAGCTCATTGGCTGAGAGCGTAAGCACACTGTAGTGGTTATGGTGTTTGGAGTTCTCCGCACTCCACATACTTATTTGTACAAATCTATATGGTAGTATTACTCGACAGTATTTTTCTTTGCATTCCTTGGTGTGAAATGAAATCAGTGCAATGGAGATGCATTCTATAAGTATTTTGTTATTGCCTATAAACGTTCAGTCACTCTTCCTTGACATCCAGTACGTTACTGAATGTGTGTATATCTCCTTCTGGTTAATGAATATCTCATTTCAGTACATAAAAAAGATAAGACACAGATAGGTGTGGCTAGCATCCCATTTTAATTCACAAAATACACCAGAGCCTTCTTATAATTCAGCATTCTGTTTGGACATCTTTCCACCATGTATCGGCTGCTGTCCAGGATATTCAGGAAAATGAAGACTGTGTTATTCTGCTATCTCCTTATCTCACCAGGTTTGATTCAATCACTTGGAACCGGTAAGAAGACAATTTTGCTACAAGATAAAAATGTATGTTACGGTATTATTTTTCAATTTCAAAAAGAGAAACTCAAACTATCAAAAACCAGTCCAATCCCAACCTTCTCCAAAATAAAATGGCAAAACAAAACCTAGAAAAAGATTTGGGCACAAACAATATTGCAAATTCGCTTAAGTTTTTAAGATATTTTCTTAATGTACACGATGATTGGGCCTTTTATTTAGTAAAGCATTCTGGGTAATAAATCACACATTTTATATACTGATTATTCCGAGGACAGACGTTGTCTATGTTTTGATTTTGTATTTTCTAACATATTCTGTGTATAAATGTTTATTTACGGAAGTATGAATTTCCAAATAACAGCAGATGTTATTCACCTGTTTTTACAATTGAGTTATTTTGCCTACGATTTCCTAAAACGTGCTCGTTAGTGAATATGCTACTTCTAAAGATAGGTCTTGTTAATTTCTAAACATCCAAATTCAGATCCCTCTCTGTCTGAAAGCTCTTAGGGAGGCGTTAACATTATTAACACTTTACTTGCTGGACTTAATGTGGCTAATTCTGGTAATTCGGGTTCAATTTTGTGATTGAGCATTTAAACTGCCACAAATGATTTCAGAGAAATTCTCAAATTACCTTTAGTAAATAACTCTCGTTACTGACAACGACCTCTAGAATCTGCCATTTTATTTTATTTGGATGACCTGGACTGCGAAAAGCTGTTATTGATGTTCCCTAAAAACCATCTGCTTCACTCTATTACTGATCAAAATGCAGGTGTAACCATTAACGTGTAACATCGTAACGTGCGTAACATGATCAACGTACGGCGCACACCGAGCAGGGTATACAGTAACATCAAATCACAATTCTACTCTGGGCTTGTGTGTGGAGGGATTTACAAAATCCTAAATGTTTAAATCTTATTAAAATGAGACATTCAACGTTAAAGTAAGAATTGTTGGGAATTCAATGTAAATTCAACATTTTTCACCAATATAGCTGAAATAGAAGCATTGAAGACTTGGAGAATAATTCCAGTTCTGCTACTTTTGACCTTAAATATGAAGTTCGCTTTGAAATCCAGACAATTCTCACTTCATTGAATAACCCTGATTAGGTGTTCAGTTGAACGTTCAGATATGTATATTTTATTAAGAACTATTTGAGTTTGTCCAGCGCCTATGAAAAGTATGAGAATTCAGATATTTATTAAAAGTGCAATTTGTCAATTTAACCCCTTCAGGACGGAGTCAATAGTGCACGTTCTGATAAAAACAAAACGTAAACAAAAACTGGAATTTGCGCTATATGTCTGTTCACCCGTAGTTCCCCTCTTTCATATTATATGCACCCACACTTATTATATATCATTTTGTTCAGGAGAAACAGGGCTTTAATGTATCATTAACTATTCATATATGGAACATCATTTATTATGAATAAAAGTAAAAAAAATGTGAGAAAATAAGATTTTTTTTTAAATTTGCATTTCTGTCTGACATTTTAACTGTGAATGTCATAACACTGTTAGGTTTTACTGCAAAAAAATGCACATATTTGTAATCAGCAATGTCTCACGAGTACAACAGTACCCCCCATTAACAGGTTTTATGGTGTTTTGGAAAGTTACAGGGTCAAATATAGAACATTCCATTTTCAAATTGACATTTTCCAGATTAGTAATGTTACGTTTGAGACGGTGTGGTAGCCCAGGAATGAGAATTACCCCCATACATAGCATTTGAAAAAGTAGAAAAGTCAAGGTATTGAAAGTGGGGTATGTTTAGTCTTTTTTAGTAGCCACTTAGTCACAAACACTGGCCAAAGTTAGCGTACATATTTGTTTTTGTGTGAAAAAAGCAAAAAACTAATATTTGGCCAGTGTTTGTGACTAAGTGGCTACTAAGAAAGACTGGACATACCCCACTTGCAATACCTCGGGTTGTCTAATTTTGCAAATGGTATGCCATCATGGGGGTAATTCTCATATCTGGGCTACCATACGCTCTCAAAGGCAACATAACCAATCTGGCAAATTTCAATGTGAAAAAAATGAAATGCAAGCCTTATATGTGACTCTCTAACTTTCCAAAACACCATAAAACCTGTACATGGGGGGTACTGTTATTCTCGGGAGACTTCACTAAACACAAATATTAGTGTTTTAAAACCGTAAAACATATTACAACAATAATATAGACCATAAAACTGCCGTTCGCTTGAAAAAAATGTGAAAAATGTCACTTTTACTTAAAATATAATTGTTGTAATACAATTTACCAGTTTGAAACACTAATATTTGAGTTCAACTAAGTCTCCCGAGTAAAACAGTACCCCCTATGTACAGGTTTTATGGTGTCTTGGAGAGTTACAGGGTCAAATATAGTGCTTGCGAATTAAATTCTCTGCACTTTCTCCCTGTGTTGTCAGGCATGTCAATCAAATTTTAATTAATCAAATCACATAATTACGTTAAAATATTATTTAAATATACACGTAGAATTTTAATATATATGCATTTATAGGTATTTAAATTCTACGTGTATACTAATGTAATCTTTTATGTAATTATATGTATTTATCTCTATATATATATATTTGCGGTTATTTGTATTTTATATATAGATAGATATATATAGAATGTCATTCTAAGTGTATTTTGTTACCGATATATATATATATATATTAATAACAAAATACAGTTAGAATGAAATTACATATGCATATATAATTTATATTAAATTTTGTTTCAATATTTTATTTATTTATTTTATTATTTTATTTATTTATTATTTTAATTATACGTATTTATATATAATATATATATGTACATCTATTATATATAATATATATACATATTATCTATATGTAACATCATTCTAAGTGTATTTTAATATTAATATATATACTTATATTAATATTAAAATACACTTTGTATGACGTTACATATATATAATATGTATATATATATTATATATATAATATATATACATATTATATATATATATATATTAAAATATATTTAATTTATTTTTAAACATGTCAGGCAGCCCTCCAGAAGAGGATCGCGGCGGAGGTAAGTAAATCTCACCTCCTGGGGCTGCAAGCCGTTACGGCGTACCATGCCGTCGCAACGGCTTTAAAGCCCATTTAATGCGTGACGGCATGGTATGTCGTAACGGCGGGAAGGGGTTAAGGTCAGAATCGGGGATTGTAGTGTATCAAACTGAGCTACTAATAAATAGGATGGCATGCTCGGTAATCTGTTAATTTAAGGTCAGAATCGGGATTGTAGTGTTTCAAACTGAGCTACTAATAAATAGGATGGCATGCTCAGTAATCTTTCAATTTATGGTCAGATTCGGGGATTGTAGTGTATCAAACTGAGCTACTAATAAATAGGATGGCATGCTCGGTAATCTGTTAATTTAAGGTCAGAATCGGGATTGTAGTGTTTCAAACTGAGCTACTAATAAATAGGACGGCATGCTCAGTAATCTTTCAATTTATTGTCAGATGCGGGGATTGTAGTGTATCAAACTGAGCTACTAATAAATAGGATGGCATGCTCGGTAATCTGTCAATTTAAGGTCAGATTCAGGGATTGTAGTGTATCACACTGAGCTACTTATAAATAGGACGGCATGCTCAGTAATCTTTCAATTTATGGTCAGATTCGGGGATTGTAGTGTATCAAACTGAGCTACTAATAAGTAGGATGGCATGCTCAGTAATCTTTCAATTTATGGTCAGATTCGGGGATTGTAGTGTATCACACTGAGCTACTTATAAATAGGACGGCATGCTCAGTAATCTTTCAATTTATTGTCAGATTCGGGGATTGTAGTGTATCAAACTGAGCTACTAATAAGTCGGATGGCATGCTCAGTAATCTTTCAATTTATGGTCAGATTCGGGGATTGTAGTGTATCAAACTGAGCTACTAATAAATAGGATGAATCAAAAAAGGATCCTTTTTATCCTTTTTTGATTCATTACTCTGGGTTATGCCCATTCTGTTGCCCATCTAGTCCTATTTTGACTTTAGGGCTGGACTTTGTCTAACCCTCTAGCCATTTTCTTCTATATTTCTAATAAATAGGATGGCATGCTCGGTAATCTGTCAATTTAAGGTCCGATTTGTGGATTGTAGTGTATGAAACTGAGTTACTAATAAATAGAATGGCATGCTCGGTAATCTGTCAATTTAAGGGATTGTAGTTTATCAAACTGAGCTATTAATAAATAGGATGGTGTCACGGAACATCCTGAGTCCTGCAGACAGCAAGGAGTGGCTGCCCCTTTAAGAGACCTGGCTGGGTTTGAACTCACAGCTTCAGCATCCCATTTAGGTTCTCTACCATGATATCCACCAGGAGGCTTCAGTTGTTGCTTGCATTCTTCTGCTTTCTGACCCCTTGCCTGGATTAAGCAGTGCTGATCCACCTGCAGCCTTTTTCCAATTAGGGTCAGCTGCTCCTAATTAGCAGGCTGTAAAAGCCAGCCCTGCCCGAGACCTAGTATCTGGTCATTTTGCCTGTTTGGTGTTTCCTGCTGGATCTTTGTTACACTACTGCCTGATTTCCTGGACTCTGACCTCTGCCTGCTTTACCGACTACGTTACTCTGCTGCCAGCCCTGAACACTTTGATAAAGCCTCTTTGCAGGAGAAACACGTTATTTTATTTTATAATATAATTCCTTTTACTCTCTCCAACACCCCCACTGGAGGACTCGAGGAGTGATATCCTTGGTGGGGATCATACCACCTACGCCTACATATATTGAGCAATATCCTATTTGCTCTTCAATTGTGAGCATACCTCCATTTTTTAAAATTTATTTTTATCATTTTATTTTGTATTATCCAGAGAGCACTATTTTGTTTTTATCCTTTTTATATATCACCAATTATTCAATTACCGGCCTACTGCCATTGAAAAGGAGATATATCCTACCACCACTGGAGACCCCCGTTTTGAGGACATCCAAGGACCATCTACATATCCACCTGTGGGGATTGTACCGTCCAGGCGCACATATCTGGAGCTGATTATAGGCTCCAGAAAATTGTAAGTGCAATTCCTTTCCTTTCATTTACCATCACTTAAGATCTCAATATACTACACTATATCTGTGTCTTTTTTTCCTTCCCTCATCCATATCGCTCTTGTGACGAAACCAATCTCGCCACATTGTATTGGAGGAGCCTGGTTGCCCGCCTGCTGCCTTTGGATTATGGACCGGCAGCTAAAGGGTTAATTTTACTGTGCAGAAGGATTTATTTCTCCCTTTCTGCACAGCAGTTCGGTAGATTTCATATACCGAACAAACAGCCGTTCACCAACCTCCCCAGAGCCGTGGGAAGCCGGCGTTGTTAATTGGCCACCCAGAAGCTGGAGTGTGCCTCCTATTTACCTCCCTGAAGCTGCGGTTAACCGCAGCTTAATTGCTTGTTAACTGTTTGGCCGCTGTTACACTTAGCGGCCACTAGGTGGCGCTGTTCTGGAGCTCCCCGGGCAGCCAGCACTTTTCTGCCCGGCTTTCATGCATCAAATACAAAAAGAGAAGTCCTGCGCTTAAGCAGCAAGGACTACAACACACATCAGCCCCAATATATAGTAAAAACCAAAGAAAAGAAAATGTTACTTGCGCTTTCTCCTTAATCCCTATGTAGATTTAGACAAATGGAGGTCATTTAGTTGCTCCAATGGCCATTGGAGGGATGCCCGCCTGCCAACGTCAAGGCAGACCCCCCTAAGCGGGTCCTAACACTGACCCTTCAGCCTGCTTCCTTGAGCTTCTGGCAAAGATATCTCTAATGAGACAGAAAGGGGTATTTTTTATATACACCCCTTTACTTATTAACCCTTAATAGGGAACACATAGGATGGGTAGCAGCATTGTAACCAGGCTGTGTGATACAAAGTAAATACAAATACAAAAAGAGAAGTCCTGCGCTTAAGCAGCAAGGACTACAACACACATCAGCCCCAATATATAGTAAAAACCAAAGAAAAGAAAATGTTACTTGCGCTTTCTCCTTAATCCCTATGTAGATTTAGACAAATGGAGGTCATTTAGTTGCTCCAATGGCCATTGGAGGGATGCCCGCCTGCCAACGTCAAGGCAGACCCCCCTAAGCGGGTCCTAACACTGACCCTTCAGCCTGCTTCCTTGAGCTTCTGGCAAAGATATCTCTAATGAGACAGAAAGGGGTATTTTTTATATACACCCCTTTACTTATTAACCCTTAATAGGGAACACATAGGATGGGTAGCAGCATTGTAACCAGGCTGTGTGATACAAAGTAAATACAAATACAAAAAGAGAAGTCCTGCGCTTAAGCAGCAAGGACTACAACACACATCAGCCCCAATATATAGTAAAAACCAAAGAAAAGAAAATGTTACTTGCGCTTTCTCCTTAATCCCTATGTAGATTTAGACAAATGGAGGTCATTTAGTTGCTCCAATGGCCATTGGAGGGATGCCCGCCTGCCAACGTCAAGGCAGACCCCCCTAAGCGGGTCCTAACACTGACCCTTCAGCCTGCTTCCTTGAGCTTCTGGCAAAGATATCTCTAATGAGACAGAAAGGGGTATTTTTTATATACACCCCTTTACTTATTAACCCTTAATAGGGAACACATAGGATGGGTAGCAGCATTTTCTGCTTTGTGGGTGGGCTGCTGGACTAACAAGGGCACTGACCGGCAGGAGGTCAGGTACCCTGTTAGTCTTTTTGGAAAGGGGGAGAGATGTGATGAAACCAATCTCGCCACATTGTATTGGAGGAGCCTGGTTGCCCGCCTGCTGCCTTTGGATTATGGACCGGCAGCTAAAGGGTTAATTTTACTGTGCAGAAGGATTTATTTCTCCCTTTCTGCACAGCAGTTCGGTAGATTTCATATACCGAACAAACAGCCGTTCACCAACCTCCCCAGAGCCGTGGGAAGCCGGCCAGCATTGTTAATTGGCCACCCAGAAGCTGGAGTGTGCCTCCTATTTACCTCCCTGAAGCTGCGGTTAACCGCAGCTTAATTGCTTGTTAACTGTTTGGCCGCTGTTACACTTAACCGCCGCTAGGTGGCGCTGTTCTGGAGCTCCCCGGGCAGCCAGCACTTTTCTGCCCGGCTTTTCTGCCCAGCTTTCATGCATCAAAATCGGACACTTTTCCGTGCAGGCACCGCTGAACCTCCAGCCCCTGCTTCTCATTCGTATGAATTTGGTGAATGCAGGGAAATTCGGTATTTTATGTTTTATGTGAACTGTAGTAACCCAGATAGCCATGCCATGGAGCCTGTTCGTATAATTAAAGACTTTAGCTCCATGGCAATTAAAATGTATTTGTGTGGTCTGGGTGCCATTCACCTAATAATGTGCACTCAGACCTGAGCTATCTGGGGATATGTTACATGTCTGTGTTTTATGTATAAAATGTGTCTGTATGTATTTTAAAGTGATAGTCTGTTTCTGTGTCACCATGTGCATAATGGAGTCTGGCCTTTGTCCTAGGAGATAATTGAATTACTTCATTAATTATCTCCAGGGCAGGGAGGAGGAAACCAAGATGCATGCTGGGAAAGTATTGTGGCTGTGTGTACGAAAGTGATACATGTCTGTCTGCTGTTTCAGTCTTCCATCTGGTCCCCTAGGGGAGTGTCCACCAGGTGGGAGACCTGCATAAATACAGGGGCAGGTAGCCCTGAATAAACAGACCACTGCTTGACCTTCAACACGGAGCCTTGTCTCGTTCTTGGGGGGATTCACTGTATGCTGATAGGGACTGACTGCCAGGAGTGTAAGCCGCTTGGGAGCTTTTCCTGTTCGTCTACTAGCAGCAATTCGTGAGGTTCCAGTTCGGGAGTTTGGAGTGCTACCTTATTCCCTTGTATGCAGTTCGGGAGTTTGGTGCATTCACCTATATCCAATTCGTGAGTTTTGGTGCTTTTACAGTAGCTGTGCCTTTTTGTGAAAAGGGGATTATCGCCTAAACGGATTTTTCCCCTTTTATGCTGAAACGGTCCGTAACAATTGGTGGCAAGCGGCGGGATCGTTCCTACAGCCAGAAGGACAGCTACAGGAGACACCATTGCTTTGGATATTACAATTTGAGGGCAACGCATGTCTCAGTACAGCGACCCTGACAGCACCAGGATGGAACCAGCAGTGGAGTACAGATATTCTGTAGAGGAATTTGACCGTATGATGTGGTTGCGGCTGAACTTCTACGGACCTAATCCAGCTGAGAAATCCGTGAAGTTTGTAAGGGGTCTAGTGTTCAAGACTCTGCTATACCGGGCAGAGGGTGATGGTCAGCTGCCACGTTGGGTGGACCTCCACCGGAAATTACAGTTATGGGACAAAGAGAGCTAAATCTCCAGCGGCAGTGTGAATTGCAGGGAATTGGGAGCCCAGTCTCCATTCCCCAGCGGCAGGCTGAGTTACAGGGGGCAGAGATAGTTGTTCCTGCCCCCCAGCAGCAGAGTGATATGCCAGGAGGGCAATGTGAAGTGCAGGGAGAGGAGAGCAGCCTCCTCCCTCCCCAGCGGCAGGCTGAGTTACAGGGGGCAGAGGTAGTTGTTCCTGCCCCCCAGCAGCAGAGTGATATGCCAGGAGGGCAATGTGAAGTGCAGGGAGAGGAGAGCAGCCTCCTCCCTCCCCAGCGGCAGGCTGAGTTACAGGGGGCAGAGGTAGTTGTTCCTGCCCCCCAGCAGCAGAGTGATATGCCAAGAGGGGAGTGTGAAGTGCAGGGAGAGGAGAGCAGCATCCTCCCTCCCCAGCGGCAGGCTGAGTTACAGGGGGCAGAGGTAGTTGTTCCTGCCCCCCAGCAGCAGAGTGGTATGCCAGGAAGGCAGTGGGAAATACAGGGAGAGGAGAGCAGTGTCCTCCCTCCCCAGCAGCAGCGTGATTGTTTGGGAATTGGGAGCCCAGTCTCCATTCCCCAGCGGCAGTGTGATGTGCCGGGAATTGGGAGCCCAGTCTCCATTCTCCAGCGGCAGTGTGATTTGTTGGGAAGTGGGAGCCCAGTCTCCAGTCCCCAGCGGCAGAGTATCCAGCAGGGAATAGAGAGCCCAGTCTCCTTTCCCCAGCAGCAGGACTCTGTATTGGGAGGAGAGACAGTCGGTCTCCCTCCGCAAAAACTAGAAGTATGTATGGGAGAGGAGATTGTTACCACCTCTCCCCAGCGGCGGATCATCAATGGGCAGAGTGTTCTATCGGGAGAGGAGCTTGTTACCCCCTCTCCCCAGCGGCAGTTTAATGTACCAGGGGGAGACTGTAAGCCCCCACCGGTGCAGATGGGACCGTGGTCTCTGCACTTACCACACAGGGGGTAGGGATGGTCGGTCCTACCCCCCCCCACGACGGAACTGTGTATCCAAGGGGGACACAACCGGTCTCCCCATTCCACAGCAGAGCTATGCAGCTAAGGGGGAGACAGTCCGTCTCCAGCAACCAGGCTCCAACCAGACTACTCCGGTGGTAGTGCTGGCACCAGGACAGAGTACCGCTGGTCTCTGCCCACTCAGCAACCCACCAAGGCAGCCTACCGGTCCCCCACACAGCCGTGGTGAGGCACCTGGACATGGACAAGATTCTCCTCTACCCAGGTGTAGTAACCATTTATTGTGGGTGGGCTGTACTGTTTTTTCTGCTTTGTGGGTGGGCTGCTGGACTAACAAGGGCACTGACCGGCAGGAGGTCAGGTACCCTGTTATTCTTTTTGGAAAGGGGGAGAGATGTGATGAAACCAATCTCGCCACATTGTATTGGAGGAGCCTGGTTGCCCGCCTGCTGCCTTTGGATTATGGACCGGCAGCTAAAGGGTTAATTTTACTGTGCAGAAGGATTTATTTCTCCCTTTCTGCACAGCAGTTCGGTAGATTTCATATACCGAACAAACAGCCGTTCACCAACCTCCCCAGAGCCGTGGGAAGCCGGCCAGCATTGTTAATTGGCCACCCAGAAGCTGGAGTGTGCCTCCTATTTACCTCCCTGAAGCTGCGGTTAACCGCAGCTTAATTGCTTGTTAACTGTTTGGCCGCTGTTACACTTAACCGCCGCTAGGTGGCGCTGTTCTGGAGCTCCCCGGGCAGCCAGCACTTTTCTGCCCGGCTTTTCTGCCCAGCTTTCATGCACCAAAATCGGACACTTTTCCGTGCAGGCACCGCTGAACCTCCAGCCCCTGGTTCTCATTCGTATGAATTTGGTCAATGCAGGGAAATTCGGTATTTTATGTTTTATGTGAACTGTAGTAACCCAGATAGCCATGCCATGGAGCCTGTTCGTATAATTAAAGACTTTGGCTCCATGGCAATTAAACTGTATTTGTGTGGTCTGGGTGCCATTCACCTAATAATGTGCACCCAGACCTGAGCTATCTGGGGATATGTAACATGTCTGTGTTTTATGTATAAAATGTGTCTGTATGTATTTTAAAGTGATAGTCTGTTTCTGTGTCACCATGTGCATAATGGAGTCTGGCCTTTGTCCTGGGAGATAATTGAATTACTTCATTAATTATCTCCAGGGCAGGGAGGAGGAAACCAAGATGCATGGTGGGAAAGTATTGTGGCTGTGTGTACGAAAATGATACATGTCTGTCTGCTGTTTCAGTCTTCCATCTGGTCCCCTAGGGGAGTGTCCACCAGGTGGGAGACCTGCATAAATACAGGGGCAGGTAGCCCTCAATAAACAGACCACTGCTTGACCTTCAACACGGAGCCTTGTCTCGTTCTTGGGGGGATTCACTGTATGCTGATAGGGACTGACTGCCAGGAGTGTAAGCCGCTTGGGAGCTTTTCCTGTTCGTCTGCTAGCAGCAATTCGTGAGGTTCCAGTTCGGGAGTTTGGAGTGCTATCTTATTCCCTGGTATGCAGTTCGTGAGTTTGGTGCATTCACCTATATCCAATTCGTGAGTTTTGGTGCTTTTACAGTAGCTGTGCCTTTTTGTGAAAAGGGGATTATCGCCTAAACGGATTTTTCCCCTTTTATGCTGAAACGGTCCGTAACAGCTCTGAGCGTTGGAATTCCTTCACAGGCTCTGCTCTCTGATCCTACTACCTACATCATCGTACCACCAGCAAAGAAGAGACTCTGGTTTCTGAGAAGTTTCAGCAGCCACATACTACAATTGCAAGTACTGATATTCCACCTACCCCTCCATTTCTTAGTTACACTACTGACGGATTTCCTGGACTCTGACCTCTCCCTGCTTTACCGACTACGTTACTCCGCTGCCAGCACTGACTTCTGCTTCTCGTCTGACCCTGCCTTTGGATTACCCCTTTATCTGTACTGTGTTTTGGGATTTTGTCTCCTCCTTGTGCCATCTCCTGCAACTGGGCTCCAACTCCTGGTAAACTGTTCCATAAGTCCCCAGGTGACTGTTACATAATGACCAGATCTTTACCATGGAGCCCACGGAGATGATAAATGTCCTGAGTACCCTCACACAGCAAGTGACCCACCTGTCCCAAACCGTAAGTGAATTGCAGCGTGATTTTGCTGAGTTAAAGGGGAACACACACCATGCTCCTGAACCTGATATTGCATTACCTGACAAGTTCACTGGGAAAAAGGACTGAAGTGTGATTATTTATCACAGCCTGCGAACTGCTCTTCACTTTAAAACCACGCACATACCCCAATGATTATGTGAAGGTTCGCACTACTTTTGCCCTGCTGTCAGGTAAACCCCAAACCTGGGCACACCAACTCCTGCACTCAAACAGTCCAATACTGGACCCATGGGACTCATTTGCTGCAGAAATGTGTACATTATACCATGACACCCTGAGACCCTCTGCTGCACGCACTGCACTCCGTTCCCTCCAGCAGGGAGAAGACCAGTGGAGGATTATACTACAGATTTCCGGGAGCTAGCTGCTGACACCGGTTATAATGAGACTGGTCTAATAGAGCAATACAGATTGGGTCTGTCTGAGGCATTAAAACACAAACTAGCCAGAGTTGGGGTACCCACTTCATTGGAAGATCTCTTCCTTCTGGTCACCCAGCTAGATCGTCGGTTCAGAGAAAGAAAGCAGGAGCAATTTGAAATCAGCTTTTTGCCCCATCAACGTTCCAAACCTGCTGGTGAGACCTATACCCCTATCCCAACCATGGACGTAGAGGCACCCAGTGTGCACACTTCCTTTCAGTTCCGCTGGAAACCGGAACCTGAAATTGAAGTTCTTGTACCGCGGTGCGCGCTGTTAAGCTGGCCCACGGTACAAGACAGGTAAGTAAACCTTCACATTCGCTCCATAAGATGCACAGACATTTCCCCTCACTTTTGAGGGGAAAAAAGTGCATCTTATGGAGCGAAAAATACGGTATATTAGTCTGGCATCTTGAGGCATCAATATATCCTATCTATTAACATTATAGCAGCAGCTAGTTAATTACAAAATAGGCATGCCATGAAATGAGTGTGTAATCATTTGTGGAATTATGGAAGCAGTGTACATGCTTAACTGGGCAATCTAACGTTCCCTGAATTCTTGAAGGACATGCATATTTATGCTAACTGCTTAAAAAAATAAATGCAAGCATGGAAATAAAAATGTGGACTATAAAACGGCAGGGTGTCCTTGTCAGACAGCTTAGCCGTCTGGGGGGAGTCTCCCATGGTACTGCTACCACACTGTCCCTGGGTCGCCAGGCCTCCTTCCATCTTCCCCATGCCAATCTCCGCTCACTGGTCAGGCCCCCGCAGTGCTGTGGGCACTCAGGAGCATGAGCTGTCTGTTGGACCCCACCACAAAAGTCCTCTGGTTGTCCTCTCCCTGCACCTCCCCAGCTCCACGTGGGTTAATCTGTCAATTTAAGGTCAGATTCGGGGATTGTAGTGTGTAAAACTGAGCTACTAATAAATAGAATGGCATGCTCAGTAATCTTTCAATTTAAGATCAGATTCGGGGTTATAGTGTGTAAAACTGAGATACTAATAAATAGGATGACGTGCTCGGTAATCTGTCAATTTAAGATCAGATTCGGGGTTATAGTGTGTAAAACTGAGCTACTAATAAATAGGATGGCATGCTCGGTAATCTGTCAATTTAATATCACATTCGGGGTTATAGTGTGCAAAACTGAGATACTAATAAATAGGATGATGTGCTCGGTAATCTGTCAATTTAACAGTCTCTTCTGCTCTGTGTCAGTGTGTATCATGGTCTCTGAGGGCGTGGAACAGTCTCTATTCTGCTCTGTGTCAGTGTGTATCATGGGCTTTGAGGACAGGTGTCAATCCATATCTGCCAAGTGACCCTATGTAGGGGGAACAGTCTATATTCTGCTCTGTGTCAGTGTGTATCAGGGGCTTTGAGGACAGGTGTCAATCCATATCTGCCAAGTGACCCTATGTAGGGGGAACAGTCTCTATTCTGCTCTTTGTCAGTGTGTATCAGGGGCTTTGAGGACGGGGAACAGTCTCTATTCTGCTCTGTGTCAGTGTGTATCAGGGGCTTTGAGGACAGGTGTCAATCCATACCTGCCAAGTGACCCTATGTAGGGGGAACAATCTCTATTCTGCTCTGTGTCAGTGTGTATCATGGTCTCTGAGGACGGGGAACAGTCTCTATTCTGCTCTTGCATTTCTATTTCTTCTTAGATAACAAAAAAATTCTGATACGACGTTGGCAGGGCTATTCACTTGTGTGATCTGTCATGAATTATCATTTGAATGTTAATTTGAACTGTGGGGCACAAGAACTTGAATCTGACAATTTTTATTTTATCAGAGAACTTGTTCGGGATACAGAAAGGAAAAAAGGAAGGGTAAGCGGTTACGGTACATCGATCTTATTCACATCTTATACATTCAAGAGCAAACTGGTTATTCATTCTCGTGGGAGTTTTTCCGCTGCCCTTGTGCCTTTGGTCTAGTACCATGTCATGGTTGTCTTTCTCTCCTAAACCTGGGTTTGGTCCGGGGTATGGGAAGGGGGAAACCTGGGGACAGGCTTCGGTAGGGGAAGAAGAACAGGGGAAATAGACGTCGGAAGCCCCTCATCTCCCTTTGTCTCCTTCTTAGTTAGCACGCTGTGTGCGGTCACCGGGTCTATTCCCTTATCTAACTACTTAACTATGTACAATGTGGGTGTTTGTTCCGTTATGCCCTGTAGATTGTTTAACCTCAGCTTGGTATACCTCAATGTTGGCTGTTGTACCATGGTGTTTGGAGTCGTTGTCTCTCTGCGTCAGAGCAGTTAGGTCTTAGGAGTGGTACTATTCATCCTTCGTGCATATATATATATGTTATATGTTATTGTTCTAACACGACCCGCTCCTCCTCCTTCCTCAGATACGCCTCCCATATGTTCCTGACTTCCACTATGTGGTGTGGGGGGTGTAGCCGCTGGCAGGTTTTTGTTTCATATGCTAGGTTTAGGTAGATCTGTTGGAAAAAGCTAGATCTCTCTGGTGGCTGTTGTTGTTTCCACCCTCTGGCTATTAATAAGTTGGCAGCAATCAAAATATGATATGTTAGGTCGGCATGTGCTTTTGGGAATGGGTCAATCGAGATGAAGAGTAGGGCATTTTCTGGTCTCAGGTTGGTTCTCGTGACCAGTGCCCCTTGTATCACCCCCTCAACTGCCTTCCAGTATCCTCTGATGGCCGAGCAGGCCCACCAGATGTGGAGCATTGTGCCCTACTCTATTAAACATCTCCAGCAAAGTCTCGAGGTGTTGGGATATATGGTCGCTAGTCTAGTCGGTACCAAGTACCACCTATATTGTATCTTGCGCATTAGCTCTAGGTGGGATGCGCATCTGGATCTACCTTTATGGGCTATGAAGGCTTGTTTCCATTGTTCTTCTGAGAAGACTGTACTCAAATCCTTATGCCATGCCTCCCAGGTGTGCGGTTCCTAAAATCGCTGCCATATACACGTCCACTGATAGGAGACGCAACAGGTATTAAACTGATAAGAATAATACTAAACACACCACTCCTATCTGGTGGCACATTAGATTGCACGCGCAGTGCCCCAAATTTGAAGTAGGAGGACCGACCAAGCATCTTCTTCCATCTCGCTGTTCCAAAAATCGCTGCCATATACACGTCCACTGAGAGGAGTTTGGTCTGTCACTGTGAAGCGGGCGTAACCCTTACACTACCTGATGTACCTGACTACCCTTACACTACAACATCATACAGTAGGTCCCCCCCTATTATTTTTATGGCCCCCACCCACCGCTCTCGGGTGGGGGTGGGGGGGAGGACAGTAGGTCCCCCCATTGTGATTTATGCCCCCCACCCACCGCGCAGGGGTGGGGGCCGGGGGGAAGGACAGTAGGTCTCCTACCTTATCCTTATTTACTGAATATTCCCCTGTATAACAATGTTTGGCATTTAGTAAATATTCCCCATTCTGCTCTGTGTCAGTGTGTATCAGGGTCTCTGAGGACAGGTGTCAATCCAGATCTGCCAAGTGACCCTATGTAGGGGGAACAGTCCACATTCTGCTCTGTGTCAGTGTGTATCAGGGGCTTTGAGGACGGGGAACAGTCTCTATTCTGCTCTGTGCCAGTGTGTTTCAGGGGCTTTGAGGACGGGGAACAGTCTCTATTCTGCTCTGTGTCAGTGTGTTTCAGGGGCTTTGAGGATGGGGAACAGTCTCTATTCTGCTCTTTGTCAGTGTGTATCATGGTCTCTGAGGACGGGGAACAGTCTCTATTCTGCTCTGTGTCAGTGTGTTTCAGGGGCTTTGAGGACGGGGAACAGTCTCTATTCTGCTCTTTGTCAGTGTGTATCATGGTCTCTGAGGACGGGGAACAGTCTCTATTCTACTCTGTGTGAGGAGGAGGAACGGGAAATGAGTAGCTCGGCATCCAACCTTGTGCAAATGTGGTCTTTCATGCTGTCGTGCCTGTTGAGGGACCCTCGAATAAAAAGGCTGAAGGAGAACGACTTGTGCTTGGTGTTCACGCTACTAGACCCCCGGTCTCTATTCTGCTCTGTGTCCGTGTGCATCAGGGTCTCTGAGGACAGGTGTCAATCCATATGTCAAGGTGTCAATATGTCATATGTCAGGTGTCAATCCATATTCATTGCGATTTAGGAATGTTAGGTGATTTCTGCCCTTTATGGATTAAAACCAGACTCTGCATCAACTGTGTAATTTTCCATGGGAGTTTTGCCATGGATCCCCCTCCAGCATGCCACAGTCCAGGTGTTAGTGCCCTTGAAACAACTTTTCCATCACTTTTGTGGCCAGAAAGAGTCCCTGTGGGTTTTAAAATTCGCCTGCCCATTGAAGTCAATGGCGGCTCGACCGGTTCGCGAACGTTTGCGGAAGTTCCCGTTCGCGAATCGAAAATTTCGGGTTTGCGACATCACTAGTTACAACTACATGTCTGTTCGTCCACCCATTGTAAAGCGCTGCGGAATTTGACGGCACTCTATAAATATCATCATAATAATAACACTGGCACTATTTTGTCACCTGAAATAACTTACAAAAGACATACATGTTACCTATATCACATATATTTTTCAAATCTAGGTTTTATCCTACCAAAACCTCTTTTATTTTTTTTTATAGTCAAAACATATTTATGTCCACTTCTTTGGCACTGTGCCCCAAAAAAGCTCAAGCCATAGTAACCCCTTCAGTTCTGGGCTTCCGCCTTAATACATGTAGATCAAACAACTTCTCACAGGTTTGTTTTTTAGCACAAACTCATTGATTAACTGATCTTCAGGAAATAAAAGGCAAGAAGGCTATATGCATTTTCAAATTATAGAAGACAATAAAAAATATCCACATCAATGTCTGGGTTTAGTTTTTTTCAATATTTCAATGTCTGCAAAATCATTCCCTGTTAATTTTAATTAACCACATGTCCATCAGCATGCAGGACAGGCAGACAAGGTTGGACTCTTAAGGTCATATCAGTGACTAGTGGAGGCTTTGGGGGATGTAAGGAAAGCCTCTGCTGGCAAGGAACAATCCATGCCATGTAAGGCACTCGGTACAGGCTGGTTAGTTCTGGGGACAGACTGAGTGAGGGTACCAGGGGGACTAGAAAGAGCCGCTACAGTGGAAATAGCTGGTGTGTCCAGTGAATGTTGTCTGTCCGGCAATCAATACACCCGTGGAGGAGGTGGGGGCAAGTTATTCAAATCTGGATATAACAGGGTAGCAGGGGAACAAGGGGGTCCCCTATAGAGGGGCCACTAATGTGGATCTGAAGGATCAACGAGTATGGGCTTTTTGGTGGGGGCAGATTTAGGGACTGAATCCAGTGTGGCAAGCATTAAGCGGCTTTCCTCTTCTGAACACCTCTTTTAATCATTCTTGCTGCTTTTCGATTACTTGCTGCCAAGCGTCAATATAAGGGAACCGATCAAGATGACCTGGGAACCCAGTTACTAGAGCATGAATCTGAACAATTAAATCCAAGTCCAAACTACCTTCAGAGAGCCAACCAGAAAAAAATAATGGGCTATTCCCGTTCACACAAAATGATCAACCATTTAGGATACATTTTAACCCCATAATCAGCTCTATAACCTTTCTGAAAGTTATTGACCATACAATCTAGGAGCCGAAATGATTTAGACCCCCCCCCCCCCTTCACCCATAATGCAATACAATACATTCACTGGGCACACTGAGCAAACAAATTCCCCTTCTTAATATAACCCGTGTTATACTCATACAGGCTAAATGATTTGGTGAGTCAAACCCCTCTCAAGCAAAAGACAGAGCTAGCAGCTTCTTTGCAGCTGTCTTCTTATCAGTAAAGTTTAGCACATTGCCTGACCAAGAACAAAGCCCACACTGAATGAGAGCATTCCAAGCACTTCCCTGACTCACAGCCAAACACACACCCCAACTCATATCACACACAGCCACACATATACAGACAAACCCCACCAATACCAAAACCAAGTAACAATGCCATCTATGCAGACAGTGGAGGGTTATTGGTCCTCCCTTCTCTTCTTTGGAAGAGGTCAAATTGTACGTGTGGAGCCTTACCACGAATCAGATGTTTGCTTGTTCCGTGACCTGCATAGGAGTCCCTGGGTGTCCTGGAGGAGACCAAGAAGAATACAAGGAACTTTTTCCAGACAAACAATTCGGCAGGCGCCAAAGTTACCTTGAGGTCATCCGAACCTGCGGCAGGGCACGCCTCTCCAACTGGGTCCTGGTTCCCTTTAATTTCCCCGCCAACGCACCAAAAATCTGGAAGAATTCTCGGGTCAGAGATGAAACAAGGACACTCCAAACAGTCCAGACACAGGTCGTTGAAGAACAAAGGCTATTTATTGTTTTGCAGCTGTAAAGTCTCAGTCAGACAATAGTCTTGGAATACCCAACTGAGGACATGTTTACAAGAGAACAAAGAATATATACCACAAATTACGTATTCCATACGTATACAGAGAATACGAAAATTACACCTACATTACTATAGTTACATCCAATTATTAAACTAAAACTTATCTCTTACATACGTTACCTACTAGTGGGCATTCCTGACATTCCACACATGCGCCCTGGTTCAAGATAGTTGCACAGTAGTTTTAACCATGTGAGTACTGAACTTTTCTTAAACATCCTGTAGCTTCTACCACACTGTATTGAGTGTATTTGCCTATGTTCCCCATGTATTCATGATTTCTTGTGTGTTTTACCTGCTCCCTGTTCGGGAGACCACATACGAACAGAGTCCGTTCACCTCCCAAACGCGGACCACCCCAATCCCCCATTTAGAATTTTTAGTTAGAATGTTCACACCTCGTTATAACGTTCACACCTCACTAACAAGGTGTGAAAACCACAAACCGCGAGGGAAGCCTCGGAGCATGACGACCCTGGGTGGCGGTTGTTCATTAGACGAACGCCTCCCAGGGGCAGCATTCGCGGATTGCTTCCCACCCCGTTCGGGTACCTCCCCAGTGCCCCTTGGAAGGTCTACACCAATCAATTAGAACATTGGCAACTCGAAACATAAGTGAATTAATGCAAGGGAAGTAATTAATGAGTGCTTCCCTGTGTGAGCATTTGTGTACCGAACAAGGACTCTTACCATGCCTGGTTTTACCCAGGGATACCACGGACAGAGACAGTTACCATACGGGGGGATCCCTGATATTGGTGAGGACACTCTCTTGGGAACATTGGCGGTTTGGCGGGCTTTCTGGGTCTGGGAGCCAAAGAGGTGGATATCTTTCCCGTGCTGGGACTCCCAGGTGCAGAGGGTCCTGGGAAGAAGACCCCTTGGCACGGGAAGTGGGAAACCCTTTATTTGAGTGGTGGGAACTGGGGACAAAGGGACTGGAGTTCCTGTCCCACGCACAGGCCCCTAGGAGAGGGTGGATCCAGGGAGGGGACACTGAGTGGCGGGAACAAGTGACAAAGAGACTGGGGTTCCGGTTCTGTTGGATGACCCCCGGGAGGGGGAGGACCCTGGGAGGGGACATTGTCTTCATGTGTGTGCCACCTCTTGCATGGGGAAAGTATAAAGCCACCCATGGCCAATTGAGTTGTTGTTGTACCCCTGGAACTGCATGTTGTCAAGTTACTTGGGGGAAAATGTGTCTCTTTATTCCTTAATAGCGGAGGTAACCAGCCGGGTTACCCAGGTTCCGCTAAAGACACATACGGAAACAGACACACACATACAGGCATACATACTGACACACACATATACAGACAAACAGGCATACATAGTGACACACAGATACATACTAACATACATACACACATACAGACATACAGACACATACATACATACTGACAGACCTACATACATACATACATGCCGACCGAGGCACGGAATTAAATTGTTGAGGGTCTACAGGTGATCAGACGTGAAAGTGGAACCAAAAGGACCACAGAAGAAAAACAACACCCTCGGAACCACCAATGGACTTAGGGACTATCCCTATTTAAAGGGACTCTGGGGTGGGAATTGTTAGGCTGCTTTTGCACAAATATTTCTTACTTATTTTGATTGTATGGTCTCTGAGGAAGTTCCAACTACTGCTGTTTTAATAGCATTACTAATTTTATTGATTTGTAATTAAAGCTGTTATTTTTAATATAACCATCTGGAGTCCTGATTTTCTGCTACATCTGCAGACCGAGGAGAGGGATCTATAGCCCCCCAATTATATCGGGGGAGGTACCCTTTGAGCGCATAATACATCTACATCTTGTGAGTGAATTCATTTATAGCATATATTTCTTGTTTAAATTGTATCACACTATGTTTTGTTTATGATTTTTTTACATTTTTCAGTTGTATCCCATATGTGTCTTGCTTGTATTCTGGTTTAATAAGATCACCACCTGGGAAGTGATCTTAAGGAGGCTGTCTATTTGACTTATTTGATAAGTATATTGTATACTTATTTTGCACTTATTTACATGTTATTAAAGTGATAGTTCTGTTTTTCCTTTTATACAGACCGACAGACATACCGACAGATACATGCATAGATATTGACATGCACACACATACATCCTAACAGACATACTAAGTGACAGACATACTAACAGACATACATACATAATAACATACACGGAGTGAGCTGGGAGGAAGTGAACAGCCCATTAAAAAACAGGCCCCATAAAATATAGGGCCCACTGGGTGACCCTAAATGCTTGGGCCACCTGATGGGCCATAGCAGCATGCGGACCACGGTGCAGCTGCACTGGCGGCAGTTCCGCCACTACATATGGGGCTCGAGCAGCCGGGCCCCCCAGTAGCCACAGAAAGAACCCCAAAACTCCAGAATATTGGACATGTAACTGAAAGTGGAAAAAGAAAATCAGAAATAGTGCATAAAATCTATTAAGAAAATAAAGTGTTGAACAATTCATACTCACAATAATTGTACATCAAAAGTCAGAGAGGGCAGAACGTACGATAAGGTTCTTCCTGCTTTTTGTAGATGGAATGACATATTCAATGAAAGGCAGGGATGAATAGAAAAGACTATTCAACATTTAAATTCAATCCGGAAGTTCTACACATATTGATGTCGTCGGGGAGACTGACATGAAAACACACAAACAGACACCTAATTCTATGTATTAAAAATAAAGTATATAAGTAATCATACTCACAATAATTGTGCATCAGGAAAAGATTAAAGCAACACATGCTTTAGTGTGCAGAACTAACTTTCATGTGCAACAGAGAAAGCAATCAAAGGCAAAAATATATATAAAAAACCCAGAACAAAACAGTACGAATATCGAAACTTAAATTCAAACCAGTGTTATACGTTTCATTAACTACACCTATTGACCTCGTCAGGAATACAAATATGAAAACACAAACAAATACTTAATTCAAGCTCCTATTTAAATGTGCACAACGTCCATTCACAGAGAGTTTGTTTTGTTAACATGTGGTCGCTGGTAAAATTCTGCTATTTGCATCGTGTATTTAGGGCCGATAACATGTTGGACCAGTGATGATGCTAAAGTAATGTGATTACTTTACACAGCTTTATTTATAATTTAACAAATATATATTTAACCAATAAATAACAATTTTACTAACAATTTAACTGCAGACTCGTCCTTGCCAACACATTCCAGCCTAAAACACAAGTATTCCTGGGCGCCTGCCCACCCCCCCTCGTCTTCCAACTTGGCCTTAGCTTACCACCATGTCAACCGCTAGCCGGCCTTTGGCTCAGTGGGCACGTCCGTTTTGTCCAACCATTTACCAGAGGTTAGGGAGGAATCAGCCCCAGCCTTCCTCCTTCCCTTTTTTTTTTGGACAATCTTTATTTTCTGGTTTAGTGAAGGACAAAGCACGGTCTGCAAACCGTGTACAAAGAATAGAGAATAGAGAGTATAACAGAACTGTCTGTATATGGATTACAATTATTTTCCCTCCATTCGTCTGTTTGTTCGGTTTATTTACCTGCCTGTACAGTCCCTATGTGTTCCCCTGTTAAACTACCGAAAGCCGCACGAACGCGTGACCACCGGGAAGCTGGCGTGTGCCTCCAATTGATCTCCCTGCAGCTAGCGTGTGCCATCAATTGACCACCCAGTAGCTTAATTGACTGTTCCCGGGTGGTCGCGGTTACACCTAGCTGCCACACGATGGCGGTGTTCCGCAGTCTCCGGCACAATCAGCCCGGATGCAGTGAGCGCAAAGCGGACTCTTTCACTCACCAAACACCGCTGAACCTCCAGCCTTCCTTGATTCCCACGCCAGTTATTCAGCCAAACGCCGGCTTTCGGGACTTGGTATTGTATGAATGAGGGTACCCAGATAGCATGCCATGGAGCCTGTTCGTGTAATTAAAGACTTTGGCTCCATGGCAATTAAACTGTATTTGTGTGGTCTGAGCGCTATTCTGTATTAATGTGTGCTCAGACCTGAGCTATCTGGGGATATGTTACATGTGTATAATTGTTGCATTATTGGTCACATCGTATATTTTATTGCCTTTTTCTGTATCGTTGTCCCCAAGTGTGTAATGGCGATTTGCCTCTGTCCTGGGAGATAATTGGGTTACTTCCCAATTATCTCCCGGACAGAGAAGGAGGAGTTGTGGTGCATTGTGGGGATATTTTGTATCTGTGTGTCAGAATTTGCTACGTGTCTGTCCCTTGTCACAGTCTACCAACTGGTCCCCAAGGGGAGTGTCCACCAGGAGGGAGACCTGCATGAATACTGGGCAGGTAGCCCTGAATAAACTAGAATCCTGTGTTACCCTCAATACAGAGCTTGTGCTCATAATTGGGGGGATTTACTGTACGCGGTTAGAGACTGATTGCTGGGAATGTAAGCCGCTTGGATGCTGTGTCTGCTCGTCTGTTAACAGCTTTTCGTGGGATTACCGTTCGGGAGTTTGGAGTGCTACTGGGTATACTGTTCAGGAGTTTGGAGCATTCCCCTGGTTCCAGTTCGGGAGTTGGGGGTCCTACAGTAGCTGTGCCTGTACCTCTGCAAAAGGGAAGCTCTACTAAACGGCGGTTTAACCCCTTTATGCCAGGAGAGCCGTAACAGAGAGAAACATGTAAAGCATTGCTGGAGGTAACAGTCATAACTGGGGATATGGCTTGTAGTGTTTATGGTCCTTAATTTCTGCCCTTTTCCTTTATTTTTCTGTTTCATTGTTCATGTCTCCAAAATCCCTCTTTTTTGATCCTTTACCTCCTTTTTCACCTTCTATTTTCCTTTACCTTCCCCTGTTTGGTTTTAGGTTAGATTCTTCTTTTAATCTTGTTTTTTAAGCCTTCATTTTTATATTTGAGAAACAATAATTGACTCCAACCTTGAAATTGTTCTTTTAAAACCCACTTCTTTAGTGTCCCACGCAGGTGTCACAATTTATATTCGCATTGTATTATACAATGTCCTTCCTTTATAGCAGCTGTATAATTAGCCCTTTTACGATGTGCAGTAAAACTACTATGTTGGGTACAATGACGTTTAGTCCTATTTAAGTTTAAAGCCATAAACTCCTAACTCTATGTGACATCAAACACAAGTACGGAAGCAGTGTGGGTGATTGTGATTCCATTACAGTATGTGTGCTTCACCTACCCTATTACAGGTGGGTCATGGGCAGGGCCAGATTAAGAGCCCAGTGGGCCTGGTGCTGACAATTATGATGGGCCTAATTACAAAATCTTACTGACCAAAAACACTAAAACAATCATACCTCCCAAAAGAATGCAGCTATAAGAAACACATACTCTATGCTAATCTCTCTCTAATTTATGATTTCATCTTTTAAGTGAATCCATACCCCCTAACAGCAGTGTCCAGTGAAGCAGGAAGTCAATGGGCGGGGTAAAAGGGTGGACCACTGACGCGAATCACGTGACCAGAACTGCCAAAAGGAGTGAACATGCCCAAAAAGGGGGCATGTCTGTCCAAAGAATTGGAAGGCCAGCCTGGCATCAGTGTCCCTATGTATCAAAGTGTCAGTGTCCCCTAGTCTCCCAGTGTCCTCATTTCTCCCCGTGTCCACATGTCTCAGTGTTTCCCTTGTCATTAGGATACTAGGGGACACAGTGAGACATGTGGACACAGTGAGACACCAGGGGACACTGAGACACCAGGGGACACTTGTGGATACAGACATGGGGGCACTGGGAGACATGGAGACACTGGGAGACATGGGGGGCACAGACACTGGGAGACATGGGGACACAGACACTGGGAGACTAGGTGACACTGACACTAGGGACACTGGCTGGGAGGCATGGGGACACTGAGACATGGGGACACTTGTGGACATAGACATGGGGACACTGTGAGACATGGGGACACTGAAAAATGTTGGGACACTGGGAGACATGGGGACACTGAGACACTAGGGACACTGGCTGGGAGATATAGGGACACTGGGAGACATGGGGACACTGAGACTCCAGGGACACTAAGAGACATGGGGACACAGACACTGGGAGACTAGGGGACACTGGGAGCCGTGGGGACACTGAGACACTCCTGAGACACTCCCCCCCCCCCCCATCCTTCACCTCCCTGAGCTGTAGTCTGTCTGCAGACTGGGAGCTGCTGATATGCTGTAACTTCCTATCCCTGCCTCTCTCCACACACAGTGACCCCTACTGGCTGGTGCTGGTATTGCAGTGTAATCTCCATTTATACTGATAAAAATATCTGCATTTGTATTGCCGGTATTACTGCAATACCGGCATGGCCAGGCAGCCCCAAATACCGGCTGTGCTGGTAAAATACCAGTCAGGTGGCAAACCCAGGAGAAGTGTGTAAAAAAAAAAAGTACAAAAAAACATTTATTCTTTTTTTTTTTTTTTTTTTTTTAATCAATGGGCCTATTCCATGGGCCTGGGCCTGGAGCTGCAGCTCCATCAGCCCCTATGTTAATCCTGCGTCATGGGTTACTGGGGCTCTCTGTAGAGTATTGGGTAATCTGATTCCTAGAGATAATTAATAATGATATTACTGCTAGGATACTGCCCGTAAATACTTTGATTGTCACTTGGCTATGAATATCTGGGACACACAGAGACCATTATTATACTTAAAGTGGAGCTGCTACTTATCTGGAAATCAGACAAGTACATTTCTAATTAATAATTAGGGCATAGCTACAGAGAGAGAGCTATCTTTTCACTTGTGCTTCATTGAATTGACCCAGCACACCACAACCGACTGTTAAATTCTTGTTTACTTATCCTACTTTACGGCTTATGTCCCCGACTACAAATATTATTTATCTTGTTTTCCAAATGGTGACCAATTCTGCATTGCAATCTGATTGTGTGAGATCACTAAGACAGTTCCCCTGGAGTCAAGTCCTCTTACTTGTATCTGGAACACATATGGTTTAAGGGTGGCCAAAACGTAGATCCCAGTCTGTCGCACAACTCCCATCATGCTTTGCCAGATGAGGATCTACCATTTGCCCATTCTTGTAGGATTGTATTTGTTAGTGGGGGGGGAGGGGGGAGTTGTGTTTGTGTGTGTTTGCATGTAAGCATGTTTTTGTATAGAGTATGTGTGTGTGAATGTAGGGGTCTATTTGCATATAATGTTGTGTTTTAATACAGGGCTGTGCTTGTATGTAATGCTTTTGCTTGATTTCAGTAGTGTGTTTCTATGTAGTGTTGGCACAGATACAACAACACACACAGGTACACACATATATACACATTGACACATACACATATTCAGATACACACAAATACATACACTAACACACATAGCTACACTCACTGACACACACACAGATACACATACTGACACACACATAGCTACACTCACTGACGCACACATAGCTACACTCACTGATGCACACATAGATACACATGCTAACACACACACAGATACACATACTGACACACACATAGATACACACACTAACACACACATAGCTACACATACTGACACACACATAGCTACACTCACTGACACACACATAGCTACACATACTGACACACACATAGCTACACTCACTGACGCACACATAGATACACATGCTAACACACACACACAGATACACATACTGACACACACATAGATACACACACTAAGACACACATAGCTACACATACTGACACACACATAGATACACTCACTGACGCACCCATAGATACACTCACTGACACACACATAGCTACACTCACTGACACACACATAGATACACTCACTGACACACACATAGATACACTCACTGACACACACATAGCTACACTCACTGACACACACATAGATACACATGCTAACACACACACACAGATACACATACTGACACACACATAGATACACACACTAACACACACATAGCTACACATACTGACACACACATAGCTACACTCACTGACGCACACATAGCTACACTCACTGACACACACATAGATACACTCACTGACACACACATAGCTACACTCACTGACACACACATAGCTACACTCACTGACACACACATAGATACACTCACTGACACACACACATAGATACACTCACTGACACACACACATAGATACACTCACTGACACACACATAGATACACACACTGACACACACATAGCTACACTCACTAACACACACATAGCTACACTCACTAACACACACATAGCTACACTCACTGACACACACATAGATACACTCACTGACACACACATAGATACACTCACTGACACACACACATAGCTACACTCACTGACACACACATAGATACACTCACTGACACACACACATAGCTACACTCACTGACACACACATAGCTACACTCACTGACACACACATAGCTACACTCACTAACACACATAGCTACACTCACTGACACACACATAGCTACACATACTGACACACACATAGCTACACATACTGACACACACATAGCTACACTCACTGACGCACACATAGCTACACATACTGACACACACATAGCTACACTCACTGACACACACATAGATACACACACTACATGACATATTTTTCCTTTATTTTTAGCCACCCTCCTGTTAACATACCTATTGCGTAAATGAGGGTGACTTTCCTGCTTTCCTGGGGTGCTGTTGCTGGCTAAAGCTGATAGAAGGGTCTCTCCTTGCTCTCTGCCCCTCTCGATACACGTGCAGGCTCTTTCTGTAGCTGGGAGGAAGTGACCTGCACTCACCGCCTCCCAGTATCATAGATCAGACAGGGGCCGCTTACGATGTTAAAGAGCTGCAACATCCCTGTGACAGACCCATCCCGCTGGACTAAACCTATTGGGTTCGTCTGATTTGCCCAGTACTTGTGGTCCCTGAGAGATCCTGCGGAGAGTTGTGACTTTGCACAACTCACAGTTCGAATACAGCAGAAACCAACGAAGCGCTAAAGCTACCAAAGCCTCGTGGTGGCCGACATCGGACAAAGGGCCACGTGGCGGCGGCCATTTTAACTTCGACTCCGCCGACCCGTACTATCGACGATACTTCGACAGTACAACGTAAGTCGAAGTACCGGTCCACTTCGAACAGGACGTAGACATTTTTAGGCCAACAAGTGACCGACCGTATAGCCCGAATCCAGGGAACTCTTTTGGGCACGAAACGGTATCTGCGGTCGGTCATAAACGGACTTTCGAATAACTTTGGATTCACTGAAGGAATTGGTGTGATTTTTGAGACTGTTTATGATTTAAGTATGCTGAATCTGAATATGTGCCTTTTATGTGAATATGATGGATGGATTTGGAGTTATGAAAGTTGTATAAAAATATATTCTAAACCGCCTGTATAATACGATTATGTGTCACACCAAGGGGAGGGAATGTGTGGGATGTACCATCGATGCCAGTGGTTGTTTTATGCCTCCCCTTGGGTGTGGCCTGTGTGTGTGAAATGCAAATAAAAGGCAGGCTGGCTGTTCCAGTCCTCAGTTCATGTTTTACCCTCATAATGGAGCTTGGTCTCGTTATTGGGGGAACCGGGAATACAAGTGACTAACGACTGTGTCTGGAGCTCGGAAGGTGGTACCGTAACAACTGGTGGCAAGCGACGGGATGATCTTCAACGCCCAAAGAAACCGCTACGACCAAGAATAAAATGGAACTACAATACCAAAACCTGAGAAGAGCTACCTTAAAAGACTTATTGGAACAAAGGGGCGGACAGGCCAGTAACCTCAAGAAGAGGGACATTATTGCTTTATTGCTGGAAATGGATGGAGTACCAGCGGCAGAGGGAACCAATGGACCCAGCCCAGACGACAGAACCCCCGAGGAGGCAAGATTTGACCGGGCGGTAAGAATTCGGCTGGCCCATTATGGCCCCAACCCCTCCGCAGAGATCATCACCCAGGTTCAAGCCGCTGTGGAGGCCAGCCTGCTACGCCAAAACGGTACTGCAGCGGCCCCAGTCACAGCAAACCCGGGGGACAAACAGAAAGTGCCATTTGCGGCCTTCAAAGCATTCAGTGAGACCGAAGGAGAGATTGACGGGTACCTTGCGGATTTCGAGCGGCAATGTGCTCTGCACAAGGTACCCCCGGCAGACTGGGTTGCTATACTGTCCGGCAAGTTATCCGGCCGGGCCAACGACGCTTTTCGGGCTATTCCGGATGAGGAGATCGGGGATTATGTTACCGTCAGGGAAGCTTTACTTGCCCGGTATGCCGTTACACCCGAGGCATACCGGAGGAGGTTCCGGGACACTGCAAAGACCACTGGGGACTCATACGTGGAATGGGCCTGCAAGGTACATCGCACAGCCGCCCACTGGATGGCAGGATGCCAGGCGGTGTCGGGAGAAGAGGTGCTGCAGATGTTTTTATTGGAACATTGTTTCGACAAATTGCCGACAGGGGTCAGAGAGTGGGTACGAGACCGTAAGCCTTCCACTCTACACGAGGCGGCTCGCTTGGCCGATGAGTACACTGACGCTCGCAGACTGGACAATTCCATCACCAAGGCCACAGCCCGAGTGGAATACCAACCAGCCGCTGCCACGTATCAGCCTCCCATAAACAGACCATCCGCACCCCCTCCGGCTGCCCAGTACCAACGTCCACCCCGGTTTAACGCCCGAGAGTACTCTGAACCCCTTCGGTGCTTCCTGTGCAATCAGCTAGGGCACCGGCGACAGGAGTGCCCGATGAACCGTGCCAACAGGAACCAGTCCTGGAGGAAACCCACGGGGGCCCCTTCCCCAGCACCTCTCCCAGCAGTCCACTGTGTAGAGGAAGAGGAATGCTGGGGCATATTACATGAGGCGGACCCTGTTCAGGCTGCCCACCAGGACAATCGACAACACCACAGACAGAGTGTAAAGGTCAACGGAAAGGAAGCCAGTGGGCTACGAGACACTGGTGCAACCCTGACTTTGCTCCAAAAGCACCTAGTGTCCGAAGCTCAACATACCGGGGATACCGTGGCAGTACGAGTAGCCGGGGGTGCAGTATTTCGTCTACCCGTGGCCCGGGTACATTTGGATTGGGGAGTGGGCGCTAGACACGTGAATGTGGGGGTCATTAAGGATTTACCCGCTGATGTTCTTCTTGGCAACGACTTGGCCCCTCTGGTTTCGGCCTTTGCTCCCATGGGCCCCGCTGCAGTGGACGCTGTTACGACCCGTGCCCAGACCCGTGCCACTGAGGCCGGCCCACCTGCTGTTGAGACCCAGGTAAGACTCTCTACCCCGACTTGTACCTTAGACCAGGCCCCGTTCGGCTGGGATACCCCAGAAATGTACGGGAAGGAAACTAGGGAGGACCCGACGTTAGCCAAGTACAGAGCCAGGGCCGACGCTGGGGAAGAAGGAGTAGGTGGGGAACACTACGAGTGGGTGGGGGATAGGCTGTACAGGATCCCGAAACCTTCCCCGAAACCGAATGCCCCTCCGCAGAAACGACAACTAGTAGTACCTGCAAAGTATCGGCAGGAGATTCTGCGGATTGGGCATGACGTGCCGTTAGCAGGTCATCTAGGTTCCCACCGCACAGCTCATAGAATCACCCAAAACTTTTTCTGGCCCAATTTTAACCGAGATGTGCGGATGTATTGTAGCACGTGCGACACTTGTCAACGGGTAGGTAAGCGGGGAGATCATCCAAAAGCTAGGCTACAGCCGATGCCTATCATTGGAGAGCCCTTTTCCCGCATAGCCGTTGACATTGTGGGTCCACTGGCCAGGGCTAGTCCATCCGGTAAGAAATATATTCTTACTGTGGTAGACTACGCCACCCGTTACCCAGAAGCAGTAGCGCTGTCTAATATAGAGGCAGAGACGGTTGCTGATGCCCTGGTTAAAGTCTTTACTAGGGTCGGGTTCCCTCAGGAGATCCTCTCTGATCAGGGAACCCAATTTACCGCTGTGCTCACCCAGCAGCTGTGGAAGGTGTGCGGCATCAACCCGCTACTTAGTTCACCCTATCATCCACAGACTAACGGTCTCTGCGAGCGATTTAATGGTACCCTCAAACAGATGCTGAGGACCTTTACTGACTCTTGCAGAGACTGGGAGCGATTCCTGCCTCATCTGCTATTTGCATACAGAGAGGTGCCCCAGGAATCAACTGGGTTCTCCCCCTTTGAGTTACTCTATGGGAGAAGGGTTCGTGGACCCCTAGATCTCATTAGAGGACACTGGGAGGGGGAGACGGAGCAAGAAGGGACCCCCATAGTACCGTATGTGCTGGAACTCCGGGACCGTATGGAGAAACTATCCCTGATGGTAAGGGAAAATCTCCGGGCGGCCCAGGGGAAACAGAAACGATGGTACGATCGGGGTGCTCGACAGCGGGTCTTCCAGGTTGGGCAGAAGGTCCTAGTGCTCAAACCTGTGAAGGCAAACAAGATGCAAGCATCTTGGCAGGGCCCGTACAAGGTGTTAGCTCAGGTATGCGATACTACCTATCTCATAGCCAGCTGTTCGGATGAAAGGGTACAACGATCCTTTCATGTGAACATGCTCAAGGAGTATCAGGAACGACCCGAAGATGTTGCAGCAGTTTGTGCCCCAGCTACCGACGACCCCGAGAACTTACCTTTACCTGACCTGTTAGAAAGGGATCCCCAGACCGACCTTACTAGCCTCGTACAGTTAGGTGACCGACTAAGCCCGGCCGAGAAAACCCAGGCAAGACAGCTTCTGTGGGAGAAGCAGGCGACATTCTCCCAAGAACCCGGGTACACCCCACTAGCTATACACAAGGTCGAGACACCCGGACAGAACCCCCTACGACAACCTCCATACCGCATCCCGGAAGCAGTCCGAGAAGGAATGCGGAAGGAGATACAGGAGATGACCCGGCTGGGGGTTATTGAGCACTCAGATAGTCCGTGGGCGTCGCCCGTAGTACTAGTACCCAAGAAAGATGGGACCACCCGGTTCTGTGTGGATTACAGGCGGCTCAACGAGCGGACTACCACGGACGCCTACCCGATGCCCCGGATAGACGAGTTATTAGACCGCATTGCCAGGGGGCGCTACCTGACCACCATTGACCTATGTAAAGGGTACTGGCAGAACCCCCTGGCCGAGGATGCTATCCCCAAGTCGGCCTTCGTCACCCCGTTTGGCCTATACCAGTTTAGGGTTATGCCATTCGGGATGAAGAACGCTCCGGCTACCTTCCAGCGTATGGTGGATAGGCTCCTAGATGGCTTCCAGGGATTTGCATGTGCATACCTGGACGACATCGCGGTTTACAGTGAGTCTTGGGAAGACCACCTAGTACACGTAGGGGTAGTGCTGGACAAGATTCGGGCCGCCGGCCTGACTCTGAAACAAGACAAGTGCCATTTAGGCATGGCAGAAGTGCAGTACTTGGGTCACCGGGTGGGTTGTGGGAGCCAGAGACCCGAACCGGCCAAGGTGGAAGCAGTAGCTAACTGGCCCACACCTATCACCAAGACCCAAGTACTTGCCTTCCTAGGGACAGCGGGTTACTATCGACGTTTTGTCCCCGACTACAGCACGATTGCCAAGCCCCTAACTGATTTGACTAAAAAGAATTTACCTAGGCAGGTCCTGTGGTCTCCAGCTTGTGAAGCCGCGTTTCAAGCCCTGAAGCAGGCTCTTGTGAATGCCCCTGTCCTGGCTGCCCCAGTCCCTAACAAACGTTTTCTTGTCCACACAGACGCTTCCATGTATGGACTGGGGGCTGTGCTGAGCCAGGTCGGGGAGGATGGCGGAGAACACCCTGTCGCATATCTCAGCAGAAAGTTACTACCTCGAGAAGTGAGTTATGCGGCAGTAGAGAAAGAGTGTTTAGCCCTGGTCTGGGCACTGAAGAAACTGAGCCCCTACCTATACGGACAAGAATTTTCCCTCGTAACAGACCACAACCCCCTCGTCTGGCTTAACCGGGTCTCTGGGGACAATGGCAGACTGCTGAGGTGGAGTTTGGCCTTACAGCCTTATAATTTCACTATCAGCTACCGGCCCGGTAAGCAGAATGGGAATGCGGATGGGTTATCCCGGCAAATAGACGTCCCTATTCTCTCTAAGTCCGGTCATCCCCAAGTTGACCCGCCACAGGGTCAAGCCGGGTCTGCCGGAGTGTTCCACAAGGAGGGAGCCATGTGACAGACCCATCCCGCTGGACTAAACCTATTGGGTTCGTCTGATTTGCCCAGTACTTGTGGTCCCTGAGAGATCCTGCGGAGAGTTGTGACTTTGCACAACTCACAGTTCGAATACAGCAGAAACCAACGAAGCGCTAAAGCTACCAAAGCCTCGTGGTGGCCGACATCGGACAAAGGGCCACGTGGCGGCGGCCATTTTAACTTCGACTCCGCCGACCCGTACTATCGACGATACTTCGACAGTACAACGTAAGTCGAAGTACCGGTCCACTTCGAACAGGACGTAGACATTTTTAGGCCAACAAGTGACCGACCGTATAGCCCGAATCCAGGGAACTCTTTTGGGCACGAAACGGTATCTGCGGTCGGTCATAAACGGACTTTCGAATAACTTTGGATTCACTGAAGGAATTGGTGTGATTTTTGAGACTGTTTATGATTTAAGTATGCTGAATCTGAATATGTGCCTTTTATGTGAATATGATGGATGGATTTGGAGTTATGAAAGTTGTATAAAAATATATTCTAAACCGCCTGTATAATACGATTATGTGTCACACCAAGGGGAGGGAATGTGTGGGATGTACCATCGATGCCAGTGGTTGTTTTATGCCTCCCCTTGGGTGTGGCCTGTGTGTGTGAAATGCAAATAAAAGGCAGGCTGGCTGTTCCAGTCCTCAGTTCATGTTTTACCCTCATAATGGAGCTTGGTCTCGTTATTGGGGGAACCGGGAATACAAGTGACTAACGACTGTGTCTGGAGCTCGGAAGGTGGTACCGTAACAATCCCCTATTCAGAAATGTACGTTGAGTGGCCCTAAGTGCATGGGCCACCCAATGCCCCCTCCTCCCCCCAGTGTGCAGGCACCGGTGCAGCCACATAAGCAGTAGTTCCCCCACTGTCATGAAGTCACCTTTTCAAAGTTCATTATTTTTCTTGAGGGAAAAATCCACTTTTTTATTTATCCAAACATAAAAAAAATACAATGTTTTATAAGAGCAATTCAAGCACCATTTTCTTTTAAAGCATAGTGAAGGTAGTAGTTACCATGGAATGCGACCAACCTTCTTTTACCATCCATTCTCCCCTCAATAAAAACCTGATACATATTTGTGGTATAAAACAGGCCACAGCTTTAGTTAGGATAGCCTTATGCCTATCCCACGCATGCTTAAACTCCCTCACTGTGTTAACCTCTACCACTTCAGCTGGAAGGCTATTCCATGCATCCACTACCCTCTCAGTAAAGTAATACTTCCTGAAATTATTTTTAAACCTTTGCCCCTCTAATTTAAGACTATGTCCTCTTGTTGTGGTAGTTTTTCTTCTTTTAAATATAGTCTCCTCCTTTACTGTGTTGATTCCCTTTATGTATTTAAATGTTTCTATCATATCCCCCCTGTCTCGTCTTTCCTCCAAGCTATACATGTTAAGATCCTTTAACCTTTCCTGGTAAGTTTTATCCTGCAATCCATGAACCAGTTTAGTAGCCCTTCTCTGAACTCTCTCTTAGGTATCAATATCCTTCTGAAGATATGGTCTCCAGTACTGCGTACAATACTCCAAGTGAGGTCTCACCAGTGTTCTGTACAATGGCATGAGCACTTCCCTCTTTCTACTGCTAATACCTCTCCCTATACAACCAAGCATTCTGCTAGCATTTCCTGCTGCTCTATTACATTGTCTGCTGACCTTTAAGTCATCAGAAATAATCACCCTAAATCTCTTTCCTCAGATGTTGAGGTTAGTAGGGTATCAAATATCCTATACTCTGCCCTTGGGTTTTTATGTCCAAGGTGCATTATCTTGCACTTATCCACATTAAATGTCAGTTGCCACAACTCTGACCATTTTTCTAGTTTACCTAAATCATTTGCCATTGGGCTTATCCCTCCTGGAACATCAACCCTTTTACATATCTTAGTATCCTCAGCAAAAGACATACCTTACCATCAAGACCTTCTGCAATATCACCAATAAAAATATTAAAGAGAATGGGTCCAAGTACAGATCCCTGAGGTACCCCACTGGTAACTAGACCTTGCTTCGAATATACTCCATTGACAACAACCCTCTGTTGCCTGTCATTTAGCCACTGCCTAACCCATTCAACAATATTGGAATCCAATCTTAAAGATTGCAGTTTATTGATGAGCCTTCTATGTGCAACAGTGTCAAAAGCCTTACTGAAATCTAGGTAAGCAATGTCTACTGCACCACCCTGATCTATTATCTTAGTTACCCAATCAAAAAATCAATAAGATTAGTTTTGCATGATCTCCCTGAAGTAAACCCATGTTGTCTCTGATCTTGAAATCCATGTGAATTTAGATGTTCAACAATCCTATCCTTTAACATGGTTTCCATCACTTTCCCCACTACTGAAGTAAGGCTGGCCTATAGTTGCCCGACTCCTCCCTATTACCTTTCTTGTGAATGGGCACAACATTCGCTAACTTCCAATCTTCTGGGACTACTCATGTTAACAATGATTGGTTAAATAAATCTGTTAATGGTTTTGTTAACACTAAATCTAGTATGGCCTCCCTATGAGTTGGTTCCTCAACGAGTTGTTTTAGAGACAATCCCAGTAGGAAGTTTAGAATATGTGTGCTCCTCGCACAAGCAGCTATTTTGGATTTCCAGTTCACATCAGGAAGATTAAAGTCACCCATGATGATAACTTCCCCCTTCATTGTCATTTTAGCTATTTCCTCAATTAGTAGATTATCTAACTCTTCTATTTTTCCAGGGGGCCTATAAATCACACCTACACGATTTTTCACCTGCACAAGCAATTTACACCCTAAATGGTAGTGAACTACATAGAAACATAGAAACATAGAATGTGACGGCAGATAAGAACCATTCGGCCCATCTAGTCTGCCCAGTTTTCTAAATACTTTCATTAGTCCCTGGCCTTATCTTATAGTTAGGATAGCCTTATGCCTATCCCACGCATGCTTAAACTCCTTTACTGTTTTAACCTCTACCACTTCAGCTGGAAGGCTATTCCATGCATCCACTACCCTCTCAGTAAAGTAATACTTCCTGATATTATTTTTAAACCTTTGTCCCTCTAATTTAAGACTATGTCCTCTTGTTGTGGTAGTTTTTCTTCTTTTAAATATAGTCTCCTCCTTTACTGTGTTGATTCCCTTTATGTATTTAAATGTTTCTATCATATCCCCCCTGTCTCGTCTTTCCTCCATGCTATACATGTTAAGATCCTTTAACCTTTCCTGGTAAGATTTATCCTGCAATCCATGAACCAGTTTAGTAGCCCTTCTTTGAACTCTCTCTAAGGTATCAATATCCTTCTGAAGATAGGGTCTCCAGTACTGTGTACAGTACTCCAAGTGAGGTCTCACCAGTGTTCTGTACAATGGCATGAGCACTTCCCTCTTTCTACTCCCAATACCTCTCCCTATACAACCAAGCATTCTGCTAGCATTTCCTGCTGCTCTATTACATTGTCTGCCTACCTTTAAGTCATCAGAAATAATCAACCCTAAATCCCTTTCCTCAGATGTTGAGGTTAGGACTCTATCAAATATTCTGTACTCTGCCCTTGGGTTTTTACGTCCAAGATGCATTATCTTGCACTTATCCACATTAAATGTCAGTTGCCACAACTCTGACCATTTTTCTAGTTTACCTAAATCATTTTCCATTTGGCTTATCCCTCCTGGAACATCAACCCTGTTACATATCTTAGTATCATCCGCAAAAAGACACACCTTACCATCAAGACCTTCTGCAATATCACTAATAAAAATATTAAAGAGAATGGGTCCAAGTACAGATCCCTGAGGTACCCCACTGGTGACAAGCCCAAGCTTCGAATATACTCCATTGACTACAACCCTCTGTTGCCTGTCACTCAGCCTTACCCATTCAACAATATTGGAATCCAAACTCAAAGATTGTAGTTTGTTGATAAGCCTTCTATGTGCAACAGTGTCAAAAGCCTTACTGAAATCGAGGTAAGCAATGTCTACTGCACCACCCTGATCTATAATTTTAGTTACCCAATCAAAAAAATCAATAAGATTAGTTTGGCATGATCTCCCTGAAGTAAACCCATGTTGTCTCTGATCTTGAAATCCATGTGTTTTTAGATGTTCAACAATCCAATCCTTTAACATGGTTTCCATCACTTTCCCCACTACTGAAGTTAGGCTTACTGGCCTATAGTTGCCCGACTCCTCCCTATTACCTTTCTTGTGAATGGGCACAACATTCGCTAACTTCCAATCTTCTGGGACTACTCCTGTTATCAATGATTGGTTAAATAAATCTGTTAATGGTTTTGCTAGTACACCACTAAGCTCTTTTAATAGCTTTGGGTGTATTCCATCAGGTCCCATTGACTTATTTGTCTTTACTTTTGACAGTTGAAATAGAACCTCTTCCTCTGTAAACTCACGTGTAATAAATGACTCATTTATCCTTTTTCTTAACTGAGGTCCCTTTCCTTCATTTTCATCTGTAAATACCGAACAAAAATATTCATTGAGGCAGTCAGCTAGACCTTTATCCTCATCTACATACCTTCCTTCTTTTGTTTTTAATCTAACTAATCCTTGTTTTACTTTTCTTTTCTCATTTATGTATCTAAAAAAGGTTTTGTCCCCCTTTTTTACTGACTGTGCTATTTTCTCTTCTGTGTGTGATTTGGAAGCTCTTATAACTTGCTTAGCCTCTTTCTGCCTAATCTTATAGGTCATTCTGTCTTCCTCACTCTGGGTTTTTTTATAATTACTAAATGCTAACTTTTTGTTTTTTACTATTTTGGCTACATCTGTGGAGTACCACAGTGGTTTCTTGAATTTTTTGCTTTTACTGACAAGCCTAATGCAATTTTCTGTTGCCTTCAGTAGTGCAACTTTTAAATAATCCCATTTCTTTTGGACTCCATTTAAATTGCTCCAGTCTGATAATGACTCCTTTACACATATTCTAATTTTGGAAAAGTCTGTTTTTCTAAAGTCTAAAACTTTTGTTTTTGTGTGGTGTGACTCAGTCACTGTTCTTATATTAAACCACACTGACTGATGATCACTGGATCCTAAACTTTCACCTACAGTAATATCTGATACCAAATCTCCATTTGTTAACACTAAATCTAGTATGGCCTCTTTACGAGTTGGCTCCTCAACGACTTGTTTTAGAGACAATCCCAGTAGGGAGTTTAGAATATGTGTGCTCCTGGCACAAGTAGCTATTTTTGTTTTCCAATTTACATCAGGAAGATTAAAGTCACCCATGGTGATAACTTCCCCCTTCATTGTCATTTTAGCTATTTCTTCAACTAGTAGATTATCTAACTCTTCAATTTGTCCTGGGGCCTATAAATCACACCTACACGAGTTACTGTGTGATCACCAAATGTCAGGGTACCTGAGGCCTCTACCTCTAAGGGTGGTAGAGACTTGGTGGTTTGTCCGTTCAGGCGAGCTGTTTCCTTCGTTCCTCGCGGTTCATCCAGTCACTTAAACACCGGCCGCGAGGAATCCACGTCCTTTTCTAGCGGGACGCTCAATACGTGACGTTATGACGCTATCACGAGCGACCTGTCACTCAAGTGTCCGATATCCAATCGGTACTTGTCAGAGGCGTGATTACCATCCAGAGCCAGGGTATTTAAGCTTACTTCTCACTTCAGCTCATTGCCCTGTCGTGGTTCTAGCTTGTCTAGTCACTCAGTGCTCTGGTATTCTAGTTTGCTCTATTTGGTTTTGACTCGGCTTGTTGTACTATCCTGCTTCTCTGTTATCCCTTGACCCGGCTTGTCTCTCGCTTATCTGTCTTCCCGTTCCCTCGACCTCGGCTTGTCTCTGACTATTCTCTATTACTCTCGGTACGTTAGTCCGGCCATTCTAAGGCCCGGTATACGTACCTTTCCACTCTTTGTACTCTGCGTGTTGGATCCCTGTCCCGATCCTGACATTACGACAGGGCCAATGGATCCTGCAGGTACAAACAGTCAGCTTGGTTCTTCGGATCCCAGGTTTGACGCCATGGAGCATAGGATGGATCAGATGGCTTTGGCACTACAGGCACTTTTGTCTCGTGCTAGTAATCCACCTGAGGAGACACGTACTCCTTCTATCTCTCCTGCAGTCTCAGGTCTAGAGGTAGCCACTGTAGGTGCTTCTTCCCGTATTACCCCACCAGTACGTTATGGCGGGTCACCGGAGAAGTGTCGTGGCTTTCTGAACCAGATTAGCATCCATTTCGAATTACAACCCCGCTCTTATCCTACAGATAGAGCGAAGGTTGGATTTGTTATTACTTTACTCATTGAGAAAGCTCTGAGATGGGCCAATCCTTTATGGGAGAATGATAATCCACTAGTCTATAATTATAATGCCTTTGTAGCTGCGTTTAGAAGAACTTTTGACCCTCCTGGCAGAAAGGTCAATGCAGCTAGATTACTGTTGCGCCTTAGACAGGACAATCGAACACTTGTGGATTATGCACTAGAGTTCAGGTCCTTGGCGGCAGAAGTTAAGTGGAACGAACAGGCTTATATAGATGTGTTTCTGAATGGGTTATCAGATATAATTCTTGACGAGGTCGCTACTAGAGAACTCCCTGAGAATTTGGAGGATTTAATTTCTTTTATATCTCGGATTGATGAACGCTTAAGAGAAAGGCAGAACACTCGAGATAGGACCCGTAGACCCTCCTTTAAACTAGCGCCTACCTTTCAAAATTCTGAGTTCGAGGACTTACGTGTTCCTGAACCTATGCAGATAGGCAGTACTCATCTCACAGAGAGGGAGAGACAGTACAGGAGAAGGGAGGGTTTATGTATGTATTGTGGAGTCAGAGGTCATTTACGCCTAAATTGTCCCAATCGTTCGGGAAACGCTCGCACCTAAGTTTCTCTAGAGGACAGGCCTTGGGTGTTTCTACTTTGTCCTCTATTCACAACTACAAAGAGCTCAGGCTTCTGTTACCCGTTTCTTTAAAGTGGGAAAAGGGAGTAGTTAAGACTATGGCACTAATCGATTCTGGAGCTGCTGAGAGCTTTATAGATCAGGGTTTTGCTGCCAAGCATGCTATTCCATCCCAGTTAAAAGAGACACCACTGGCTGTTGAGGCCATCGATGGTAGACCGTTACTTGAGCCTGTTATTTTCCATGAGACCATACCGATTAACTTAACTGTTGGCATCCTACATAGAGAGGACATATCCTTACTGCTCATTTCTTCTCCGTCTATTCCCATAGTTCTGGGGTACTCCTGGTTGAGGAGACATAACCCTATTATTAATTGGGAGTCAGGGGAGATAGTTTCGTGGGGACAGAATTGTCAAGAAAGATGCTTGCGGAAGGTCTCACCTCTCGGATTAACCAACACATCGGCTAACTCTGACAATCCTACAGAGACACAAATTCCGCCTCAGTATCTAGATTTAAAGGCAGTATTTGACAAAAAGAAGGCCGATACCTTACCTCCACACAGGTCCTTTGATTGCAAAATTAACCTACTCCCTGGTACCATGCCCCCCAGAGGTCATGTATACCCATTATCTACGAAAGAGAACTCAGTTCTAGAGGAGTATATTCACGAGAATTTAGACAAGGGATTCATTAGGAGGTCCTCCTCCCCTGCCGGGGCTGGATTTTTTTTTGTTAAAAAGAAGGATGGTTCTTTGAGACCTTGTATTGATTATCGAGGCCTAAATAAGATAACCATTAAAAATGCCTACCCGATTCCCTTGATCACCGAACTCTTCGATCGTTTGAAGGGCTCTACAATTTTCACCAAGTTAGACCTCAGAGGGGCATATAACTTGGTGAGAATCCAGCAGGGACATGAGTGGATGACGGCATTCAATACTCGCTATGGTCACTATGAATATACGGTTATGCCTTTTGGGTTATGCAATGCACCAGCTGTATTCCAAGATCTGATAAATGAGGTTCTTAGGGAATTTCAGCAAGAGTGCGTCATTGTGTACCTAGATGATATACTTATACATTCTAGTGAGATTGAGACTCATCACAAGCAAGTCAGGAGGGTTTTGCACAAGCTTCTTCAGCATGGCTTGTACTGCAAGTTGGAGAAATGTAGCTTTGATCAAACCCAGGTAACCTTTCTCGGCTATGTGATCTCTGGGGAGGGATTCAAGATGGATCCGGATAAACTCCAGTCCATTCTAGAGTGGCCTTTACCTAAAGGACTTAAAGCCGTACAGAGATTTATTGGTTTTTCTAATTATTATAGGCGCTTTATTAAGGGCTATTCTTCAATTATCGCACCTATCACTAATATGACCAAACAGGGGGCTGATACTAAGAATTGGACTACTGAAGCTCTTCTTGCGTTCAAAACTCTCAAGGAGCTTTTCGCTTCCGCTCCAATTTTAGTTCACCCCGACACTTCCCTGCCTTTTCTACTCGAGGTAGACGCATCAGAGACTGGTTTAGGTGCTGTCCTATCTCAAAGGTTGGGTGTTGACAAACCATTACATCCATGTGGATTTTTCTCTAAAAAATTGTCCGGTACTGAGAGCAGATATGACATTGGTGACAGAGAATTACTGGCGGTTATCAAGGCTTTGAAAGAGTGGAGACATTTATTGGAAGGTACTTTACATCCTGTTACCATTCTAACAGACCACAAAAATTTGTCTTATATCGGAGAGGCCAAGCGTTTGTCCTCCAGGCAGGCTCGTTGGTCGTTGTTTCTTACCCATTTCAATTACGTTCTGACTTACAGACCTGGCTCAAAGAATTCTAAAGCCGATGCGCTATCTCGCCAATTTGAGCCTTCTGCTTCAGTTGAACCACTTGTGTCCTCCATTGTACCCAAATGCAATATTATTGCTAATACCAGTCTTAAAATTCATTCTCCGCTACTTGACCAGATCTTGAAGTCACAACATCTAGCTCCCGGAAACACTCCTGAGGGAAGAAACTTTGTTCCTCCTGAACTTCAACTGGAACTCTTACAATGTTTTCACGAAAGTAAAATAGCTGGGCATCCTGGTATTCGCAAGACATACTCTCTGATATCCAAGGATTTCTGGTGGCCTTCACTTCGAAAAGATATTGAGGAGTTCGTCGCAGCTTGTGAGACTTGTGCCAAGACTAAACTACCTCATGCTTCTCCATGTGGCCTGTTACACCCCTTGGACATTCCTGAGAAACCTTGGTCCTGTTTGTCCATAGACTTTATCGTTGATTTACCTGCTTCCAAGAGACAGACTGTTATTCTCACGGTGGTGGATAGATTTACTAAGATGGCCCATTTCGTGCCATTACCTAAACTTCCGACTTCTCCTGAATTGGCGGAGATTTTTGCGAGAGAGGTTTTTCGCCTACATGGGATTCCTTCGGAGATTGTTTCTGATAGAGGTTCTCAATTTGTCTCACGTTTCTGGAGATCCTTTTGTTCTCAAATGGGTATCAAATTGAACTTCTCCTCTGCCTATCACCCTCAGTCTAACGGAGCTGCTGAACGTACCAATCAAAAGATCGAACAGTATCTGCGATGCTTTGTTTCCGAACACCAGGACGATTGGGTCGGTCTGATTCCTTGGGCGGAGTTCGCACACAATAACCTTGTTTGTGATTCAACTCGCTCTAGCCCTTTCTTCATGAACTATGGCTTTCATCCTTCGATTTTTCCTTCGGTTTCCTCTTCTCAGGGGATACCGTCGGTTGATGATCATGTCGCCAACCTGAAGAAATTATGGGATCAGACTCGGCAAATTCTGTTACATAGTTCTTCATTGTTCAAGAAACACGCTGACAAGCATAGAAGAGCGGCTCCTGTTTTTGTTCCTGGGGATAGGGTATGGTTGAGTACTAAGAATATTCGCCTAAAAGTTCCATCTATGAAATTTGCTCCTCGCTACATAGGTCCTTACAGGGTTCTCACTCGTATCAACCCGGTTGCGTATCGCCTTGCTCTGCCACCTGCCTTACGCATTCCTGACTCTTTTCATGTCTCCTTGTTGAAACCCCTTATTTGCAACAAATTCTCCTCTAAGGTCTCCTCGCCTCGTCCTGTTCAGGTGGAGGGTCGGGAGGAGTACGAGGTCAGCTCCATCATTGATTCCAGAATTTCAAGGGGAAAATTGCAATATCTGGTCAACTGGAGGGGATATGGTCCTGAGGAGAGGAGTTGGGTACCTCAGGAGGACGTTCATGCTTCTCGCCTTCGCAGAGCATTTCACCTCCGCTTCCCATCTCGCCCCGGTTCCTTCCGCCCGGTGGGCGTATCTGAGAGGGGGGGTACTGTCAGGGTACCTGAGGCCTCTACCTCTAAGGGAGGTAGAGACTTGGTGGTTTGTCCGTTCAGGCGAGCTGTTTCCTTCGTTCCTCGTGGTTCATCCAGTCACTTAAACACCGGCCGCGAGGAATCCACATCCTTTTCTAGCGGGACGCTCAATACGTGACGTTATGACGCTATCACGAGCGACCTGTCACTCAAGTGTCCGATATCCAATCGGTACTTGTCAGAGGCGTGATTACCATCCAGAGCCAGGGTATTTAAGCTTACTTCTCACTTCAGCTCATTGCCCTGTCGTGGTTCTAGCTTGTCTAGTCACTCAGTGCTCTGGTATTCTAGTTTGCTCTATTTGGTTTTGACTCGGCTTGTTGTACTATCCTGCTTCTCTGTTATCCCTTGACCCGGCTTGTCTCTGACTATTCTCTATTACTCTCGGTACGTTAGTCCGGCCATTCTAAGGCCCGGTATACGTACCTTTCCACTCTTTGTACTCTGCGTGTTGGATCCCTGTCCCGATCCTGACACCAAATTCTAACGTAACCCAAACTGACTCTATGGGATAAGAGTCAAGGGATAACCACACATGAGTAGGATTTGGGAATTGTTATAGACAACAAATTAGGTAGCAATATGCAATGTCAATCTGCAGTTGCTAAGGCCAGTAAGGTTTTGTCAAGTATAAATAGGGTCATAAATTCTCGAGATGAAAATATAATTTTGCCTCTTTATAAATCACTGGTAAACCACACCTTGATTATGCTGTGTAATTTTGGGCACCTGTTCTAAAGAAAGATACCATGGCACTAGAAAAAGTACAGAGACGAGCTACAAAATTGATACAAGGAATGGAGCATTTTAGTTACGAAGAAAGGTTAAATAAATTAAATCTGTTTAGTTTGGAAAAACGGCACCTGAGAGGGGATATGATAACATTAAACAAATATATTCGGGGCCAGTACAAACCATTATCTGGAAATCTATTCATAAACAGGGCTATACATAGGACACGAGGTCACATTTAGGCTGGACACATTTTCTCTGCCTGAAGAGATGGTTTTATCAGAGTCCATAAAGATGTCTAAACTGCAATTGGATAAATACTTGCAAAAACATAACATACAGGGATATAATTTCTAATTAGTGGGGTAAAAGCTGTTTGATCCAATGAGACATCTGACTGCTATTTTGGGGTCAAGAAGGAATTTTTCCTTTTTTGTTGTAACATTGGAAGCGCTTCAGACTGGGTTTTTTGCCTTCTTTTGGATCAACTGCAAAAACATATGTGAGGTCTCTTTTCAGCTATGTAACTATGTAACGATGTAATATATAGATACAAAACAATTAAGCCTATATTTCTGTCAATCTAGATTACAGACAGCTGAAGATGAGAGAAACGTATTTGAAACTTAATCGAGAAGACATTGATGAAAGATTTCCTTTGGGTAAAATTACATTTGTTAACCGTTTTGGAGATCAACGTTTCCAAAATCACGTGTTGGGAACATGTCCTCCATGCCCCACAGCCTACACCACAACGTATGTGACTGTGACAGTGTCTCAAAGTACTTTAAATACAGCAACAACCTCACAAACTACAACATCCATCACACCAGTGATAACAACATCAGAAATCGAAATCTTAAAAACAAACACAGCAACAAGTACAAGTATAAACCCAACAACACCGAGTAGCACTATAAGCATTAGTACAGTTACAATGGTAAAAACTGGTACAACAAGATCAAGCACAGCTGCAAATAGAACAGACATAGGTACAGTTACAACTGAAACAGCAACATCTGGCACTACAGCATTAAGTACTGGTGTAACTGACAACGTAACAACTGACACAACCATAACAAGTACAATAACAACTGCCGCAGGAACTACTGGCACAACAGCATTGAGTACATTTTTTACACCAACAACTGACACAACCATATCAAGTACAACTGCAACAGCAAAACCAATTTACACAATAACTACCTCAGCAACACCTGATAGAACTTCATCAAGCTCAGCTGAAACTAACAGAGGAACAAGTGACTCAAAAGCAACAAGTACAGTTACAACTACAACAGCAACAACTAGCAAAACAGCATTAAGTACAGGTGTAACAGCAATAACTGACACAACCATATCAAAGACAGTTACAACTGCGAGCACAACAACTTACACAACACTATCAAGTACAGCGGTAACCACCACTGCATCAAGTACACTAGCCACTGTCATGGCAATAACTGAGACGACAGTACCAAGTACAGCTGTGTCTTTCATATCAACCACTGACACAACAGAATCGAGCACGGCTGTAACTTCTACATCCACAACTGGTATCACAGAATCAAGCTCAGCTGCAACTTCCACAACAGAAACAACAGACACTCCAGCATCGACTACAACTAAAACTTCCACAACAGAAAGAAAAGACACTCCAGCATCGGCTACAGTTGAAACTTCCACAACAGAAACAACCGACACTCCAGCATCGGCTACAGCTGAAACTTCCACATCAGAAACTATCGACACTCCAGCATCGGCTACAGCTGAAACTTCCACAACAGAAACAACCGACACTCCGGCATCAGCTACAGCTGAAACTTCCTCAACAGAAACAACCGACACTCCGGCATCGGCTACAGCTGAAACTTACACAACAGAAACAACCAACACTCCGGCATCGGCTACAGCTGAAACTTCCACAACAGAAACAACCGACACTCCGGCATCAGCTACAGCTGAATATTCCACAACAGAAACAACCGACACTCCAGCATCGGCTACAGCTGAATATTCCACAACAGAAACAACCAACACTCCGGCATCGGCTACAGCTGAAACTTCCACAACAGAAACAACCGACTCTCCGGCATCGGCTACAGCTGAAACTTCCACAACAGAAACAACCGACACTCCAGCATCAGCTACAGCTGAAACTTCCACAACAGAAACAACCGACACTCCGGCATCGGCTACAGCTGAAACTTCCACAATAGAAACAACCGACACTCCGGCATCAGCTACAGCTGAAACTTCCACAACAGAAACAACCGACACTCCAGCATCGGCTACAGCTGAATATTCCACAACAGAAACAACCAACACTCCGGCATCGGCTACAGCTGAAACTTCCACAACAGAAACAACCGACTCTCCGGCATCGGCTACAGCTGAAACTTCCACAACAGAAACAACCAACACTCCAGCATCAGCTACAGCTGAAACTTCCACAACAGAAACAACCGACACTCCGGCATCGGCTACAGCTGAAACTTCCACAACAGAAACAACCGACACTCCGGCATCAGCTACAGCTGAAACTTCCACAACAGAAACAACCGACACTCCAGCATCGGCTACAGCTGAAACTTCCACAACAGAAACAACCGACACTCCGGCATCGGCTACAGCTGAAACTTCCACAACAGAAACAACCGACACTCCGGCATCGGCTACAGCTGAAACTTCCACAACAGAAACAACCGACACTCCGGCATCGGCTACAGCTGAAACTTCCACAACAGAAACAACCGACACTCCGGCATCGGCTACAGCTGAAACTTCCACATCAGAAACAACCGATACTCCAGCATCGGCTACAGCTGAAACTTCCACAGCAGAAACAACCAACACTCCAGCATCGGCTACAGCTGAAACTTCCACAACAGAAACAACCGACACTCCGGCATCAGCTACAGCTGAAACTTCCACAACAGAAACAACCGATACTCCAGCATCGGCTACAGCTGAATATTCCACAACAGAAACAACCAACACTCCGGCATCGGCTACAGCTGAAACTTCCACAACAGAAACAACCGACTCTCCGGCATCGGCTACAGCTGAAACTTCCACAACAGAAACAACCAACACTCCAGCATCAGCTACAGCTGAAACTTCCACAACAGAAACAACCGACACTCCGGCATCGGCTACAGCTGAAACTTCCACAACAGAAACAACCGACACTCCGGCATCGGCTACAGCTGAAACTTCCACAACAGAAACAACCGACACTCCGGCATCGGCTACAGCTGAAACTTCCACAACAGAAACAACCAACACTCCGGCATCGGCTACAGCTGAAACTTCCACAACAGAAACAACCGACACTCCGGCATCGGCTACAGCTGAAACTTCCACATCAGAAACAACCGATACTCCAGCATCGGCTACAGCTGAAACTTCCACAACAGAAACAACCTACACTCCGGCATCGGCTACAGCTGAAACTTCCACAACAGAAACAACCGACACTCCGGCATCGGCTACAGCTGAAACTTCCACATCAGAAACAACCGATACTCCGGCATCAGCTACAGCTGAAACTTCCTCAACAGTAACAACCAACACTCCGGCATCGGCTACAGCTGAAACTTCCACAACAGAAACAACCGACACTCCGGCATCGGTTACAGCTGAAACTTCCACAACAGAAACAATCGACACTCCGGCATCGGCTACAGCTGAAACTTCCACAACAGAAACAACCGATACTCCAGCATCAGCTACAGCTGAAACTTCCTCAACAGTAACAACCAACACTCCGGCATCGGCTACAGCTGAAACTTCCACAACAGAAACAACCGACACTCCGGCATCGGTTACAGCTGAAACTTCCACAACAGAAACAATCGACACTCCGGCATCGGCTACAGCTGAAACTTCCACAACAGAAACAACCGACACTCCAGCATCGGCTACAGCTGAAACTTCCACATCAGAAACAATCGACACTCCGGCATCGGCTACAGCTGAAACTTCCACAACAGAAACAACCGACACTCCGGCATCGGTTACAGCTGAAACTTCCACAGCAAAAACAACCGACACTCCGGCATCGGCTACAGCTGAAACTTCCACAACAGAAACAACCGATACTCCAGCATCGGCTACAGCTGAAACTTCCACAACAGAAACAACCAACACTCCGGCATCGGCTACAGCTGAAACTTCCACAACAGAAACAACCGACACTCCGGCATCGGCTACAGCTGAAACTTCCACAACAGAAACAACCGACACTCCGGCATCGGCTACAGCTGAAACTTCCACAACAGAAACAACCGACACTCCGGCATCGGCTACAACTGAAACTTCCACAACAGAAACAACCAACACTAAAGCATCGGCTACAGCTGAAACTTCCACAACAGAAACAACCGACACTCCGGCATCAGCTACAGCTGAAACTTCCACAACAGAAACAACCGACACTCCGGCATCGGCTACAGCTGAAACTTCCACATCAGAAACAATCGACACTCCAGCATCAACTACAGCTGAAACTTCCACAACAGAAACAACCAACACTCCGGCATCGGCTACAGCTGAAACTTCCACAACAGAAACAACCGACACTCGGGCATCGGCTACAGCTGAAACTTCCACAACAGAAACAACCGACACTCCGGCATCGGCTACAGCTGAAACTTCCACAGCAGAAACAACCGACACTCCGGCATCGGCTACAGCTGAAACTTCCACAACAGAAACAACCAACACTCCGGCATCGGCTACAGCTGAAACTTCCTCAACAGAAACAACCAACACTCCGGCATCGGCTACAGATGAAACTTCCACAACAGAAACAACCAACACTCCGGCATCGGCTACAGCTGAAACTTCCACAACAGAAACAACCGACACTCCAGCATCAGCTACAGCTGAAACTTCCACAACAGAAACAACTGACACTCCGGCATCGGCTACAGCTGAAACTTCCACAACAGAAACAACCGACACTCCGGCATCGGCTACAGCTGAAACTTCCACATCAGAAACAATCGACACTCCAGCATCAGCTACAGCTGAAACTTCCACAACAGAAACAACCGACACTCCAGCATCGACTACAGCTGAAACTTCCACAACAGAAACAACCGACACTCCGGCATCAGCTACAGCTGAAACTTCCACAACAGAAACAACCGACACTCTGGCATCGGCTACAGCTGAAACTTCCTCAACAGAAACAACCAACACTCCAGCATCAGCTACAGCTGAAACTTCCACAACAGAAACAACCGGCACTCCGGCATCGGCTACAGCTGAAACTTCCACAACAGAAACAACCGACACTCCGGCATCGGCTACAGCTGAAACTTCCACATCAGAAACAACCGACACTCCGGCATCGGCTACAGCTGAAACTTCCACAACAGAAACAACCGACACTCCGGCATCGGCTACAGCTGAACCTTCCACAACAGGAACAACCAACACGACAGCATCAGCTACAGCTGAACCTTCCACAACAGGAACAACCAACACTCCAGCATCGGCTACAGCTGAAACTTCCTCAACAGAAACAACCAACACTCCAGCATCAGCTACAGCTGAACCTTCCACAACAGAAACAACCAACACTCCAGCATCAGCTACAGCTGAAACTTCCACAACAGAAACAACCGACACTCCGGCATCGGCTACAGCTGAGACTTCCACATCAGAAACAATTGACACTCCAGCATCGGCTACAGCTGAAACTTCCTCAACAAAAACAACCAACACTCCAGCATCAGCTACAGCTGAAACTTCCACAACAGAAACAACCGACACTCCGGCATCGGCTACAGCTGAAACTTCCACATCAGAAACAATCAACACTCCAGCATCGGCTACAGCTGAAACTTCCTCAACAGAAACAACCAACACTCCAGCATCAGCTACAGCTGAAACTTCCACAACAGAAACAACCGACACTCCGGCATCAGCTACAGCTATAACTTCCACAACAGAAACAACCGACACTCCGGCATCGGCTACAGCTGAAACTTCCACATCAGAAACAACCGATACTCCGGCATCAGCTACAGCTGAAACTTCCACATCAGAAACAACCGACACTCCAGCATCGGCTACAGCTGAAACTTACAAAACAGAAATAAACGACACTCCAGCATCAGCTACAGCTGAAACTTCCTCAACAGAAACAACCAACACTCCGGCATCGGCTACAGCTGAAACTTCCACATCAGAAACAACCGATACTCCGGCATCGGCTACAGCTGAAACTTACATAACAGAAACAAACGACACTCCAGCATCAGCTACAGCTGAAACTTCCACATCAGAAACAACCGACACTCCAGCATCGGCTACAGCTGAAACTTCCACAACAGAAACAACCAACACTCCGGCATCGGCTACAGCTGAAACTTCCACAACAGAAACAACCGACACTCCAGCATCAGCTACAGCTGAAACTTCCACAACAGAAACAACCGACACTCCAGCATCAGCTACAGCTGAAACTTCCACAACAGAAACAACCGACACTCCGGCATCGGCTACAGCTGAAACTTCCACATCAGAAACAACCGACACTCCAGCATCAGCTACAGCTGAAACTTCCACAACAGAAACAATCGATACTCCAGCATCGGCTACAGCTGAAACTTCCACAACAGAAACAACCGACACTCCAGCATCAGCTACAGCTGAAACTTCCTCATCAGAAACAATCGACACTCCGGCATCGGCTACAGCTGAATCTTCCACAACAGAAACAACCGATACTCCAGCATCAGCTACAGCTGAAACTTCCACATCAGAAACATCCGATACTCCGGCATCGGCTACAGCTGAAACTTACAAAACAGAAACAAACGACACTCCGGCATCGGCTACAGCTGAAACTTCCACAACAGAAACAACCGACACTCCGGCATCGGCTACAGCTGAAACTTCCACAACAGAAACAACCAACACTCCAGCATCAGCTCCAGCTGAAACTTCCACATCAGAAACAACCGACACTCCAGCATCGGCTACAGCTGAAACTTACAAAACAGAAATAAACGACACTCCAGCATCAGCTACAGCTGAAACTTCCTCAACAGAAACAACCAACACTCCGGCATCGGCTACAGCTGAAACTTCCACATCAGAAACAACCGATACTCCGGCATCAGCTACAGCTGAAACTTCCACATCAGAAACAACCGATACTCCGGCATCGGCTACAGCTGAAACTTACAAAACAGAAACAAACGACACTCCAGCATCAGCTACAGCTGAAACTTCCACATCAGAAACAACCGACACTCCAGCATCGGCTATAGCTGAAACTTCCACAACAGAAACAACCGACACTCCGGCATCGGCTACAGCTGAAACTTCCACAACAGAAACAACCAACACTCCGGCATCGGCTACAGCTGAAACTTCCACAACAGAAACAACCGACACTCCAGCATCAGCTACAGCTGAAACTTCCACAACAGAAACAACCGACACTCCGGCATCGGCTACAGCTGAAACTTCCACATCAGAAACAACCGACACTCCAGCATCAGCTACAGCTGAAACTTCCACAACAGAAACAATCGATACTCCAGCATCGGCTACAGCTGAAACTTCCACAACAGAAACAACCGACACTCCAGCATCAGCTACAGCTGAAACTTCCACATCAGAAACAATCGACACTCCGGCATCGGCTACAGCTGAATCTTCCACAACAGAAACAACCGATACTCCAGCATCAGCTACAGCTGAAACTTCCACATCAGAAACAACCGATACTCCGGCATCGGCTACAGCTGAAACTTCCACAACAGAAACAACCAACACTCCAGCATCAGCTCCAGCTGAAACTTCCACAACAGAAACAACCGATACTCCGGCATCGGCTACAGCTGAAACTTCCACAACAGAAACAACCAACACTCCGGCATCGGCTACAGCTGAAACTTCCACAACAGAAACAACCAACACTCCGGCATCGGCTACAGCTGAAACTTGCACAAAAGAAACAAACGACACTCCAGCATCTAATACAACTGGGAATTGCAGGCAACTAGAAAAACGATCTGTATATAAAGTAGCAGCGATAAATAATATTTTAAACATTGCCTATAAAGGAGGAGCAATTGGTACAATCACTAGTTCTCAGGAAACATGGACCACATCAACCACATCAATCAGTACAGTTTCTGTAACTCCAACAGAGGGCAGCGGAACATTGACCACTCATCTCTGGGGTACTACTTGCCCGCCATGTGGTTATGATGACTTTATATCACCCAGTACAAATAGCACACTTTCCTCCAGCTTTACAACAACCAAAGATACTCGACCCTCAACCCCATCAGATGAAGGTAATCAGCATTAATTTTCCTAACATGAACTCAGAAACATAACAGAATGGGTGATGCCAAGTAATTTTACAGACTGTTAAATGTTATAACAATAATAACTTGTACAATTAATTTGGGGGGAGGTGCTTTTACCATACGTATATGCTTTTAATCTATGTGACATTTAAGTTTTGTTTTTTTCTATTTTATATTAAACTAATTACTTCTTAGTTGAGGGAACTGAAAAATACAAAAATAACTGATACTGCTTCATATACTCTATTTACGTATTTGTGTATCTACATTGTTTACCCTGATGTTTGTATACCCAGTGGGTTACTCCTACTAAACCACGGGCTCGCCTGGTGATGATGGTCCAAAATATTTAATCATTTGGAAAGCTTATTCAATAATATTAAATTAAGGTCTTAGTCAGAATATATTCAAAAAAACTTTTCTACAATTTGTGTTTACTGATATTATTCCATATGTGCGGGCAGATGTTCCAGATTGTAAGAATGGATACTTTGATGGTATGCACTGTGCCTGTGCTGAAGGTTACATTGGTCTTCAGTGCACGAATACAATAAAAGATTGTGAGAACGGAGGATATAAACAGGATGAAAAATGTGTCTGCGCCAAAGGATTTAACGGAGCAAACTGTCAATACGCTGACAGCACCATTACTATAGGTAAGTGAATAGAGAATGAAATATGGTAACTGATAAATACAGAAAAAACAATAATAACACAGACTGCTATATGATAACAGATATGGAAAATACAATAATAACACAGACTGCTATATGATAACAGATATGGAAAATACAATAATAACACAGACTGCTATATGATAACAGATATGGAAAATACAATAATAACACAGACTGCTATATGATAACAGATATGGAAAATACAATAATAACACAGAGACTTCTATATGATAACAGATATGGAAAATACAATAATAACACAGACTGCTATATGATAACAGATATGGAAAATACAATAATAACACAGACTGCTATATGATAACAGATATGGAAAATACAATAATAACGCAGACTGCTATATGATAACAGATATGGAAAATGCAATAATAACACAGACTGCTATATGATAACAGATATGGAAAATACAATAATAACACAGACTGCTATATGATAACAGATATGGAAAATACAATAATAACGCAGACTGCTATATGATAACAGATATGGAAAATACAATAATAACACAGTCTGCTATATGATAACAGATATGGAAAATGCAATAATAACACAGACTGCTATATGATAACAGATATGGAAAATACAATAATAACACAGACTGCTATATGATAACAGATATGGAAAATACAATAATAACACAGACTGCTATATGATAACAGATATGGAAAATACAATATTAACACAGACTGCTATATGATAACAGATATGGAAAATACAATAATAACACAGACTGCTATATGATAACAGATATGGAAAATACAATAATAACACAGACTGCTATATGATAACAGATATGGAAAATGCAATAATAACACAGACTGCTATATGATAACAGATATGGAAATACAATAATAACACAGACTGCTATATGATAACAGATATGGAAAATACAATAATAACGCAGACTGCTATATGATAACAGATATGGAAAATACAATAATAACACAGACTGCTATATGATAACAGATATGGAAAATACAATAATAATGCAGACTGCTATATGATAACAGATATGGAAATACAATAATAACACAGACTGCTATATGATAACAGATATGGAAAATACAATAATAACGCAGACTGCTATATGATAACAGATATGGAAAATACAATAATAACACAGACTGTTATATGATAACAGATATGGAAAATACAATAATAACACAGTCTGCTATATGATAACAGATATGGAAAATACAATATTAACACAGACTGCTATATGATAACAGATATGGAAAATACAATAATAACACAGACTGCTATATGATAACAGATATGGAAAATACAATAATAACACAGACTGCTATATGATAACAGATATGGAAAATACAATAATAACGCAGACTGCTATATGATAACAGATATGGAAAATGCAATAATAACACAGAGACTTCTATATGATAACAGATATGGAAAATACAATAATAACACAGACTGCTATATGTTAACAGATATGGAAAATACAATAATAACACAGACTGCTATATGATAACAGATATGGAAAATACAATAATAACACAGACTGCTATATTATAACAGATATGGAAAATACAATAATAACACAGACTGCTATATGATAACAGATATGGAAAATACAATAATAACACAGTCTGCTATATGATAACAGATATGGAAAATGCAATAATAACACAGACTGCTATATGATAACAGATATGGAAAATACAATAATAACACAGTCTGCTATATGATAACAGATATGGAAAATACAATAATAACACAGACTGCTATATGATAACAGATATGGAAAATACAATAATAACACAGTCTGCTATATGATAACAGATATGGAAAATGCAATAATAACACAGACTGCTATATGATAACAGATATGGAAAATACAATAATAACACAGACTGCTATATGATAACAGATATGGAAAATACAATAATAACACAGTCTGCTATATGATAACAGATATGGAAAATACAATAATAACACAGACTGCTATATGATAACTGTGGCGAAACCAGCTTCGCCACTGTGAACTGGAGAGGCCTGGTTGCTAGCCTCCTGCCCGCTGACTATGGCCCCTGGACATGCTGCACTTTAAAAACTATATTTGGGCATGTAATAATTTATATTGCTGCTACTGGCCCTTTAAAATCAGCGATGGACATTTTGGGACTACTGTCCCTTTAAGACTGTGAAGCATATTCTATTGTACTGCCTGTATATTGTATATGTATTCATGTGTTAAGTTTAACCTGGGTGATATGTATGCAGCATTCATCTGATTGTTCGCTAGAATCACTCCATTCATTATATTGAGTGAAACTACCGAACAACCAGACCACCCAGGAATAAGTGTGCCTCCAATTACCGTTTGCAACAATGTTGCAAACAGGTAATTGGCAATCCATGTAATGTATTCTTTGTCCTCTGGGTGGCCGCCATTCGGGAAACAAACACGTGGCGGCGGCCATCTTAAACTACCGAACAGCGGTGTTTTGCCGTCGAGTGTCTGGAACTGATATCGGACACTTGACTAGGCAAACACCGCTGAGACCTCCATACTCCCAGAAATTCGTATAGAAACTACCGAATGACCCGCCTTTCGGTAGAAAGAAACATACGAACTAGGGGATTCATACGAATCCCCCTTAGTCTCTATAACCCAAGTAATTCGTCTGTTTCATTCACTTGTTTGTGACCGACCGCAGGGCCAAAATGCATGGAACTGTTTTCGGATACTTTACCCATGCGGTCGGTCAAATCTTTGGAACCTCATATCTCCCGAACCATTCATCCGAATGACCTGATTCTTGGATATGTTGTCCCCCTGAATAAGGGCTATCAGGGGATACCTGTTTTGGAGGTGTAGCATGTGTATTTGGGGTACATCCAGGAATTGGGGAAAAGGGTGTACGGTATAATTATGTTAAGTGCTAATCTAAGGGGAGGAAATGTGTGGGAGGTACATCCATGTGATTGGTTAAATTCATCCTCCCCCTGGGAGTGTCCTGTATGTACTTGTTTGTAATAAAAGCCAGACTGGGTGTCCCAGTCCAGAGTTCTTGCTTAACCCTCAAAGCGATGTGTCGTCTCGGTCTTTGGGGGAATGGGATTGTATGCTGACTGCCAAGAGTGTAAGCCGATGTCTGCTTTTCTTGTTCAGCTGTTCCAGTGTTCGTGTGGTTCCAGTCGGGAGAATGGTGTTTGCAGTAGCTGCCTGTGCATTTGGAAAGGGGATTATCGCCTAAACTGGGTTTTATCCTCTTGTAAGTGAAACGGTCCGTTACAATTGGTGGCAAGCGGCGGGATCGTTCCTACAACCAGAGGGACAGCTACAGACAACACCATTTCTGGATTACAAATTGAGGGCAACGCTAGTATCCGTACAGCGACCCTATCTACAAAGGAACTCAGAAAATGGAGAAGAAGCTTCAGGATGTAATGTCCAGTTACGTAGGCCTGTGGGCTGGAGTAGTCCCAGAGGAGGACATGATGAGGTACAGAGATATGGCCAGAGCCAGATTGTGGGACGAAGCCCTAGAAGAAGTACAGTATTCACGAGGGGATCGGCGCCGCAGCAGAAGGCAGCGAATTCTGGCTAGAATGGCAGAGCGGATGCCCCTCCTGAGAAAACAGACCACAGAAAAGTGGGTGACTAGACTCGAGATTCTAGTATACGCAGAACTGACGCTCGACAACGCGTACCAGGCGCTACAGTGGTACGCGGCTCAGTGTGTCCCCAGGATGGCAGAGTATGAGTTCCCAGAAGGCGGAGAATACACTGGCCCCGGTCTATTTTGGGATAATAGTGGTGACGAGGACTTTGGGGAAGATACCGACTATCGTTTTTGGGACCTGTACGGCATCCGAGAGAACATGCTGGGTCTCTTTGGCGCTATGGACCTCGAGGCAGACCTACGATATTTGGTCACCAAGGAATGGAACCTGGAGGGGAATTACCTGCGACTCATCAATGAGGCCTGGGAAGAGACAACCGGTCCTCCCGCCCAACAGCAACCAGCAGTACCCGAGGTAGCAGAGTTCCTAGACTGGTCCTGTGAGCAACCCCAGGGAGAGGAAGGTGTCGTCCTTCCTCCCCAGCGGCAGTGTGTACCCCAGGGAGATGAAGGTGTCGTCCTTCCTCCCCAGCGGCAGGCTGAGTTACAGGGGGCAGAGGTTGTTGTTCCTGCCCCCCAGCAGAAAAGTGATATGCCAGGAAGGCAGTGTGAAGTAAAGGGAGAGGAGAGCAGCGTCCTCCCTCCCCAGCGGCAGTGTGTGTCTCCGGGAGTTGATGGTGTCGTCTATCCTCCCCAGCGGCAGGCTGAGTTACAGGGGGCAGAGGTTGTTGTTCCTGCCCCCCAGCAGCAAAGTGATGTGCCAGGAAGGCAGTGTGAAGTGAAGGGAGAGGAGAGCAGCCTCCTCCCTCCCCAGCGGCAGTGTGTGTCTCCGGGAGCTGATGGTGTCGTCCATCCTCCCCAGCGGCAGGCTGAGTTACAGGGGGCAGAGGTTGTTGTTCCTGCCCCCCAGCAGCAAAGTGATGTGCCAGGAAGGCAGTGTGAAGTGAAGGGAGAGGAGAGCAGCGTCCTCCCTCCCCAGCGGCAGTGTGTACCCCAGGGAGCTGAAGGTGCCGTCCTTCCTCCCCAGCGGCAGTGTGTCCTGCAGGGAGCAGAGACAGTCAGTCTCGCACCCCAACCGCAGGACAAGGGAATGAAAGGGGAAACAGCTGGTCTCCCTTTTCCCCAGCAGAGAGAGTGGCAGGGAGAGGAGCCTGCTAACCCCTCTCCCCAGCAGCAGTTCACCGTCCAGAGAGAGGAGCTTGTTATACCCTCTCTCCCACGGCAGCCTAACCCACCAAGGGGAGATGTTAAGCCCCACAACTGTGCAGATGGGACTGTAGTCTCTGCACTCACAGCACAAGGGATAGGGACGGTCGGTCCTGTTCCCCAGCCTCAGGGTGATGGATCCAAAGGGGAGACAGTCGGTCTCCCCCTCCGGCAGTCGAGCTGTGCACCTAAAGGGGAGACATTCAGTCTCCAGCAACCAGGCGCCCACCAGACTACTCCCGTGGTAGTGCTGGCAACCGGACAGAGTACCGCTGGTCTCTGCCCCCTCAGCAACCCACCCAGCAGCGGTGAAACACCAGAACCTGGACAAAATTCTTCCTCACCCAGATGTAGTAACCGGTTAGTGTGGGTGGGCTGCTCTGTTATTTCTGTTTTGTGGGTGGGTTGCTGGACTAACCAGGGCACTGACCGGCAGAAAGTCAGGTACCCTGTTAGTCTAATTGGCAAAGGGGAGAAATGTGGCGAAACCAGCTTCGCCACTGTGAACTGGAGAGGCCTGGTTGCTAGCCTCCTGCCCGCTGACTATGGCCCCTGGACATGCTGCACTTTAAAAACTATATTTGGGCATGTAATAATTTATATTGCTGCTACTGGCCCTTTAAAATCAGCGATGGACATTTTGGGACTACTGTCCCTTTAAGACTGTGAAGCATATTCTATTGTACTGCCTGTATATTGTATATGTATTCATGTGTTAAGTTTAACCTGGGTGATATGTATGCAGCATTCATCTGATTGTTCGCTAGAATCACTCCATTCATTATATTGAGTGAAACTACCGAACAACCAGACCACCCAGGAATAAGTGTGCCTCCAATTACCGTTTGCAACAATGTTGCAAACAGGTAATTGGCAATCCATGTAATGTATTCTTTGTCCTCTGGGTGGCCGCCATTCGGGAAACAAACACGTGGCGGCGGCCATCTTAAACTACCGAACAGCGGTGTTTTGCCGTCGAGTGTCTGGAACTGAAATCGGACACTTGACTAGGCAAACACCGCTGAGACCTCCATACTCCCAGAAATTCGTATAGAAACTACCGAATGACCCGCCGTTCGGTAGAAAGAAACATACGAACTAGGGGATTCATACGAATCCCCCTTAGTCTCTATAACCCAAGTAATTCGTCTGTTTCATTCACTTGTTTGTGACCGACCGCAGGGCCAAAATGCATGGAACTGTTTTCGGATACTTTACCCATGCGGTCGGTCAAATCTTTGGAACCTCATATCTCCCGAACCATTCATCCGAATGACCTGATTCTTGGATATGTTGTCCCCCTGAATAAGGGCTATCAGGGGATACCTGTTTTGGAGGTGTAGCATGTGTATTTGGGGTACATCCAGGAATTGGGGAAAAGGGTGTACGGTATAATTATGTTAAGTGCTAATCTAAGGGGAGGAAATGTGTGGGAGGTACATCCATGTGATTGGTTAAATTCATCCTCCCCCTGGGAGTGTCCTGTATGTACTTGTTTGTAATAAAAGCCAGACTGGGTGTCCCAGTCCAGAGTTCTTGCTTAACCCTCAAAGCGATGTGTCGTCTCGGTCTTTGGGGGAATGGGATTGTATGCTGACTGCCAAGAGTGTAAGCCGATGTCTGCTTTTCTTGTTCAGCTGTTCCAGTGTTCGTGTGGTTCCAGTCGGGAGAATGGTGTTTGCAGTAGCTGCCTGTGCATTTGGAAAGGGGATTATCGCCTAAACTGGGTTTTATCCTCTTGTAAGTGAAACGGTCCGTTACAATAACAGATATGGAAAATACAATAATAACACAGACTGCTATATGATAACAGATATGGAAAATACAATAATAACACAGACTGCTATATGATAACAGATATGGAAAATACAATAATAACACAGTCTATATGATAACAGATATGGAAAATGCAATAATAACACAGACTGCTATATGATAACAGATATGGAAAATACAATAATAACACAGACTGCTATATGATAACAGATATGGAAAATACAATAATAACACAGACTGCTATATGATAACAGATATGGAAAATACAATAATAACACAGACTGCTATATGATAAAAGATATGGAAAATACAATAATAACACAGTCTGCTATATGATAACAGATATGGAAAATGCAATAATAACACAGTCTGCTATATGATAACAGATATGGAAAATGCAATAATAACACAGACTGCTATATGATAACAGATATGGAAAATACAATAATAACACAGACTGCTATATGATAACAGATATGGAAATACAATAATAACGCAGACTGCTATATGATAACAGATATGGAAATACAATAATAACGCAGACTGCTATATGATAACAGATATGGAAATACAATAATAACACAGACTGCTATATGATAACAGATATGGAAAATGTAATAATAACACAGACTGCTATATGATAACAGATATGGAAAATACAATAGTAACGCAGACTGCTATATGATAACAGATATGGAAAATACAATAATAACAAAGAATGCTATATGATAACAGATATGGAAAATACAATAGTAACGCAGACTGCTATATGATAACAGATATGGAAAATACAATAATAACACAGAATGCTATATGATAACAGATATGGAAAATACAATAATAACACAGACTGCGATATGATAACAGATATGGAAAATACAATAATAACGCAGACTGCTATATGATAACAGATATGGAAAATACAATAATAACACAGACTGCTATATGATAACAGATATGGAAAATACAATAATAACACAGACTGCTATATGATAACAGATATGGAAAATACAATAATAACACAGACTGCTATATGATAACAGATATGGAAATACAATAATAACACAGACTGCTATATGATAACAGATATGGAAAATACAATAGTAACGCAGACTGCTATATGATAACAGATATGGAAATACAATAATAACGCAGACTGCTAAATGATAACAGATATGGAAATACAATAATAACACAGACTGCTATATGATAACAGATATGGAAAATACAATAATAACACAGACTGCTATATGATAACAGATATGGAAAATACAATAATAACACAGACTGCTATATGATAACAGATATGGAAAATACAATAATAACACAGACTGCTATATGATAACAGATATGGAAAATACAATAATAACACAGTCTGCTATATGATAACAGATATGGAAAATGCAATAATAACACAGACTGCTATATGATAACAGATATGGAAAATACAATAATAACACAGACTGCTATATGATAACAGATATGGAAAATACAATAATAACACAGTCTGCTATATGATAACAGATATGGAAAATACAATAATAACACAGACTGCTATATGATAACAGATATGGAAAATACAATAATAACACAGACTGCTATATGATAACAGATATGGAAAATACAATAATAACACAGACTGCTATATGATAACAGATATGGAAAATACAATAATAACACAGTCTGCTATATGATAACAGATATGGAAAATGCAATAATAACACAGACTGCTATATGATAACAGATATGGAAAATACAATAATAACACAGACTGCTATATGATAACAGATATGGAAAATACAATAATAACACAGACTGCTATATGATAACAGATATGGAAAATACAATAATAACACAGACTGCTATATGATAACAGATATGGAAAATACAATAATAACACAGTCTGCTATATGATAACAGATATGGAAAATGCAATAATAACACAGACTGCTATATGATAACAGATATGGAAAATACAATAATAACACAGACTGCTATATGATAACAGATATGGAAATACAATAATAACGCAGACTGCTATATGATAACAGATATGGAAATACAATAATAACGCAGACTGCTATATGATAACAGATATGGAAATACAATAATAACACAGACTGCTATATGATAACAGATATGGAAAATGTAATAATAACACAGACTGCTATATGATAACAGATATGGAAAATACAATAGTAACGCAGACTGCTATATGATAACAGATATGGAAAATACAATAATAACACAGAATGCTATATGATAACAGATATGGAAAATACAATAGTAACGCAGACTGCTATATGATAACAGATATGGAAAATACAATAATAACACAGACTGCTATATGATAACAGATATGGAAAATACAATAGTAACGCAGACTGCTATATGATAACAGATATGGAAAATACAATAATAACCCAGACTGCTATATGATAACAGATATGGAAAATGCAATAATAACACAGACTGCTATATGATAACAGATATGGAAAATACAATAGTAACGCAGACTGCTATATGATAACAGATATGGAAATACAATAATAACGCAGACTGCTATATGATAACAGATATGGAAATACAATAATAACACAGACTGCTATATGATAACAGATATGGAAAATACAATAATAACACAGACTACTATATGATAACAGATATGGAAAATACAATAATAACACAGACTGCTATATGATAACAGATATGGAAAATACAATAATAACACAGAATGCTATATGATAACAGATATGGAAAATACAATAGTAACGCAGAGACTGCTATATGATAACAGATATGGAAAATACAATAATAACACAGACTGCTATATGATAACAGATATGGAAAATGCAATAATAACACAGACTGCTATATGATAACAGATATGGAAAATACAATAATAACACAGACTGCTATATGATAACAGATATGGAAATACAATAATAACAGACTGCTATATGATAACAGATATGGAAAATACAATAATAACACAGACTGCTATATGATAACAGATATGGAAAATACAATAATAACACAGACTGCTATATGATAACAGATATGGAAATACAATAATAACACAGACTGCTATATGATAACAGATATGGAAATACAATAATAACGCAGACTGCTATATGATAACAGATATGGAAAATACAATAATAACGCAGACTGCAATATTATAACAGATATGGAAAATACAATAATAACACAGACTGCTATATGATAACAGATATGGAAAATGCAATAATAACGCAGACTGCTATATGATAACAGATATGTTAAATACAATAATAACGCTGAGACTGCTGTATGATAACAGATATGGAAAATACAATAATAATGCAGACTGCTATATGATAACAGATATGGAAATACAATAATAACACAGACTGCTATATGATAACAGATATGGAAATACAATAATAACACAGACTGCTATATGATAACAGATATGGAAAATACAATAATAACAGTCTGCTATATGATAACAGATATGGAAAATACAATAATAACACAGACTGCTATATGATAACAGATATGGAAAATGCAATAATAACACAGACTGCTATATGATAACAGATATAGAAAATACAATAATAACACAGACTGCTATATGATAACAGATATGGAAAATACAATAATAACACAGACTGCTATATGATAACAGATATGGAAAATACAATAATAACAGACTGCTATATGATAACAGATATGGAAATACAATAATAACACAGACTGCTATATGATAACAGATATGGAAAATACAATAATAACACAGACTGCTATATGATAACAGATATGGAAAATACAATAATAACACAGACTGCTATATGATAACAGATATGGAAAATACAATAATAACACAGTCTGCTATATGATAACAGATATGGAAAATGCAATAATAACACAGACTGCTATATGATAACAGATATGGAAAATACAATAATAACACAGACTGCTATATGATAACAGATATGGAAAATACAATAATAACACAGACTGCTATATGATAACAGATATGGAAAATACAATAATAACACAGACTGCTATATGATAACAGATATGGAAAATACAATAATAACACAGACTGTTATATGATAACAGATATGGAAAATACAATAATAACACAGTCTGCTATATGATAACAGATATGGAAAATGCAATAATAACACAGACTGCTATATGATAACAGATATGGAAATACAATAATAACACAGACTGCTATATGATAACAGATATGTAAAATACAATAATAACACAGACTGCTATATGATAACAGATATGGAAAATACAATAATAACACAGACTGCTATATGATAACAGATATGGAAAATGCAATAATAACACAGAGACTTCTATATGATAACAGATATGGAAAATACAATAATAACACAGACTGCTATATGTTAACAGATATGGAAAATACAATAATAACACAGACTGCTATATGATAACAGATATGGAAATACAATAATAACACAGACTGCTATATGATAACAGATATGGAAAATACAATAATAACACAGACTGCTATATGATAACAGATATGGAAAATACAATAATAACACAGACTGCTATATGATAACAGATATGGAAAATACAATAATAACACAGACTGCTATATGATAACAGATATGGAAAATACAATAATAACACAGACTGCTATATGATAACAGATATGGAAAATACAATAATAACACAGTCTGCTATATGATAACAGATATGGAAAATGCAATAATAACACAGACTGCTATATGATAACAGATATGGAAAATACAATAATAACACAGACTGCTATATGATAACAGATATGGAAAATACAATAATAACACAGTCTGCTATATGATAACAGATATGGAAAATACAATAATAACACAGACTGCTATATGATAACAGATATGGAAAATACAATAATAACACAGACTGCTATATGATAACAGATATGGAAAATACAATAATAACACAGACTTCTATATGATAACAGATATGGAAAATACAATAATAACACAGAATGCTATATGATAACAGATATGGAAAATACAATAGTAACGCAGACTGCTATATGATAACAGATATGGAAAATGCAATAATAACACAGACTGCTATATGATAACAGATATGGAAAATACAATAATAACACAGACTGCTATATGATAACAGATATGGAAATACAATAATAACAGACTGCTATATGATAACAGATATGGAAAATACAATAATAACACAGACTGCTATATGATAACAGATATGGAAAATACAATAATAACACAGACTGCTATATGATAACAGATATGGAAATACAATAATAACACAGACTGCTATATGATAACAGATATGGAAATACAATAATAACGCAGACTGCTATATGATAACAGATATGGAAAATACAATAATAACGCAGACTGCAATATTATAACAGATATGGAAAATACAATAATAACACAGACTGCTATATGATAACAGATATGGAAAATGCAATAATAACGCAGACTGCTATATGATAACAGATATGTTAAATACAATAATAACGCTGAGACTGCTATATGATAACAGATATGGAAAATACAATAATAATGCAGACTGCTATATGATAACAGATATGGAAATACAATAATAACACAGACTGCTATATGATAACAGATATGGAAAATACAATAATAACAGTCTGCTATATGATAACAGATATGGAAAATACAATAATAACACAGACTGCTATATGATAACAGATATGGAAAATGCAATAATAACACAGACTGCTATATGATAACAGATATAGAAAATACAATAATAACACAGACTGCTATATGATAACAGATATGGAAAATACAATAATAACACAGACTGCTATATGATAACAGATATGGAAAATACAATAATAACAGACTGCTATATGATAACAGATATGGAAATACAATAATAACACAGACTGCTATATGATAACAGATATGGAAAATACAATAATAACACAGACTGCTATATGATAACAGATATGGAAAATACAATAATAACACAGACTGCTATATGATAACAGATATGGAAAATACAATAATAACACAGTCTGCTATATGATAACAGATATGGAAAATGCAATAATAACACAGACTGCTATATGATAACAGATATGGAAAATACAATAATAACACAGACTGCTATATGATAACAGATATGGAAAATACAATAATAACACAGACTGCTATATGATAACAGATATGGAAAATACAATAATAACACAGACTGCTATATGATAACAGATATGGAAAATACAATAATAACACAGTCTGCTATATGATAACAGATATGGAAAATGCAATAATAACACAGACTGCTATATGATAACAGATATGGAAAATACAATAATAACACAGACTGCTATATGATAACAGATATGGAAATACAATAATAACGCAGACTGCTATATGATAACAGATATGGAAATACAATAATAACACAGACTGCTATATGATAACAGATATGGAAAATACAATAATAACACAGACTGCTATATGATAACAGATATGGAAAATACAATAATAACACAGTCTGCTATATGATAACAGATATGGAAAATGCAATAATAACACAGACTGCTATATGATAACAGATATGGAAAATGCAATAATAACACAGACTGCTATATGATAACAGATATGGAAAATATAATAATAACACAGTCTGCTATATGATAACAGATATGGAAAATACAATAATAACACAGACTGCTATATGATAACAGATATGGAAAATACAATAATAACACAGACTGCTATATGATAACAGATATGGAAAATACAATAATAACACAGACTGCTATATGATAACAGATATGGAAAATACAATAATAACACAGTCTGCTATATGATAACAGATATGGAAATGCAATAATAACACAGACTGCTATATGATAACAGATATGGAAAATACAATAATAACACAGACTGCTATATGATAACAGATATGGAAAATACAATAATAACACAGACTGCTATATGATAACAGATATGGAAAATACAATAATAACACAGACTGCTATATGATAACAGATATGGAAAATACAATAATAACACAGTCTGCTATATGATAACAGATATGGAAAATGCAATAATAACACAGACTGCTATATGATAACAGATATGGAAAATACAATAATAACACAGACTGCTATATGATAACAGATATGGAAATACAATAATAACGCAGACTGCTATATGATAACAGATATGGAAATACAATAATAACGCAGACTGCTATATGATAACAGATATGGAAATACAATAATAACACAGACTGCTATATGATAACAGATATGGAAAATGTAATAATAACACAGACTGCTATATGATAACAGATATGGAAAATACAATAGTAACTCAGACTGCTATATGATAACAGATATGGAAAATGTAATAATAACACAGACTGCTATATGATAACAGATATGGAAAATACAATAGTAACGCAGACTGCTATATGATAACAGATATGGAAAATACAATAATAACACAGACTGTTATATGATAACAGATATGGAAAATACAATAATAACACAGTCTGCTATATGATAACAGATATGGAAAATACAATATTAACACAGACTGCTATATGATAACAGATATGGAAAATACAATAATAACACAGACTGCTATATGATAACAGATATGGAAAATACAATAATAACACAGACTGCTATATGATAACAGATATGGAAAATGCAATAATAACACAGACTGCTATATGATAACAGATATGGAAAATACAATAATAACGCAGACTGCTATATGATAACAGATATGGAAAATGCAATAATAACACAGAGACTTCTATATGATAACAGATATGGAAAATACAATAATAACACAGACTGCTATATGTTAACAGATATGGAAAATACAATAATAACACAGACTGCTATATGATAACAGATATGGAAATACAATAATAACACAGACTGCTATATGATAACAGATATGGAAAATACAATAATAACACAGACTGCTATATGATAACAGATATGGAAAATACAATAATAACACAGACTGCTATATGATAACAGATATGGAAAATACAATAATAACACAGACTGCTATATGATAACATATATGGAAAATACAATAATAACACAGACTGCTATATGATAACAGATATGGAAAATACAATAATAACACAGTCTGCTATATGATAACAGATATGGAAAATGCAATAATAACACAGACTGCTATATGATAACAGATATGGAAAATACAATAATAACACAGACTGCTATATGATAACAGATATGGAAAATACAATAATAACACAGTCTGCTATATGATAACAGATATGGAAAATACAATAATAACACAGACTGCTATATGATAACAGATATGGAAAATACAATAATAACACAGACTGCTATATGATAACAGATATGGAAAATACAATAATAACACAGACTGCTATATGATAACAGATATGGAAAATACAATAATAACACAGACTGCTATATGATAACAGATATGGAAAATACAATAATAACACAGTCTGCTATATGATAACAGATATGGAAAATGCAATAATAACACAGACTGCTATATGATAACAGATATGGAAAATACAATAATAACTCAGACTGCTATATGATAACAGATATGGAAATACAATAATAACGCAGACTGCTATATGATAACAGATATGGAAATACAATAATAACGCAGACTGCTATATGATAACAGATATGGAAATACAATAATAACACAGACTGCTATATGATAACAGATATGGAAAATGTAATAATAACACAGACTGCTATATGATAACAGATATGGAAAATACAATAGTAACGCAGACTGCTATATGATAACAGATATGGAAAATACAATAATAACACAGAATGCTATATGATAACAGATATGGAAAATACAATAGTAACGCAGACTGCTATATGATAACAGATATGGAAAATACAATAATAACACAGAATGCTATATGATAACAGATATGGAAAATACAATAATAACACAGACTGCTATATGATAACAGATATGGAAAATACAATAGTAACGCAGACTGCTATATGATAACAGATATGGAAATACAATAATAACGCAGACTGCTATATGATAACAGATATGGAAATACAATAATAACACAGACTGCTATATGATAACAGATATGGAAAATACAATAATAACACAGACTGCTATATGATAACAGATATGGAAAATACAATAATAACACAGAATGCTATATGATAACAGATATGGAAAATACAATAATAACACAGACTGCTATATGATAACAGATATGGAAAATACAATAATAACACAGTCTGCTATATGATAACAGATATGGAAAATGCAATAATAACACAGACTGCTATATGATAACAGATATGGAAAATACAATAATAACTCAGACTGCTATATGATAACAGATATGGAAATACAATAATAACGCAGACTGCTATATGATAACAGATATGGAAATACAATAATAACGCAGACTGCTATATGATAACAGATATGGAAATACAATAATAACACAGACTGCTATATGATAACAGATATGGAAAATGTAATAATAACACAGACTGATATAACAGATATGGAAAATACAATAGTAACGCAGACTGCTATATGATAACAGATATGGAAAATACAATAATAACACAGAATGCTATATGATAACAGATATGGAAAATACAATAATAACACAGACTGCTATATGATAACAGATATGGAAAATACAATAGTAACGCAGACTGCTATATGATAACAGATATGGAAAATGCAATAATAACACAGACTGCTATATGATAACAGATATGGAAAATACAATAATAACACAGACTGATATATGATAACAGATATGGAAATACAATAATAACAGACTGCTATATGATAACAGATATGGAAAATACAATAATAACACAGACTGCTATATGATAACAGATATGGAAAATACAATAATAACACAGACTGCTATATGATAACAGATATGGAAATACAATAATAACACAGACTTCTATATGATAACAGATATGGAAATACAATAATAACGCAGACTGCTATATGATAACAGATATGGAAAATACAATAATAACGCAGACTGCAATATTATAACAGATATGGAAAATGCAATAATAACGCAGACTGCTATATGATAACAGATATGTTAAATACAATAATAACGCAGAGACTGCTATATGATAACAGATATGGAAAATACAATAATAATGCAGACTGCTATATGATAACAGATATGGAAATACAATAATAACACAGACTGCTATATGATAACAGATATGGAAAATACAATAATAACACAGACTGCTATATGATAACAGATATGGAAAATGCAATAATAACACAGACTGCTATATGATAACAGATATGGAAAATACAATAATAACACAGATTGCTATATGATAACAGATATGGAAATACAATAATAACACAGACTTCTATATGATAACAGATATGGAAATACAATAATAACGCAGACTGCTATATGATAACAGATATGGAAAATACAATAATAACGCAGACTGCAATATTATAACAGATATGGAAAATGCAATAATAACGCAGACTGCTATATGATAACAGATATGTTAAATACAATAATAACGCAGAGACTGCTATATGATAACAGATATGGAAAATACAATAATAATGCAGACTGCTATATGATAACAGATATGGAAATACAATAATAACACAGACTGCTATATGATAACAGATATGGAAATACAATAATAACACAGACTGCTATATGATAACAGATATGGAAATACAATAATAACACAGACTGCGAAATGATAACAGATATGGAAAATACAATAATAACGCAGACTGCTATATGATAACAGATATGGAAATACAATAATAACACAGACTGCTATATGATAACAGATATGTTAAATACAATAATAATGCAGAGACTGCTATATGATAACAGATATGGAAATACAATAATAACACAGACTGCTATATGATAACAGATATGGAAAATACAATAATAACACAGACTGCTATATGATAACAGATATGGAAATACAATAATAACACAGACTGCTATATGATAACAGATATGGAAATACAATAATAACACAGACTGCTATATGATAACAGATATGGAAAATACAATAATAACACAGACTGCTATATGATAACAGATATGGAAAATACAATAATAATGCAGACTGCTATATGATAACAGATATGGAAATACAATAATAACACAGACTGCTATATGATAACAGATATGGAAAATACAATAATAACACAGACTGCTATATGATAACAGATATGGAAAATGCAATAATAACACAGACTGCTATATGATAACAGATATGGAAAATACAATAATAACACAGACTGTTATATGATAACAGATATGGAAATACAATAATAACACAGACTGCTATATGATAACAGATATGGAAATACAATAATAACACAGACTGCTATATGATAACAGATATGGAAAATACAATAATAACAGTCTGCTATATGATAACAGATATGGAAAATACAATAATAACACAGACTGCTATATGATAACAGATATGGAAAATGCAATAATAACACAGACTGCTATATGATAACAGATATAGAAAATACAATAATAACACAGACTGCTATATGATAACAGATATGGAAAATACAATAATAACACAGACTGCTATATGATAACAGATATGGAAAATACAATAATAACAGACTGCTATATGATAACAGATATGGAAATACAATAATAACACAGACTGCTATATGATAACAGATATGGAAAATACAATAATAACACAGACTGCTATATGATAACAGATATGGAAAATACAATAATAACACAGACTGCTATATGATAACAGATATGGAAAATACAATAATAACACAGTCTGCTATATGATAACAGATATGGAAAATGCAATAATAACACAGACTGCTATATGATAACAGATATGGAAAATACAATAATAACACAGACTGCTATATGATAACAGATATGGAAAATACAATAATAACACAGACTGCTATATGATAACAGATATGGAAAATACAATAATAACACAGACTGCTATATGATAACAGATATGGAAAATACAATAATAACACAGACTGTTATATGATAACAGATATGGAAAATACAATAATAACACAGTCTGCTATATGATAACAGATATGGAAAATGCAATAATAACACAGACTGCTATATGATAACAGATATGGAAATACAATAATAACACAGACTGCTATATGATAACAGATATGTAAAATACAATAATAACACAGACTGCTATATGATAACAGATATGGAAAATACAATAATAACACAGACTGCTATATGATAACAGATATGGAAAATGCAATAATAACACAGAGACTTCTATATGATAACAGATATGGAAAATACAATAATAACACAGACTGCTATATGTTAACAGATATGGAAAATACAATAATAACACAGACTGCTATATGATAACAGATATGGAAATACAATAATAACACAGACTGCTATATGATAACAGATATGGAAAATACAATAATAACACAGACTGCTATATGATAACAGATATGGAAAATACAATAATAACACAGACTGCTATATGATAACAGATATGGAAAATACAATAATAACACAGACTGCTATATGATAACAGATATGGAAAATACAATAATAACACAGACTGCTATATGATAACAGATATGGAAAATACAATAATAACACAGTCTGCTATATGATAACAGATATGGAAAATGCAATAATAACACAGACTGCTATATGATAACAGATATGGAAAATACAATAATAACACAGACTGCTATATGATAACAGATATGGAAAATACAATAATAACACAGTCTGCTATATGATAACAGATATGGAAAATACAATAATAACACAGACTGCTATATGATAACAGATATGGAAAATACAATAATAACACAGACTGCTATATGATAACAGATATGGAAAATACAATAATAACACAGACTTCTATATGATAACAGATATGGAAAATACAATAATAACACAGAATGCTATATGATAACAGATATGGAAAATACAATAGTAACGCAGACTGCTATATGATAACAGATATGGAAAATGCAATAATAACACAGACTGCTATATGATAACAGATATGGAAAATACAATAATAACACAGACTGCTATATGATAACAGATATGGAAAATACAATAATAACACAGACTGCTATATGATAACAGATATGGAAAATACAATAATAACACAGTCTGCTATATGATAACAGATATGGAAAATGCAATAATAACACAGACTGCTATATGATAACAGATATGGAAAATACAATAATAACACAGACTGCTATATGATAACAGATATGGAAAATACAATAATAACACAGTCTGCTATATGATAACAGATATGGAAAATACAATAATAACACAGACTGCTATATGATAACAGATATGGAAAATACAATAATAACACAGACTGCTATATGATAACAGATATGGAAAATACAATAATAACACAGACTTCTATATGATAACAGATATGGAAAATACAATAATAACACAGAATGCTATATGATAACAGATATGGAAAATACAATAGTAACGCAGACTGCTATATGATAACAGATATGGAAAATGCAATAATAACACAGACTGCTATATGATAACAGATATGGAAAATACAATAATAACACAGACTGCTATATGATAACAGATATGGAAATACAATAATAACAGACTGCTATATGATAACAGATATGGAAAATACAATAATAACACAGACTGCTATATGATAACAGATATGGAAAATACAATAATAACACAGACTGCTATATGATAACAGATATGGAAATACAATAATAACACAGACTGCTATATGATAACAGATATGGAAATACAATAATAACGCAGACTGCTATATGATAACAGATATGGAAAATACAATAATAACGCAGACTGCAATATTATAACAGATATGGAAAATACAATAATAACACAGACTGCTATATGATAACAGATATGGAAAATGCAATAATAACGCAGACTGCTATATGATAACAGATATGTTAAATACAATAATAACGCTGAGACTGCTATATGATAACAGATATGGAAAATACAATAATAATGCAGACTGCTATATGATAACAGATATGGAAATACAATAATAACACAGACTGCTATATGATAACAGATATGGAAAATACAATAATAACAGTCTGCTATATGATAACAGATATGGAAAATACAATAATAACACAGACTGCTATATGATAACAGATATGGAAAATGCAATAATAACACAGACTGCTATATGATAACAGATATAGAAAATACAATAATAACACAGACTGCTATATGATAACAGATATGGAAAATACAATAATAACACAGACTGCTATATGATAACAGATATGGAAAATACAATAATAACAGACTGCTATATGATAACAGATATGGAAATACAATAATAACACAGACTGCTATATGATAACAGATATGGAAAATACAATAATAACACAGACTGCTATATGATAACAGATATGGAAAATACAATAATAACACAGACTGCTATATGATAACAGATATGGAAAATACAATAATAACACAGTCTGCTATATGATAACAGATATGGAAAATGCAATAATAACACAGACTGCTATATGATAACAGATATGGAAAATACAATAATAACACAGACTGCTATATGATAACAGATATGGAAAATACAATAATAACACAGACTGCTATATGATAACAGATATGGAAAATACAATAATAACACAGACTGCTATATGATAACAGATATGGAAAATACAATAATAACACAGTCTGCTATATGATAACAGATATGGAAAATGCAATAATAACACAGACTGCTATATGATAACAGATATGGAAAATACAATAATAACACAGACTGCTATATGATAACAGATATGGAAATACAATAATAACGCAGACTGCTATATGATAACAGATATGGAAATACAATAATAACACAGACTGCTATATGATAACAGATATGGAAAATACAATAATAACACAGACTGCTATATGATAACAGATATGGAAAATACAATAATAACACAGTCTGCTATATGATAACAGATATGGAAAATGCAATAATAACACAGACTGCTATATGATAACAGATATGGAAAATGCAATAATAACACAGACTGCTATATGATAACAGATATGGAAAATATAATAATAACACAGTCTGCTATATGATAACAGATATGGAAAATACAATAATAACACAGAGTGCTATATGATAACAGATATGGAAAATACAATAATAACACAGACTGCTATATGATAACAGATATGGAAAATACAATAATAACACAGACTGCTATATGATAACAGATATGGAAAATACAATAATAACACAGTCTGCTATATGATAACAGATATGGAAATGCAATAATAACACAGACTGCTATATGATAACAGATATGGAAAATACAATAATAACACAGACTGCTATATGATAACAGATATGGAAAATACAATAATAACACAGACTGCTATATGATAACAGATATGGAAAATACAATAATAACACAGACTGCTATATGATAACAGATATGGAAAATACAATAATAACACAGTCTGCTATATGATAACAGATATGGAAAATGCAATAATAACACAGACTGCTATATGATAACAGATATGGAAAATACAATAATAACACAGACTGCTATATGATAACAGATATGGAAATACAATAATAACGCAGACTGCTATATGATAACAGATATGGAAATACAATAATAACGCAGACTGCTATATGATAACAGATATGGAAATACAATAATAACACAGACTGCTATATGATAACAGATATGGAAAATGTAATAATAACACAGACTGCTATATGATAACAGATATGGAAAATACAATAGTAACTCAGACTGCTATATGATAACAGATATGGAAAATGTAATAATAACACAGACTGCTATATGATAACAGATATGGAAAATACAATAGTAACGCAGACTGCTATATGATAACAGATATGGAAAATACAATAATAACACAGACTGTTATATGATAACAGATATGGAAAATACAATAATAACACAGTCTGCTATATGATAACAGATATGGAAAATACAATATTAACACAGACTGCTATATGATAACAGATATGGAAAATACAATAATAACACAGACTGCTATATGATAACAGATATGGAAAATACAATAATAACACAGACTGCTATATGATAACAGATATGGAAAATGCAATAATAACACAGACTGCTATATGATAACAGATATGGAAAATACAATAATAACGCAGACTGCTATATGATAACAGATATGGAAAATGCAATAATAACACAGAGACTTCTATATGATAACAGATATGGAAAATACAATAATAACACAGACTGCTATATGTTAACAGATATGGAAAATACAATAATAACACAGACTGCTATATGATAACAGATATGGAAATACAATAATAACACAGACTGCTATATGATAACAGATATGGAAAATACAATAATAACACAGACTGCTATATGATAACAGATATGGAAAATACAATAATAACACAGACTGCTATATGATAACAGATATGGAAAATACAATAATAACACAGACTGCTATATGATAACATATATGGAAAATACAATAATAACACAGACTGCTATATGATAACAGATATGGAAAATACAATAATAACACAGTCTGCTATATGATAACAGATATGGAAAATGCAATAATAACACAGACTGCTATATGATAACAGATATGGAAAATACAATAATAACACAGACTGCTATATGATAACAGATATGGAAAATACAATAATAACACAGTCTGCTATATGATAACAGATATGGAAAATACAATAATAACACAGACTGCTATATGATAACAGATATGGAAAATACAATAATAACACAGACTGCTATATGATAACAGATATGGAAAATACAATAATAACACAGACTGCTATATGATAACAGATATGGAAAATACAATAATAACACAGACTGCTATATGATAACAGATATGGAAAATACAATAATAACACAGTCTGCTATATGATGACAGATATGGAAAATGCAATAATAACACAGACTGCTATATGATAACAGATATGGAAAATACAATAATAACTCAGACTGCTATATGATAACAGATATGGAAATACAATAATAACGCAGACTGCTATATGATAACAGATATGGAAATACAATAATAACGCAGACTGCTATATGATAACAGATATGGAAATACAATAATAACACAGACTGCTATATGATAACAGATATGGAAAATGTAATAATAACACAGACTGCTATATGATAACAGATATGGAAAATACAATAGTAACGCAGACTGCTATATGATAACAGATATGGAAAATACAATAATAACACAGAATGCTATATGATAACAGATATGGAAAATACAATAGTAACGCAGACTGCTATATGATAACAGATATGGAAAATACAATAATAACACAGAATGCTATATGATAACAGATATGGAAAATACAATAATAACACAGACTGCTATATGATAACAGATATGGAAAATACAATAGTAACGCAGACTGCTATATGATAACAGATATGGAAATACAATAATAACGCAGACTGCTATATGATAACAGATATGGAAATACAATAATAACACAGACTGCTATATGATAACAGATATGGAAAATACAATAATAACACAGACTGCTATATGATAACAGATATGGAAAATACAATAATAACACAGAATGCTATATGATAACAGATATGGAAAATACAATAATAACACAGACTGCTATATGATAACAGATATGGAAAATACAATAATAACACAGTCTGCTATATGATAACAGATATGGAAAATGCAATAATAACACAGACTGCTATATGATAACAGATATGGAAAATACAATAATAACTCAGACTGCTATATGATAACAGATATGGAAATACAATAATAACGCAGACTGCTATATGATAACAGATATGGAAATACAATAATAACGCAGACTGCTATATGATAACAGATATGGAAATACAATAATAACACAGACTGCTATATGATAACAGATATGGAAAATGTAATAATAACACAGACTGATATATGATAACAGATATGGAAAATACAATAGTAACGCAGACTGCTATATGATAACAGATATGGAAAATACAATAATAACACAGAATGCTATATGATAACAGATATGGAAAATACAATAGTAACGCAGACTGCTATATGATAACAGATATGGAAAATACAATAATAACACAGAATGCTATATGATAACAGATATGGAAAATACAATAATAACACAGACTGCTATATGATAACAGATATGGAAAATACAATAGTAACGCAGACTGCTATATGATAACAGATATGGAAAATGCAATAATAACACAGACTGCTATATGATAACAGATATGGAAAATACAATAATAACACAGACTGATATATGATAACAGATATGGAAATACAATAATAACAGACTGCTATATGATAACAGATATGGAAAATACAATAATAACACAGACTGCTATATGATAACAGATATGGAAAATACAATAATAACACAGACTGCTATATGATAACAGATATGGAAATACAATAATAACACAGACTTCTATATGATAACAGATATGGAAATACAATAATAACGCAGACTGCTATATGATAACAGATATGGAAAATACAATAATAACGCAGACTGCAATATTATAACAGATATGGAAAATGCAATAATAACGCAGACTGCTATATGATAACAGATATGTTAAATACAATAATAACGCAGAGACTGCTATATGATAACAGATATGGAAAATACAATAATAATGCAGACTGCTATATGATAACAGATATGGAAATACAATAATAACACAGACTGCTATATGATAACAGATATGGAAAATACAATAATAACACAGACTGCTATATGATAACAGATATGGAAAATGCAATAATAACACAGACTGCTATATGATAACAGATATGGAAAATACAATAATAACACAGATTGCTATATGATAACAGATATGGAAATACAATAATAACACAGACTTCTATATGATAACAGATATGGAAATACAATAATAACGCAGACTGCTATATGATAACAGATATGGAAAATACAATAATAACGCAGACTGCAATATTATAACAGATATGGAAAATGCAATAATAACGCAGACTGCTATATGATAACAGATATGTTAAATACAATAATAACGCAGAGACTGCTATATGATAACAGATATGGAAAATACAATAATAATGCAGACTGCTATATGATAACAGATATGGAAATACAATAATAACACAGACTGCTATATGATAACAGATATGGAAATACAATAATAACACAGACTGCTATATGATAACAGATATGGAAATACAATAATAACACAGACTGCGAAATGATAACAGATATGGAAAATACAATAATAACGCAGACTGCTATATGATAACAGATATGGAAATACAATAATAACACAGACTGCTATATGATAACAGATATGTTAAATACAATAATAACGCAGAGACTGCTATATGATAACAGATATGGAAATACAATAATAACACAGACTGCTATATGATAACAGATATGGAAAATACAATAATAACACAGACTGCTATATGATAACAGATATGGAAATACAATAATAACACAGACTGCTATATGATAACAGATATGGAAATACAATAATAACACAGACTGCTATATGATAACAGATATGGAAAATACAATAATAACACAGACTGCTATATGATAACAGATATGGAAAATACAATAATAATGCAGACTGCTATATGATAACAGATATGGAAATACAATAATAACACAGACTGCTATATGATAACAGATATGGAAAATACAATAATAACACAGACTGCTATATGATAACAGATATGGAAAATGCAATAATAACACAGACTGCTATATGATAACAGATATGGAAAATACAATAATAACACAGATTGCTATATGATAACAGATATGGAAATACAATAATAACACAGACTTCTATATGATAACAGATATGGAAATACAATAATAACGCAGACTGCTATATGATAACAGATATGGAAAATACAATAATAACGCAGACTGCAATATTATAACAGATATGGAAAATGCAATAATAACGCAGACTGCTATATGATAACAGATATGTTAAATACAATAATAACGCAGAGACTGCTATATGATAACAGATATGGAAAATACAATAATAATGCAGACTGCTATATGATAACAGATATGGAAATACAATAATAACACAGACTGCTATATGATAACAGATATGGAAATACAATAATAACACAGACTGCTATATGATAACAGATATGGAAATACAATAATAACACAGACTGCGATATGATAACAGATATGGAAAATACAATAATAACGCAGACTGCTATATGATAACAGATATGGAAATACAATAATAACACAGACTGCTATATGATAACAGATATGTTAAATACAATAATAACGCAGAGACTGCTATATGATAACAGATATGGAAATACAATAATAACACAGACTGCTATATGATAACAGATATGGAAAATACAATAATAACGCAGAGACTGCTATATGATAACAGATATGGAAATACAATAATAACACAGACTGCTATATGATAACAGATATGGAAATACAATAATAACACAGACTGCTATATGATAACAGATATGGAAAATACAATAATAACACAGACTGCTATATGATAACAGATATGGAAAATGCAATAATAACACAGACTGCTATATGATAACAGATATGGAAAATACAATAATAACACAGACTGCTATATGATAACAGATATGGAAATACAATAATAACACAGACTTCTATATGATAACAGATATGGAAATACAATAATAACGCAGACTGCTATATGATAACAGATATGGAAAATACAATAATAACGCAGACTGCAATATTATAACAGATATGGAAAATGCAATAATAACGCAGACTGCTATATGATAACAGATATGTTAAATACAATAATAACGCAGAGACTGCTATATGATAACAGATATGGAAAATACAATAATAATGCAGACTGCTATATGATAACAGATATGGAAATACAATAATAACACAGACTGCTATATGATAACAGATATGGAAAATACAATAATAACACAGACTGCTATATGATAACAGATATGGAAAATGCAATAATGACACAGACTGCTATATGATAACAGATATGGAAAATACAATAATAACAACACAGACTGCTATATGATAACAGATATGGAAAATGCAATAATAACACAGACTGCTATATGATAACAGATATGGAAAATACAATAATAACACAGATTGCTATATGATAACAGATATGGAAAATACAATAATAACACAGACTGCTATATGATAACAGATATGGAAAATACAATAATAACACAGACTGCTATATGATAACAGATATGGAAAATACAATAATAACACAGACTGCTATATGATAACAGATATGGAAAATACAATAATAACACAGACTGCTATATGATAACAGATATGGAAAATACAATAATAACACAGTCTGCTATATGATAACAGATATGGAAAATGCAATAATAACACAGACTGCTATATGATAACAGATATGGAAAATACAATAATAACACAGACTGCTATATGATAACAGATATGGAAAATACAATAATAACACAGTCTGCTATATGATAACAGATATGGAAAATACAATAATAACACAGACTGCTATATGATAACAGATATGGAAAATACAATAATAACACAGACTGCTATATGATAACAGATATGGAAAATACAATAATAACACAGTCTGCTATATGATAACAGATATGGAAAATGCAATAATAACACAGACTGCTATATGATAACAGATATGGAAAATACAATAATAACACAGACTGCTATATGATAACAGATATGGAAATACAATAATAACGCAGACTGCTATATGATAACAGATATGGAAATACAATAATAACGCAGACTGCTATATGATAACAGATATGGAAATACAATAATAACACAGACTGCTATATGATAACAGATATGGAAAATGTAATAATAACACAGACTGCTATATGATAACAGATATGGAAAATACAATAGTAACGCAGACTGCTATATGATAACAGATATGGAAAATACAATAATAACACAGAATGCTATATGATAACAGATATGGAAAATACAATAATAACACAGACTGCTATATGATAACAGATATGGAAATACAATAATAACGCAGACTGCTATATGATAACAGATTTGGAAATACAATAATAACGCAGACTGCTATATGATAACAGATATGGAAATACAATAATAACACAGACTGCTATATGATAACAGATATGGAAAATGTAATAATAACACAGACTGCTATATGATAACAGATATGGAAAATACAATAGTAACGCAGACTGCTATATGATAACAGATATGGAAAATACAATAATAACACAGAATGCTATATGATAACAGATATGGAAATACAATAATAACGCAGACTGCTATATGATAACAGATATGGAAATACAATAATAACGCAGACTGCTATATGATAACAGATATGGAAAATACAATAATAACACAGACTACTATATGATAACAGATATGGAAAATACAATAATAACACAGAATGCTATATGATAACAGATATGGAAAATACAATAGTAACGCAGACTGCTATATGATAACAGATATGGAAAATGCAATAATAACACAGACTGCTATATGATAACAGATATGGAAAATACAACAATAACACAGACTGCTATATGATAACAGATATGGAAATACAATAATAACAGACTGCTATATGATAACAGATATGGAAAATACAATAATAACACAGACTGCTATATGATAACAGATATGGAAAATACAATAGTAACGCAGACTGCTATATGATAACAGATATGGAAAATACAATAATAACACAGAATGCTATATGATAACAGATATGGAAATACAATAATAACGCAGACTGCTATATGATAACAGATATGGAAATACAATAATAACGCAGACTGCTATATGATAACAGATATGGAAAATACAATAATAACACAGACTACTATATGATAACAGATATGGAAAATACAATAATAACACAGAATGCTATATGATAACAGATATGGAAAATACAATAGTAACGCAGACTGCTATATGATAACAGATATGGAAAATGCAATAATAACACAGACTGCTATATGATAACAGATATGGAAAATACAACAATAACACAGACTGCTATATGATAACAGATATGGAAATACAATAATAACAGACTGCTATATGATAACAGATATGGAAAATACAATAATAACACAGACTGCTATATGATAACAGATATGGAAAATACAATAATAACACAGACTGCTATATGATAACAGATATGGAAATACAATAATAACACAGACTGCTATATGATAACAGATATGGAAAATACAATAATAACACAGACTGCTATATGATAACAGATATGGAAATACAATAATAACACAGACTGCTATATGATAACAGATATGGAAAATACAATAATAACACAGACTGCTATATGATAACAGATATGGAAAATGCAATAATAACACAGACTGCTATATGATAACAGATATGGAAAATACAATAATAACACAGACTGCTATATGATAACAGATATGGAAATACAATAATAACACAGACTTCTATATGATAACAGATATGGAAATACAATAATAACGCAGACTGCTATATGATAACAGATATGGAAAATACAATAATAACGCAGACTGCAATATTATAACAGATATGGAAAATGCAATAATAACGCAGACTGCTATATGATAACAGATATGTTAAATACAATAATAACGCAGAGACTGCTATATGATAACAGATATGGAAATACAATAATAACACAGACTGCTATATGATAACAGATATGGAAAATACAATAATAACACAGACTGCTATATGATAACAGATATGGAAAATGCAATAATAACACAGACTGCTATATGATAACAGATATGGAAAATACAATAATAACACAGACTGCTATATGATAACAGATATGGAAAATGCAATAATAACACAGACTGCTATATGATAACAGATATGGAAAATACAATAATAACACAGATTGCTATATGATAACAGATATGGAAAATACAATAATAACACAGACTGCTATATGATAACAGATATGGAAAATACAATAATAACACAGACTGCTATATGATAACAGATATGGAAATACAATAATAACACAGACTGCTATATTATAACAGATATGGAAAATACAATAATAACACAGACTGCTATATGATAACAGATATGGAAAATACAATAATAACACAGACTGCTATATGATAACAGATATGGAAAATACAATAATAACACAGTCTGCTATATGATAACAGATATGGAAAATGCAATAATAACACAGACTGCTATATGATAACAGATATGGAAAATACAATAATAACACAGACTGCTATATGATAACAGATATGGAAAATACAATAATAACACAGTCTGCTATATGATAACAGATATGGAAAATACAATAATAACACAGACTGCTATATGATAACAGATATGGAAAATACAATAATAACACAGACTGCTATATGATAACAGATATGGAAAATACAATAATAACACAGTCTGCTATATGATAACAGATATGGAAAATGCAATAATAACACAGACTGCTATATGATAACAGATATGGAAAATACAATAATAACACAGACTGCTATATGATAACAGATATGGAAATACAATAATAACGCAGACTGCTATATGATAACAGATATGGAAATACAATAATAACGCAGACTGCTATATGATAACAGATATGGAAATACAATAATAACACAGACTGCTATATGATAACAGATATGGAAAATGTAATAATAACACAGACTGCTATATGATAACAGATATGGAAAATACAATAGTAACGCAGACTGCTATATGATAACAGATATGGAAAATACAATAATAACACAGAATGCTATATGATAACAGATATGGAAAATACAATAATAACACAGACTGCTATATGATAACAGATATGGAAATACAATAATAACGCAGACTGCTATATGATAACAGATATGGAAATACAATAATAACGCAGACTGCTATATGATAACAGATATGGAAATACAATAATAACACAGACTGCTATATGATAACAGATATGGAAAATGTAATAATAACACAGACTGCTATATGATAACAGATATGGAAAATACAATAGTAACGCAGACTGCTATATGATAACAGATATGGAAAATACAATAATAACACAGAATGCTATATGATAACAGATATGGAAATACAATAATAACGCAGACTGCTATATGATAACAGATATGGAAATACAATAATAACGCAGACTGCTATATGATAACAGATATGGAAAATACAATAATAACACAGACTGCTATATGATAACAGATATGGAAAATACAATAATAACACAGAATGCTATATGATAACAGATATGGAAAATACAATAGTAACGCAGACTGCTATATGATAACAGATATGGAAAATACAATAATAACACAGAATGCTATATGATAACAGATATGGAAAATACAATAATAACGCAGACTGCTATATGATAACAGATATGGAAATACAATAATAACGCAGACTGCTATATGATAACAGATATGGAAAATACAATAATAACACAGACTACTATATGATAACAGATATGGAAAATACAATAATAACACAGACTGCTATATGATAACAGATATGGAAAATACAATAATAACACAGAATGCTATATGATAACAGATATGGAAAATACAATAGTAACGCAGACTGCTATATGATAACAGATATGGAAAATGCAATAATAACACAGACTGCTATATGATAACAGATATGGAAAATACAACAATAACACAGACTGCTATATGATAACAGATATGGAAATACAATAATAACAGACTGCTATATGATAACAGATATGGAAAATACAATAATAACACAGACTGCTATATGATAACAGATATGGAAAATACAATAATAACACAGACTGCTATATGATAACAGATATGGAAATACAATAATAACACAGACTGCTATATGATAACAGATATGGAAATACAATAATAACGCAGACTGCTATATGATAACAGATATGTTAAATACAATAATAATGCAGAGACTGCTATATGATAACAGATATGGAAAATACAATAATAATGCAGACTGCTATATGATAACAGATATGGAAATACAATAATAACACAGACTGCTATATTATAACAGATATGGAAAATACAATAATAACAGTCTGCTATATGATAACAGATATGGAAAATACAATAATAACACAGACTGCTATATGATAACAGATATGGAAAATGCAATAATAACACAGACTGCTATATGATAACAGATATGGAAAATACAATAATAACACAGACTGCTATATGATAACAGATATGGAAATACAATAATAACACAGACTGCTATATGATAACAGATATGGAAAATACAATAATAACAGTCTGCTATATGATAACAGATATGGAAAATACAATAATAACACAGAGACTGCTATATGATAACAGATATGGAAAATACAATAATAACACAGACTGCTATATGATAACAGATATGGAAAATACAATAATAACACATACTGCTATATGATAACAGGTATGGAAAATACAATAATAACACAGACTGCTATATGATAACAGATATGGAAAATACAATAATAACACAGACTGCTATATGATAACAGATATGGAAATACAATAATAACACAGACTGCTATATGATAACAGATATGGAAAATACAATAATAACACAGACTGCTATATGATAACAGATATGGAAAATACAATAATAATGCAGACTGCTATATGATAACAGATATGGAAAATACAATAATAACACAGACTGCTATATGATAACAGATATGAGAATACAATAATAATGCAGACTGCTATATGATAACAGATATGGAAAATACAATAATAATACAGACTGCTATATGATAACAGATATGGAAAATACAATAATAACACAGACTGCTATATGATAACAGATATGGAAAATACAATAATAACACAGACTGCTATATGATAACAGATATGGAAAATACAATAATAACACAGACTGCTATATGATAACAGATATGGAAAATACAATAGTAACGCAGACTGCTATATGATAACAGATATGGAAATACAAAAATAACGCAGACTGCTATATGATAACAGATATGGAAATACAATAATAACACAGACTGCTATATGATAACAGATATGGAAAATTCAATAATAATGCAGACTGCTATATGATAACAGATATGGAAAATACAATAATAACAGACTGCTATATGATAACAGATATAGAAATACAATAATAACACAGACTGCTATATGATAACAGATATGGAAAATACAATAATAACACAGAGACTGCTATATGATAACAGATATGGAAAATACAATAATAACACAGACTGCTATATGATAACAGATATGGAAAATACAATAATAACACAGAATGCTATATGATAACAGATATGGAAAATTCAATAATAGCGCAGAGACTGCTATATGATAACAGATATGGAAAATACAATAATAACACAGACTGCTATATGATAACAGATATGGAAAATACAATAATAACACAGACTGCTATATGATAACAGATATGAGAATACAATAATAACGCAGACTGCTATATGATAACAGATATGGAAAATACAATAATAACACAGACTGCTATATGATAACAGATATGGAAATACAATAATAATACAGACTGCTATATGATAACAGATATGGAAAATACAATAATAACACAGAACGCTATATGATAACAGATATGGAAAATACAATAATAACACAGACTGCTATATGATAACAGATATGGAAAATACAATAGTAACGCAGACTGCTATATGATAACAGATATGGAAAATACAATAGTAACGCAGACTGCTATATGATAACAGATATGGAAATACAATAATAACGCAGACTGCTATATGATAACAGATATGGAAATACAATAATAACACAGACTGCTATATGATAACAGATATGGAAAATACAATAATAATGCAGACTGCTATATGATAACAGATATGGAAAATTCAATAATAATGCAGACTGCTATATGATAACAGATATGGAAAATACAATAATAACACAGAGACTGCTATATGATAACAGATATGGAAAATACAATAATAACACAGACTGCTATATGATAACAGATATGGAAAATACAATAATAACACAGAATGCTATATGATAACAGATATGGAAAATTCAATAATAACGCAGAGACTGCTATATGATAACAGATATGGAAAATACAATAATAACACAGACTGCTATATGATAACAGATATGGAAAATACAATAATAACACAGTCTGCTATATGATAACAGATATGGAAAATACAATAATAACACAGACTGCTATATGATAACAGATATGGAAAATACAATAATAACACAGACTGCTATATGATAACAGATATCGAAAATACAATAGTAACGCAGACTGCTATATGATAACAGATATAGAAATACAATAATAACACAGAATGCTATATGATAACAGATATGGAAAATTCAATAATAACGCAGAGACTGCTATATGATAACAGATATGGAAAATACAATAATAACACAGACTGCTATATGATAACAGATATGGAAAATACAATAATAACACAGTCTGCTATATGATAACAGATATGGAAAATACAATAATAACACAGACTGCTATATGATAACAGATATGGAAAATACAATAATAACACAGTCTGCTATATGATAACAGATATGGAAATGCAATAATAACACAGACTGCTATATGATAACAGATATGGAAAATACAATAATAACACAGACTGCTATATGATAACAGATATGGAAAATACAATAATAACACAGACTGCTATATGATAACAGATATGGAAAATACAATAATAACACAGACTGCTATATGATAACAGATATGGAAAATACAATAATAACACAGTCTGCTATATGATAACAGATATGGAAAATGCAATAATAACACAGACTGCTATATGATAACAGATATGGAAAATACAATAATAACACAGACTGCTATATGATAACAGATATGGAAATACAATAATAACGCAGACTGCTATATGATAACAGATATGGAAATACAATAATAACGCAGACTGCTATATGATAACAGATATGGAAATACAATAATAACACAGACTGCTATATGATAACAGATATGGAAAATGTAATAATAACACAGACTGCTATATGATAACAGATATGGAAAATACAATAGTAACTCAGACTGCTATATGATAACAGATATGGAAAATACAATAATATCACAGACTGCTATATGATAACAGATATGGAAAATACAATATTAACACAGACTGCTATATGATAACAGATATGGAAATACAATAATAACACAGATTGCTATATGATAACAGATATGGAAAATGTAATAATAACACAGACTGCTATATGATAACAGATATGGAAAATACAATAGTAACGCAGACTGCTATATGATAACAGATATGGAAAATACAATAATAACACAGACTGTTATATGATAACAGATATGGAAAATACAATAATAACACAGTCTGCTATATGATAACAGATATGGAAAATACAATATTAACACAGACTGCTATATGATAACAGATATGGAAAATACAATAATAACACAGACTGCTATATGATAACAGATATGGAAAATACAATAATAACACAGACTGCTATATGATAACAGATATGGAAAATGCAATAATAACACAGACTGCTATATGATAACAGATATGGAAAATACAATAATAACGCAGACTGCTATATGATAACAGATATGGAAAATGCAATAATAACACAGAGACTTCTATATGATAACAGATATGGAAAATACAATAATAACACAGACTGCTATATGTTAACAGATATGGAAAATACAATAATAACACAGACTGCTATATGATAACAGATATGGAAATACAATAATAACACAGACTGCTATATGATAACAGATATGGAAAATACAATAATAACACAGACTGCTATATGATAACAGATATGGAAAATACAATAATAACACAGACTGCTATATGATAACAGATATGGAAAATACAATAATAACACAGACTGCTATATGATAACATATATGGAAAATACAATAATAACACAGACTGCTATATGATAACAGATATGGAAAATACAATAATAACACAGTCTGCTATATGATAACAGATATGGAAAATGCAATAATAACACAGACTGCTATATGATAACAGATATGGAAAATACAATAATAACACAGACTGCTATATGATAACAGATATGGAAAATACAATAATAACACAGTCTGCTATATGATAACAGATATGGAAAATACAATAATAACACAGACTGCTATATGATAACAGATATGGAAAATACAATAATAACACAGACTGCTATATGATAACAGATATGGAAAATACAATAATAACACAGACTGCTATATGATAACAGATATGGAAAATACAATAATAACACAGTCTGCTATATGATGACAGATATGGAAAATGCAATAATAACACAGACTGCTATATGATAACAGATATGGAAAATACAATAATAACTCAGACTGCTATATGATAACAGATATGGAAATACAATAATAACGCAGACTGCTATATGATAACAGATATGGAAATACAATAATAACGCAGACTGCTATATGATAACAGATATGGAAATACAATAATAACACAGACTGCTATATGATAACAGATATGGAAAATGTAATAATAACACAGACTGCTATATGATAACAGATATGGAAAATACAATAGTAACGCAGACTGCTATATGATAACAGATATGGAAAATACAATAATAACACAGAATGCTATATGATAACAGATATGGAAAATACAATAGTAACGCAGACTGCTATATGATAACAGATATGGAAAATACAATAATAACACAGAATGCTATATGATAACAGATATGGAAAATACAATAATAACACAGACTGCTATATGATAACAGATATGGAAAATACAATAGTAACGCAGACTGCTATATGATAACAGATATGGAAATACAATAATAACGCAGACTGCTATATGATAACAGATATGGAAATACAATAATAACACAGACTGCTATATGATAACAGATATGGAAAATACAATAATAACACAGACTGCTATATGATAACAGATATGGAAAATACAATAATAACACAGAATGCTATATGATAACAGATATGGAAAATACAATAATAACACAGACTGCTATATGATAACAGATATGGAAAATACAATAATAACACAGTCTGCTATATGATAACAGATATGGAAAATGCAATAATAACACAGACTGCTATATGATAACAGATATGGAAAATACAATAATAACTCAGACTTCTATATGATAACAGATATGGAAATACAATAATAACGCAGACTGCTATATGATAACAGATATGGAAATACAATAATAACGCAGACTGCTATATGATAACAGATATGGAAATACAATAATAACACAGACTGCTATATGATAACAGATATGGAAAATGTAATAATAACACAGACTGATATATGATAACAGATATGGAAAATACAATAGTAACGCAGACTGCTATATGATAACAGATATGGAAAATACAATAATAACACAGAATGCTATATGATAACAGATATGGAAAATACAATAGTAACGCAGACTGCTATATGATAACAGATATGGAAAATACAATAATAACACAGAATGCTATATGATAACAGATATGGAAAATACAATAATAACACAGACTGCTATATGATAACAGATATGGAAAATACAATAGTAACGCAGACTGCTATATGATAACAGATATGGAAAATGCAATAATAACACAGACTGCTATATGATAACAGATATGGAAAATACAATAATAACACAGACTGATATATGATAACAGATATGGAAATACAATAATAACAGACTGCTATATGATAACAGATATGGAAAATACAATAATAACACAGACTGCTATATGATAACAGATATGGAAAATACAATAATAACACAGACTGCTATATGATAACAGATATGGAAATACAATAATAACACAGACTTCTATATGATAACAGATATGGAAATACAATAATAACGCAGACTGCTATATGATAACAGATATGGAAAATACAATAATAACGCAGACTGCAATATTATAACAGATATGGAAAATGCAATAATAACGCAGACTGCTATATGATAACAGATATGTTAAATACAATAATAACGCAGAGACTGCTATATGATAACAGATATGGAAAATACAATAATAATGCAGACTGCTATATGATAACAGATATGGAAATACAATAATAACACAGACTGCTATATGATAACAGATATGGAAAATACAATAATAACACAGACTGCTATATGATAACAGATATGGAAAATGCAATAATAACACAGACTGCTATATGATAACAGATATGGAAAATACAATAATAACACAGATTGCTATATGATAACAGATATGGAAATACAATAATAACACAGACTTCTATATGATAACAGATATGGAAATACAATAATAACGCAGACTGCTATATGATAACAGATATGGAAAATAAAATAATAACGCAGACAGCAATATGATAACAGATATGGAAATACAATAATAACACAGACTGCTATATGATAACAGATATGGAAATACAATAATAACACAGACTGCTATATGATAACAGATATGGAAATACAATAATAACACAGACTGCGAAATGATAACAGATATGGAAAATACAATAATAACGCAGACTGCTATATGATAACAGATATGGAAATACAATAATAACACAGACTGCTATATGATAACAGATATGGAAAATACAATAATAACACAGACTGCTATATGATAACAGATATGGAAAATGCAATAATAACACAGACTGCTATATGATAACAGATATGGAAAATACAATAATAACACAGATTGCTATATGATAACAGATATGGAAATACAATAATAACACAGACTTCTATATGATAACAGATATGGAAATACAATAATAACGCAGACTGCTATATGATAACAGATATGGAAAATACAATAATAACGCAGACTGCAATATTATAACAGATATGGAAAATGCAATAATAACGCAGACTGCTATATGATAACAGATATGTTAAATACAATAATAACGCAGAGACTGCTATATGATAACAGATATGGAAAATACAATAATAATGCAGACTGCTATATGATAACAGATATGGAAATACAATAATAACACAGACTGCTATATGATAACAGATATGGAAATACAATAATAACACAGACTGCTATATGATAACAGATATGGAAATACAATAATAACACAGACTGCGATATGATAACAGATATGGAAAATACAATAATAACGCAGACTGCTATATGATAACAGATATGGAAATACAATAATAACACAGACTGCTATATGATAACAGATATGTTAAATACAATAATAACGCAGAGACTGCTATATGATAACAGATATGGAAATACAATAATAACACAGACTGCTATATGATAACAGATATGGAAAATACAATAATAACGCAGAGACTGCTATATGATAACAGATATGGAAATACAATAATAACACAGACTGCTATATGATAACAGATATGGAAATACAATAATAACACAGACTGCTATATGATAACAGATATGGAAAATACAATAATAACACAGACTGCTATATGATAACAGATATGGAAAATGCAATAATAACACAGACTGCTATATGATAACAGATATGGAAAATACAATAATAACACAGACTGCTATATGATAACAGATATGGAAATACAATAATAACACAGACTTCTATATGATAACAGATATGGAAATACAATAATAACGCAGACTGCTATATGATAACAGATATGGAAAATACAATAATAACTCAGACTGCAATATTATAACAGATATGGAAAATGCAATAATAACGCAGACTGCTATATGATAACAGATATGTTAAATACAATAATAACGCAGAGACTGCTATATGATAACAGATATGGAAAATACAATAATAATGCAGACTGCTATATGATAACAGATATGGAAATACAATAATAACACAGACTGCTATATGATAACAGATATGGAAAATACAATAATAACACAGACTGCTATATGATAACAGATATGGAAAATGCAATAATAACACAGACTGCTATATGATAACAGATATGGAAAATACAATAATAACAACACAGACTGCTATATGATAACAGATATGGAAAATGCAATAATAACACAGACTGCTATATGATAACAGATATGGAAAATACAATAATAACACAGATTGCTATATGATAACAGATATGGAAAATACAATAATAACACAGACTGCTATATGATAACAGATATGGAAAATACAATAATAACACAGACTGCTATATGATAACAGATATGGAAAATACAATAATAACACAGACTGCTATATGATAACAGATATGGAAAATACAATAATAACACAGACTGCTATATGATAACAGATATGGAAAATACAATAATAACACAGTCTGCTATATGATAACAGATATGGAAAATGCAATAATAACACAGACTGCTATATGATAACAGATATGGAAAATACAATAATAACACAGACTGCTATATGATAACAGATATGGAAAATACAATAATAACACAGTCTGCTATATGATAACAGATATGGAAAATACAATAATAACACAGACTGCTATATGATAACAGATATGGAAAATACAATAATAACACAGACTGCTATATGATAACAGATATGGAAAATACAATAATAACACAGTCTGCTATATGATAACAGATATGGAAAATGCAATAATAACACAGACTGCTATATGATAACAGATATGGAAAATACAATAATAACACAGACTGCTATATGATAACAGATATGGAAATACAATAATAACGCAGACTGCTATATGATAACAGATATGGAAATACAATAATAACGCAGACTGCTATATGATAACAGATATGGAAATACAATAATAACACAGACTGCTATATGATAACAGATATGGAAAATGTAATAATAACACAGACTGCTATATGATAACAGATATGGAAAATACAATAGTAACGCAGACTGCTATATGATAACAGATATGGAAAATACAATAATAACACAGAATGCTATATGATAACAGATATGGAAAATACAATAATAACACAGACTGCTATATGATAACAGATATGGAAATACAATAATAACGCAGACTGCTATATGATAACAGATTTGGAAATACAATAATAACGCAGACTGCTATATGATAACAGATATGGAAATACAATAATAACACAGACTGCTATATGATAACAGATATGGAAAATGTAATAATAACACAGACTGCTATATGATAACAGATATGGAAAATACAATAGTAACGCAGACTGCTATATGATAACAGATATGGAAAATACAATAATAACACAGACTGCTATATGATAACAGATATGGAAAATGTAATAATAACACAGACTGCTATATGATAACAGATATGGAAAATACAATAGTAACGCAGACTGCTATATGATAACAGATATGGAAATACAATAATAACGCAGACTGCTATATGATAACAGATATGGAAAATACAATAATAACACAGACTACTATATGATAACAGATATGGAAAATACAATAATAACACAGAATGCTATATGATAACAGATATGGAAAATACAATAGTAACGCAGACTGCTATATGATAACAGATATGGAAAATGCAATAATAACACAGACTGCTATATGATAACAGATATGGAAAATACAACAATAACACAGACTGCTATATGATAACAGATATGGAAATACAATAATAACAGACTGCTATATGATAACAGATATGGAAAATACAATAATAACACAGACTGCTATATGATAACAGATATGGAAAATACAATAGTAACGCAGACTGCTATATGATAACAGATATGGAAAATACAATAATAACACAGAATGCTATATGATAACAGATATGGAAATACAATAATAACGCAGACTGCTATATGATAACAGATATGGAAATACAATAATAACGCAGACTGCTATATGATAACAGATATGGAAAATACAATAATAACACAGACTACTATATGATAACAGATATGGAAAATACAATAATAACACAGAATGCTATATGATAACAGATATGGAAAATACAATAGTAACGCAGACTGCTATATGATAACAGATATGGAAAATGCAATAATAACACAGACTGCTATATGATAACAGATATGGAAAATACAACAATAACACAGACTGCTATATGATAACAGATATGGAAATACAATAATAACAGACTGCTATATGATAACAGATATGGAAAATACAATAATAACACAGACTGCTATATGATAACAGATATGGAAAATACAATAATAACACAGACTGCTATATGATAACAGATATGGAAATACAATAATAACACAGACTGCTATATGATAACAGATATGGAAAATACAATAATAACACAGACTGCTATATGATAACAGATATGGAAATACAATAATAACACAGACTGCTATATGATAACAGATATGGAAAATACAATAATAACACAGACTGCTATATGATAACAGATATGGAAAATGCAATAATAACACAGACTGCTATATGATAACAGATATGGAAAATACAATAATAACACAGACTGCTATATGATAACAGATATGGAAATACAATAATAACACAGACTTCTATATGATAACAGATATGGAAATACAATAATAACGCAGACTGCTATATGATAACAGATATGGAAAATACAATAATAACGCAGACTGCAATATTATAACAGATATGGAAAATGCAATAATAACGCAGACTGCTATATGATAACAGATATGTTAAATACAATAATAACGCAGAGACTGCTATATGATAACAGATATGGAAATACAATAATAACACAGACTGCTATATGATAACAGATATGGAAAATACAATAATAACACAGACTGCTATATGATAACAGATATGGAAAATGCAATAATAACACAGACTGCTATATGATAACAGATATGGAAAATACAATAATAACACAGACTGCTATATGATAACAGATATGGAAAATGCAATAATAACACAGACTGCTATATGATAACAGATATGGAAAATACAATAATAACACAGATTGCTATATGATAACAGATATGGAAAATACAATAATAACACAGACTGCTATATGATAACAGATATGGAAAATACAATAATAACACAGACTGCTATATGATAACAGATATGGAAATACAATAATAACACAGACTGCTATATTATAACAGATATGGAAAATACAATAATAACACAGACTGCTATATGATAACAGATATGGAAAATACAATAATAACACAGACTGCTATATGATAACAGATATGGAAAATACAATAATAACACAGTCTGCTATATGATAACAGATATGGAAATACAATAATAACACAGACTTCTATATGATAACAGATATGGAAATACAATAATAACGCAGACTGCTATATGATAACAGATATGGAAAATACAATAATAACTCAGACTGCAATATTATAACAGATATGGAAAATGCAATAATAACGCAGACTGCTATATGATAACAGATATGTTAAATACAATAATAACGCAGAGACTGCTATATGATAACAGATATGGAAAATACAATAATAATGCAGACTGCTATATGATAACAGATATGGAAATACAATAATAACACAGACTGCTATATGATAACAGATATGGAAAATACAATAATAACACAGACTGCTATATGATAACAGATATGGAAAATGCAATAATAACACAGACTGCTATATGATAACAGATATGGAAAATACAATAATAACAACACAGACTGCTATATGATAACAGATATGGAAAATGCAATAATAACACAGACTGCTATATGATAACAGATATGGAAAATACAATAATAACACAGATTGCTATATGATAACAGATATGGAAAATACAATAATAACACAGACTGCTATATGATAACAGATATGGAAAATACAATAATAACACAGACTGCTATATGATAACAGATATGGAAAATACAATAATAACACAGACTGCTATATGATAACAGATATGGAAAATACAATAATAACACAGACTGCTATATGATAACAGATATGGAAAATACAATAATAACACAGTCTGCTATATGATAACAGATATGGAAAATGCAATAATAACACAGACTGCTATATGATAACAGATATGGAAAATACAATAATAACACAGACTGCTATATGATAACAGATATGGAAAATACAATAATAACACAGTCTGCTATATGATAACAGATATGGAAAATACAATAATAACACAGACTGCTATATGATAACAGATATGGAAAATACAATAATAACACAGACTGCTATATGATAACAGATATGGAAAATACAATAATAACACAGTCTGCTATATGATAACAGATATGGAAAATGCAATAATAACACAGACTGCTATATGATAACAGATATGGAAAATACAATAATAACACAGACTGCTATATGATAACAGATATGGAAATACAATAATAACGCAGACTGCTATATGATAACAGATATGGAAATACAATAATAACGCAGACTGCTATATGATAACAGATATGGAAATACAATAATAACACAGACTGCTATATGATAACAGATATGGAAAATGTAATAATAACACAGACTGCTATATGATAACAGATATGGAAAATACAATAGTAACGCAGACTGCTATATGATAACAGATATGGAAAATACAATAATAACACAGAATGCTATATGATAACAGATATGGAAAATACAATAATAACACAGACTGCTATATGATAACAGATATGGAAATACAATAATAACGCAGACTGCTATATGATAACAGATTTGGAAATACAATAATAACGCAGACTGCTATATGATAACAGATATGGAAATACAATAATAACACAGACTGCTATATGATAACAGATATGGAAAATGTAATAATAACACAGACTGCTATATGATAACAGATATGGAAAATACAATAGTAACGCAGACTGCTATATGATAACAGATATGGAAAATACAATAATAACACAGACTGCTATATGATAACAGATATGGAAAATGTAATAATAACACAGACTGCTATATGATAACAGATATGGAAAATACAATAGTAACGCAGACTGCTATATGATAACAGATATGGAAATACAATAATAACGCAGACTGCTATATGATAACAGATATGGAAAATACAATAATAACACAGACTACTATATGATAACAGATATGGAAAATACAATAATAACACAGAATGCTATATGATAACAGATATGGAAAATACAATAGTAACGCAGACTGCTATATGATAACAGATATGGAAAATGCAATAATAACACAGACTGCTATATGATAACAGATATGGAAAATACAACAATAACACAGACTGCTATATGATAACAGATATGGAAATACAATAATAACAGACTGCTATATGATAACAGATATGGAAAATACAATAATAACACAGACTGCTATATGATAACAGATATGGAAAATACAATAGTAACGCAGACTGCTATATGATAACAGATATGGAAAATACAATAATAACACAGAATGCTATATGATAACAGATATGGAAATACAATAATAACGCAGACTGCTATATGATAACAGATATGGAAATACAATAATAACGCAGACTGCTATATGATAACAGATATGGAAAATACAATAATAACACAGACTACTATATGATAACAGATATGGAAAATACAATAATAACACAGAATGCTATATGATAACAGATATGGAAAATACAATAGTAACGCAGACTGCTATATGATAACAGATATGGAAAATGCAATAATAACACAGACTGCTATATGATAACAGATATGGAAAATACAACAATAACACAGACTGCTATATGATAACAGATATGGAAATACAATAATAACAGACTGCTATATGATAACAGATATGGAAAATACAATAATAACACAGACTGCTATATGATAACAGATATGGAAAATACAATAATAACACAGACTGCTATATGATAACAGATATGGAAATACAATAATAACACAGACTGCTATATGATAACAGATATGGAAAATACAATAATAACACAGACTGCTATATGATAACAGATATGGAAATACAATAATAACACAGACTGCTATATGATAACAGATATGGAAAATACAATAATAACACAGACTGCTATATGATAACAGATATGGAAAATGCAATAATAACACAGACTGCTATATGATAACAGATATGGAAAATACAATAATAACACAGACTGCTATATGATAACAGATATGGAAATACAATAATAACACAGACTTCTATATGATAACAGATATGGAAATACAATAATAACGCAGACTGCTATATGATAACAGATATGGAAAATACAATAATAACGCAGACTGCAATATTATAACAGATATGGAAAATGCAATAATAACGCAGACTGCTATATGATAACAGATATGTTAAATACAATAATAACGCAGAGACTGCTATATGATAACAGATATGGAAATACAATAATAACACAGACTGCTATATGATAACAGATATGGAAAATACAATAATAACACAGACTGCTATATGATAACAGATATGGAAAATGCAATAATAACACAGACTGCTATATGATAACAGATATGGAAAATACAATAATAACACAGACTGCTATATGATAACAGATATGGAAAATGCAATAATAACACAGACTGCTATATGATAACAGATATGGAAAATACAATAATAACACAGATTGCTATATGATAACAGATATGGAAAATACAATAATAACACAGACTGCTATATGATAACAGATATGGAAAATACAATAATAACACAGACTGCTATATGATAACAGATATGGAAATACAATAATAACACAGACTGCTATATTATAACAGATATGGAAAATACAATAATAACACAGACTGCTATATGATAACAGATATGGAAAATACAATAATAACACAGACTGCTATATGATAACAGATATGGAAAATACAATAATAACACAGTCTGCTATATGATAACAGATATGGAAAATGCAATAATAACACAGACTGCTATATGATAACAGATATGGAAAATACAATAATAACACAGACTGCTATATGATAACAGATATGGAAAATACAATAATAACACAGTCTGCTATATGATAACAGATATGGAAAATACAATAATAACACAGACTGCTATATGATAACAGATATGGAAAATACAATAATAACACAGACTGCTATATGATAACAGATATGGAAAATACAATAATAACACAGTCTGCTATATGATAACAGATATGGAAAATGCAATAATAACACAGACTGCTATATGATAACAGATATGGAAAATACAATAATAACACAGACTGCTATATGATAACAGATATGGAAATACAATAATAACGCAGACTGCTATATGATAACAGATATGGAAATACAATAATAACGCAGACTGCTATATGATAACAGATATGGAAATACAATAATAACACAGACTGCTATATGATAACAGATATGGAAAATGTAATAATAACACAGACTGCTATATGATAACAGATATGGAAAATACAATAGTAACGCAGACTGCTATATGATAACAGATATGGAAAATACAATAATAACACAGAATGCTATATGATAACAGATATGGAAAATACAATAATAACACAGACTGCTATATGATAACAGATATGGAAATACAATAATAACGCAGACTGCTATATGATAACAGATATGGAAATACAATAATAACGCAGACTGCTATATGATAACAGATATGGAAATACAATAATAACACAGACTGCTATATGATAACAGATATGGAAAATGTAATAATAACACAGACTGCTATATGATAACAGATATGGAAAATACAATAGTAACGCAGACTGCTATATGATAACAGATATGGAAAATACAATAATAACACAGAATGCTATATGATAACAGATATGGAAATACAATAATAACGCAGACTGCTATATGATAACAGATATGGAAATACAATAATAACGCAGACTGCTATATGATAACAGATATGGAAAATACAATAATAACACAGACTGCTATATGATAACAGATATGGAAAATACAATAATAACACAGAATGCTATATGATAACAGATATGGAAAATACAATAGTAACGCAGACTGCTATATGATAACAGATATGGAAAATACAATAATAACACAGAATGCTATATGATAACAGATATGGAAAATACAATAATAACGCAGACTGCTATATGATAACAGATATGGAAATACAATAATAACGCAGACTGCTATATGATAACAGATATGGAAAATACAATAATAACACAGACTACTATATGATAACAGATATGGAAAATACAATAATAACACAGACTGCTATATGATAACAGATATGGAAAATACAATAATAACACAGAATGCTATATGATAACAGATATGGAAAATACAATAGTAACGCAGACTGCTATATGATAACAGATATGGAAAATGCAATAATAACACAGACTGCTATATGATAACAGATATGGAAAATACAACAATAACACAGACTGCTATATGATAACAGATATGGAAATACAATAATAACAGACTGCTATATGATAACAGATATGGAAAATACAATAATAACACAGACTGCTATATGATAACAGATATGGAAAATACAATAATAACACAGACTGCTATATGATAACAGATATGGAAATACAATAATAACACAGACTGCTATATGATAACAGATATGGAAATACAATAATAACGCAGACTGCTATATGATAACAGATATGTTAAATACAATAATAATGCAGAGACTGCTATATGATAACAGATATGGAAAATACAATAATAATGCAGACTGCTATATGATAACAGATATGGAAATACAATAATAACACAGACTGCTATATGATAACAGATATGGAAAATACAATAATAACAGTCTGCTATATGATAACAGATATGGAAAATACAATAATAACACAGACTGCTATATGATAACAGATATGGAAAATGCAATAATAACACAGACTGCTATATGATAACAGATATGGAAAATACAATAATAACACAGACTGCTATATGATAACAGATATGGAAATACAATAATAACACAGACTGCTATATGATAACAGATATGGAAAATACAATAATAACAGTCTGCTATATGATAACAGATATGGAAAATACAATAATAACACAGAGACTGCTATATGATAACAGATATGGAAAATACAATAATAACACAGACTGCTATATGATAACAGATATGGAAAATACAATAATAACACATACTGCTATATGATAACAGGTATGGAAAATACAATAATAACACAGACTGCTATATGATAACAGATATGGAAAATACAATAATAACACAGACTGCTATATGATAACAGATATGGAAATACAATAATAACACAGACTGCTATATGATAACAGATATGGAAAATACAATAATAACACAGACTGCTATATGATAACAGATATGGAAAATACAATAATAATGCAGACTGCTATATGATAACAGATATGGAAAATACAATAATAACACAGACTGCTATATGATAACAGATATGAGAATACAATAATAATGCAGACTGCTATATGATAACAGATATGGAAAATACAATAATAATACAGACTGCTATATGATAACAGATATGGAAAATACAATAATAACACAGACTGCTATATGATAACAGATATGGAAAATACAATAATAACACAGACTGCTATATGATAACAGATATGGAAAATACAATAATAACACAGACTGCTATATGATAACAGATATGGAAAATACAATAGTAACGCAGACTGCTATATGATAACAGATATGGAAAATACAATAGTAACGCAGACTGCTATATGATAACAGATATGGAAATACAAAAATAACGCAGACTGCTATATGATAACAGATATGGAAATACAATAATAACACAGACTGCTATATGATAACAGATATGGAAAATTCAATAATAATGCAGACTGCTATATGATAACAGATATGGAAAATACAATAATAACAGACTGCTATATGATAACAGATATAGAAATACAATAATAACACAGACTGCTATATGATAACAGATATGGAAAATACAATAATAACACAGAGACTGCTATATGATAACAGATATGGAAAATACAATAATAACACAGACTGCTATATGATAACAGATATGGAAAATACAATAATAACACAGAATGCTATATGATAACAGATATGGAAAATTCAATAATAGCGCAGAGACTGCTATATGATAACAGATATGGAAAATACAATAATAACACAGACTGCTATATGATAACAGATATGGAAAATACAATAATAACACAGACTGCTATATGATAACAGATATGAGAATACAATAATAACGCAGACTGCTATATGATAACAGATATGGAAAATACAATAATAACACAGACTGCTATATGATAACAGATATGGAAATACAATAATAATACAGACTGCTATATGATAACAGATATGGAAAATACAATAATAACACAGAATGCTATATGATAACAGATATGGAAAATACAATAATAACACAGACTGCTATATGATAACAGATATGGAAAATACAATAGTAACGCAGACTGCTATATGATAACAGATATGGAAAATACAATAGTAACGCAGACTGCTATATGATAACAGATATGGAAATACAATAATAACGCAGACTGCTATATGATAACAGATATGGAAATACAATAATAACACAGACTGCTATATGATAACAGATATGGAAAATACAATAATAATGCAGACTGCTATATGATAACAGATATGGAAAATTCAATAATAATGCAGACTGCTATATGATAACAGATATGGAAAATACAATAATAACACAGAGACTGCTATATGATAACAGATATGGAAAATACAATAATAACACAGACTGCTATATGATAACAGATATGGAAAATACAATAATAACACAGAATGCTATATGATAACAGATATGGAAAATTCAATAATAACGCAGAGACTGCTATATGATAACAGATATGGAAAATACAATAATAACACAGACTGCTATATGATAACAGATATGGAAAATACAATAATAACACAGTCTGCTATATGATAACAGATATGGAAAATACAATAATAACACAGACTGCTATATGATAACAGATATGGAAAATACAATAATAACACAGACTGCTATATGATAACAGATATCGAAAATACAATAGTAACGCAGACTGCTATATGATAACAGATATAGAAATACAATAATAACACAGAATGCTATATGATAACAGATATGGAAAATTCAATAATAACGCAGAGACTGCTATATGATAACAGATATGGAAAATACAATAATAACACAGACTGCTATATGATAACAGATATGGAAAATACAATAATAACACAGTCTGCTATATGATAACAGATATGGAAAATACAATAATAACACAGACTGCTATATGATAACAGATATGGAAAATGCAATAATAACACAGAGACTGCTATATGATAACAGATATGGAAAATACAATAGTAACGCAGACTGCTATATGATAACAGATATGGAAATACAATAATAATGCAGACTGCTATATGATAACAGATATGGAAATACAATAATAACACAGACTGCTATATGATAACAGATATGGAAAATACAATAATAACACAGACTGCTATATGATAACAGATATGGAAAATTCAATAATAATGCAGACTGCTATATGATAACAGATATGGAAAATACAATAATAACACAGAGACTGCTATATGATAACAGATATGGAAATACAATAATAACACAGACTGCTATATGATAACAGATATGGAAAATTCAATAATAACGCAGAGACTGCTTTATGATAACAGATATGGAAAATACAATAATAACACAGACTGCTATATGATAACAGATATGGAAAATACAATAATAACACAGTCTGCTATATGATAACAGATATGGAAAATACAATAATAACTCAGACTGCTATATGATAACAGATATGGAAAATACAATAATAACACAGACTGCTATATGATAACAGATATGGAAAATGCAATAATAACACAGAGACTGCTATATGATAACAGATATGGAAATACAATAATAACACAGACTGCTATATGCTAACAGATATGGAAAATACAATAATAACACAGACTGCTATATGATAACAGATATGGAAAATGCAATAATAACACAGACTGCTATATGATAACAGATATGGAAAATACAATAATAACACAGACTGCTATATGATAACAGATATGGAAAATGTAATAATAACACAGAGACTGCTATATGATAACAGATATGGAAAATACAATAATAACACAGACTGCTATATGATAACAGATATGGAAAATACAATAATAACGCAGAGACTGCTATATGATAACAGATATGGAAAATACAATAATAACACAGACTGCTATATGATAACAGATATGGAAAATACAATAATAACACAGTCTGCTATATGATAACAGATATGGAAAATACAATAATAACACAGAATGCTATATGATAACAGATATGGAAAATTCAATAATAACGCAGAGACTGCTATATGATAACAGATATGGAAAATACAATAATAACACAGACTGCTATATGATAACAGATATGGAAAATACAATAATAACACAGTCTGCTATATGATAACAGATATGGAAAATACAATAATAACACAGACTGCTATATGATAACAGATATGGAAAATGCAATAATAACACAGAGACTGCTATATGATAACAGATATGGAAAATACAATAGTAACGCAGACTGCTATATGATAACAGATATGGAAATACAATAATAATGCAGACTGCTATATGATAACAGATATGGAAATACAATAATAACACAGACTGCTATATGATAACAGATATGGAAAATACAATAATAACACAGACTGCTATATGATAACAGATATGGAAAATTCAATAATAATGCAGACTGCTATATGATAACAGATATGGAAAATACAATAATAACACAGAGACTGCTATATGATAACAGATATGGAAATACAATAATAACACAGACTGCTATATGATAACAGATATGGAAAATTCAATAATAACGCAGAGACTGCTTTATGATAACAGATATGGAAAATACAATAATAACACAGACTGCTATATGATAACAGATATGGAAAATACAATAATAACACAGTCTGCTATATGATAACAGATATGGAAAATACAATAATAACTCAGACTGCTATATGATAACAGATATGGAAAATACAATAATAACACAGACTGCTATATGATAACAGATATGGAAAATGCAATAATAACACAGAGACTGCTATATGATAACAGATATGGAAATACAATAATAACACAGACTGCTATATGCTAACAGATATGGAAAATACAATAATAACACAGACTGCTATATGATAACAGATATGGAAAATGCAATAATAACACAGACTGCTATATGATAACAGATATGGAAAATACAATAATAACACAGACTGCTATATGATAACAGATATGGAAAATGTAATAATAACACAGAGACTGCTATATGATAACAGATATGGAAAATACAATAATAACACAGACTGCTATATGATAACAGATATGGAAAATACAATAATAACGCAGAGACTGCTATATGATAACAGATATGGAAAATACAATAATAACACAGACTGCTATATGATAACAGATATGGAAAATACAATAATAACACAGACTGCAATATTATAACAGGTATGGAAAATGCAATAATAATGCAGACTGCTATATGATAACAGATATGTTAAATACAATAATAACGCAGAGACTGCTATATGATAACAGATATGGAAAATGCAATAATAACGCAGACTGCAATATTATAACAGATATGGAAAATGCAATAATAACGCAGACTGCTATATAATAACAGATATGGAAAATACAATAATAACACAGACTGCTATATGATAACAGATATGGAAATACAATAATAACACAGACTGCTATATGATAACAGATATGGAAAATAAAATAATAACACAGAGACTGCTATATGATAACAGATATGAGAATACAATAATAATGCAGACTGCTATATGATAACAGATATGGAAAATGCAATAATAACGCAGACTGCTATATGATAACAGATATGGAAAATACAATAATAACGCAGACTGCTATATGATAACAGATATGGAAAATACATTAATAACACAGACTGATATATGATAACAGATATGGAAAATACAATAATAACACAGACTGCTATATGATAACAGATATGGAAAATACAATAATAACACAGACTGCTATATGATAACAGATATGGAAAATACAATAATAACACAGACTGCTTTATGATAACAGATATGGAAATTACAATATTAACACAGACTGCTATATGATAACAGATATGGAAAATACAATAATAACACAGACTGCTATATGATAACAGATATGGAAAATACAATAATAACACAGACTGCTATATGATAACAGATATGGAAAATACAATAATAACACAGTCTGCTATATGATAACAGATATGGAAAATGCAATAATAACACAGACTGCTATATGATAACAGATATGGAAAATACAATAATAACACAGACTGCTATATGATAACAGATATGGAAAATACAATAATAACACAGTCTGCTATATGATAACAGATATGGAAAATACAATAATAACACAGACTGCTATATGATAACAGATATGGAAAATACAATAATAACACAGACTGCTATATGATAACAGATATGGAAAATACAATAATAACACAGACTGCTATATGATAACAGATATGGAAAATACAATAATAACACAGACTGCTATATGATAACAGATATGGAAAATACAATAATAACACAGTCTGCTATATGATAACAGATATGGAAAATGCAATAATAACGCAGACTGCTATATGATAACAGATATGGAAATACAATAATAACGCAGACTGCTATATGATAACAGATATGGAAATACAATAATAATACAGACTGCTATATGATAACAGATATGGAAATACAATAATAACGCAGACTGCTATATGATAACAGATATGGAAATACAATAATAACGCAGACTGCTATATGATAACAGATATGGAAAATACAATAATAACACAGACTGCTATATGATAACAGATATGGAAAATACAATAATAACACAGACTGCTATATGATAACAGATATGGAAAATACAATAATAACACAGACTGCTATATGATAACAGATATGGAAATACAATAATAACACAGACTGCTATATGATAACAGATATGGAAAATACAATAATAACACAGACTGTTATATGATAACAGATATGGAAAATACAATAATAACTCAGACTGCTATATGATAACAGATATGGAAATACAATAATAACGCAGACTGCTATATGATAACAGATATGGAAATACAATAATAACGCAGACTGCTATATGATAACAGATATGGAAAATACAATAATAACACAGACTGCTATATGATAACAGATATGGAAAATACAATAATAACACAGACTGCTATATGATAACAGATATGGAAAATACAATAATAACACAGACTGCTATATGATAACAGATATGGAAATACAATAATAACACAGACTGCTATATGATAACAGATATGGAAAATACAATAATAACACAGACTGCTATATGCTAACAGATATGGAAAATACAATAATAACACAGACTGCTATATGATAACAGATATGGAAAATGCAATAATAACACAGACTGCTATATGATAACAGATATGGAAAATACAATAATAACACAGACTGCTATATGATAACAGATATGGAAAATGTAATAATAACACAGAGACTGCTATATGATAACAGATATGGAAAATACAATAATAACACAGACTGCTATATGATAACAGATATGGAAAATACAATAATAACGCAGAGACTGCTATATGATAACAGATATGGAAAATACAATAATAACACAGACTGCTATATGATAACAGATATGGAAAATACAATAATAACACAGACTGCAATATTATAACAGGTATGGAAAATGCAATAATAACGCAGACTGCTATATGATAACAGATATGTTAAATACAATAATAACGCAGAGACTGCTATATGATAACAGATATGGAAAATGCAATAATAACGCAGACTGCAATATTATAACAGATATGGAAAATGCAATAATAACGCAGACTGCTATATGATAACAGATATGGAAAATACAATAATAACACAGACTGCTATATGATAACAGATATGGAAAATACAATAATAACACAGACTGCTATATGATAACAGATATGGAAAATACAATAATAACACAGTCTGCTATATGATAACAGATATGGAAAATGCAATAATAACACAGACTGCTATATGATAACAGATATGGAAAATACAATAATAACACAGACTGCTATATGATAACAGATATGGAAAATACAATAATAACACAGTCTGCTATATGATAACAGATATGGAAAATACAATAATAACACAGACTGCTATATGATAACAGATATGGAAAATACAATAATAACACAGACTGCTATATGATAACAGATATGGAAAATACAATAATAACACAGACTGCTATATGATAACAGATATGGAAAATACAATAATAACACAGTCTGCTATATGATAACAGATATGGAAAATGCAATAATAACACAGACTGCTATATGATAACAGATATGGAAAATACAATAGTAACGCAGACTGCTATATGATAACAGATATGGAAAATACAATAATAACACAGAATGCTATATGATAACAGATATGGAAAATACAATAATAACACAAACTGCTATATGATAACAGATATGGAAAATACAATAGTAACGCAGACTGCTATTTGATAACAGATATGGAAATACAATAATAACGCAGACTGCTATATGATAACAGATATGGAAATACAATAATAACACAGACTGCTATATGATAACAGATATGGAAAATACAATAATAACACAGACTGCTATATGATAACAGATATGGAAAATACAATAATAACACAGAATGCTATATGATAACAGATATGGAAAATACAATAATAACACAAACTGCTATATGATAACAGATATGGAAAATACAATAGTAACGCAGACTGCTATATGATAACAGATATGGAAATACAATAATAACGCAGACTGCTATATGATAACAGATATGGAAATACAATAATAACGCAGACTGCTATATGATAACAGATATGGAAAATACAATAATAACACAGACTGCTATATGATAACAGATATGGAAAATACAATAATAACACAGACTGCTATATGATAACAGATATGGAAAATACAATAGTAACGCAGACTGCTATATGATAACAGATATGGAAAATGCAATAATACCACAGACTGCTATATGATAACAGATATGGAAAATACAATAATAACACAGACTGCTATATGATAACAGATATGGAAAATACAATAATAACACAGACTGCTATATGATAACAGATATGGAAAATACAATAATAACACAGACTGCTATATGATAACAGATATGGAAATACAATAATAACACAGACTGCTATATGATAACAGATATGGAAATACAATAATAACGCAGACTGCTATATGATAACAGATATGGAAAATACAATAATAACGCAGACTGCAATATTATAACAGATATGGAAAATGCAATAATAACGCAGACTGCTATATGATAACAGATATGTTAAATACAATAATAACGCAGAGACTGCTATATGATAACAGATATGGAAAATACAATAATAATGCAGACTGCTATATGATAACAGATATGGAAATACAATAATAACACAGACTGCTATATGATAACAGATATGGAAAATACAATAATAACACAGACTGCTATATGATAACAGATATGGAAAATGCAATAATAACACAGACTGCTATATGATAACAGATATGGAAAATACAATAATAACACAGATTGCTATATGATAACAGATATGGAAAATACAATAATAACACAGACTGCTATATGATAACAGATATGGAAAATACAATAATAACACAGACTGCTATATGATAACAGATATGGAAATACAATAATAACACAGACTGCTATATGATAACAGATATGGAAAATACAATAATAACACAGACTGCTATATGATAACAGATATGGAAAATACAATAATAACACAGACTGCTATATGATAACAGATATGGAAAATACAATAATAACACAGTCTGCTATATGATAACAGATATGGAAAATGCAATAATAACACAGACTGCTATATGATAACAGATATGGAAAATACAATAATAACACAGACTGCTATATGATAACAGATATGGAAAATACAATAATAACACAGTCTGCTATATGATAACAGATATGGAAAATACAATAATAACACAGACTGCTATATGATAACAGATATGGAAAATACAATAATAACACAGACTGCTATATGATAACAGATATGGAAAATACAATAATAACACAGACTGCTATATGATAACAGATATGGAAAATACAATAATAACACAGTCTGCTATATGATAACAGATATGGAAAATGCAATAATAACACAGACTGCTATATGATAACAGATATGGAAAATACAATAATAACACAGACTGCTATATGATAACAGATATGGAAATACAATAATAACGCAGACTGCTATATGATAACAGATATGGAAATACAATAATAACACAGACTGCTATATGATAACAGATATGGAAAATGTAATAATAACACAGACTGCTATATGATAACAGATATGGAAAATACAATAGTAACGCAGACTGCTATATGATAACAGATATGGAAAATACAATAATAACACAGAATGCTATATGATAACAGATATGGAAAATACAATAGTAACGCAGACTGCTATATGATAACAGATATGGAAAATACAATAATAACACAGAATGCTATATGATAACAGATATGGAAAATACAATAGTAACGCAGACTGCTATATGATAACAGATATGGAAAATACAATAATAACACAGAATGCTATATGATAACAGATATGGAAAATACAATAATAACGCAGACTGCTATATGATAACAGATATGGAAATACAATAATAACGCAGACTGCTATATGATAACAGATATGGAAAATACAATAATAACACAGACTACTATATGATAACAGATATGGAAAATACAATAATAACACAGACTGCTATATGATAACAGATATGGAAAATACAATAATAACACAGAATGCTATATGATAACAGATATGGAAATACAATAATAACAGACTGCTATATGATAACAGATATGGAAAATACAATAATAACACAGACTGCTATATGATAACAGATATGGAAAATACAATAATAACACAGACTGCTATATGATAACAGATATGGAAATACAATAATAACACAGACTGCTATATGATGACAGATATGGAAATACAATAATAACGCAGACTGCTATATGATAACAGATATGGAAAATACAATAATAACGCAGACTGCAATATTATAACAGATATGGAAAATGCAATAATAACGCAGACTGCTATATGATAACAGATATGTTAAATACAATAATAATGCAGAGACTGCTATATGATAACAGATATGGAAAATACAATAATAATGCAGACTGCTATATGATAACAGATATGGAAATACAATAATAACACAGACTGCTATATGATAACAGATATGGAAATACAATAATAACACAGTCTGCTATATGATAACAGATATGGAAAATACAATAATAACAGTCTGCTATATGATAACAGATATGGAAAATACAATAATAACACAGAGACTGCTATATGATAACAGATATGGAAAATACAATAATAACACAGACTGCTATATGATAACAGATATGGAAAATACAATAATAACACATACTGCTATATGATAACAGGTATGGAAAATACAATAGTAACGCAGACTGCTATATGATAACAGATATGGAAAATACAATATTAACACAGAATGCTATATGATAACAGATATGGAAAATACAATAATAACGCAGACTGCTATATGATAACAGATATGGAAATACAATAATAACGCAGACTGCTATATGATAACAGATATGGAAAATACAATAATAACACAGACTACTATATGATAACAGATATGGAAAATACAATAATAACACAGACTGCTATATGATAACAGATATGGAAAATACAATAATAACACAGAATGCTATATGATAACAGATATGGAAAATACAATAGTAACGCAGACTGCTATATGATAACAGATATGGAAAATGCAATAATAACACAGACTGCTATATGATAACAGATATGGAAAATACAATAATAACACAGACTGCTATATGATAACAGATATGGAAATACAATAATAACAGACTGCTATATGATAACAGATATGGAAAATACAATAATAACACAGACTGCTATATGATAACAGATATGGAAAATACAATAATAACACAGACTGCTATATGATAACAGATATGGAAATACAATAATAACACAGACTGCTATATGATGACAGATATGGAAATACAATAATAACGCATACTGCTATATGATAACAGATATGGAAAATACAATAATAACGCAGACTGCAATATTATAACAGATATGGAAAATGCAATAATAACGCAGACTGCTATATGATAACTGTTAAGACACCTTTTGTCCTAGTAAGTAAGTCACTGTTTAGTCTACCTTCCCCTCTCACCGTATCAAGTCCTTGTTCGTATTCTGCACAATCCACGAACCATAACCAGGGGAAGGAGTAATCTCTCGAGTAACGATATCCACCAAACGGCATAAGTTCCCAATAATAGTCCTTGAACGTAAAATAAGAATCCCCCCAATAACGAGACTGAAGCTCCGTGTTGAGGGTCAAAAACAAGATCTGAGGACTGGAACATCCAGCCTGCTTTTTATTAGAAAAAGGCACACACAGGGCACTCCCAGGGGGAGGATGAAAATAACCAATTATACACAGGGTAACTCCCCCACCTCTCCTCCCCTCAGATAATCACATAACACAATTAAACTGTACAATAATTCACCCCAGTTATGGATGTACCCCAAAACCAGGGGGTACACCCTTGAGTCCAGCACCGCTTGAAAGATCTTGGTTAGGGGAACACTCTGTCCAAATCTCAGCCCATTCGGTTAAGGGGTTCGGGAGTTATGGACGATTGAAGTTTTGACCGACTGCACGGATCTTCTAGCCGAAAAGAGTTCCACAAGTTTCGGCCCTGCAGTCGGTCTCCGTTCGCCGGTTAAAATCACCCGAAATCTTTATCATCCACAACTGTCTCCGAGTTCGTTGGATTCCCCGTAGTTGATTATACGTAACTACCGAATGGCTCGTCGTTCGGTTGTTCCAACACGAACTTCTGGGTGTATGGAGGTCTCAGCGGTGTTCGCCTGTTTGGGTATCCGTTTTTAGTTCCACGCGTTCACAGGCAAACACCGCTGTTCGTACACAAGATGGCCGCGAACACGTGCAACAGTCCTGAAATGGCGGCCACCCATATGTTAGACAGAGAGTTCGTACGGAACGAGGCGAACGGCTGGAAACAGGCTGAAACGGTAAAATATACTTTATAACATCCCAAATCAGTCCTTTATACGGATGGCCCAACATAGCCGAATCCACAAGAGTACTGGACAGACGGATGGTTCCGTCACACGGCTCCCCCCTTGTGGAACACTCCGGCAGACCCGGCTTGACCCTGTGGCGGGTCAACTTGGGGATGTCCGGACTTACGAGGTGGTGGGTATGTCGGTCTGTCGTGATAAGCCATCCGCATTTCCGTTCAGCTTACCGGGTCTGTAGCTAATAGTGAAATTGTACGGTTGTAATGCCAAGCTCCATCTCAGCAGTCTCCCATTGTCGCCTGAGACCCGGTTAAGCCAAACGAGGGGGTTATGGTCTGTTACAAGGGAAAATTCTTGCCCATACAAGTAGGGACTTAACTTTTTCAATGCCCAGACTAGGGCTAAACATTCTTTTTCGACTGCCGCATAACTCACTTCTCGAGGTAGTAATTTTCGGCTGAGGTATGCGACAGGATGCTCTCCTCCATCTTCCCCAACTTGGCTTAACACAGCCCCCAGTCCATACATGGAAGCATCTGTGTGAACGAGAAAGCGTTTGTTAGGGACTGGGGCAGCCAAGATAGGGGCATTCACGAGAGCTTGCTTCAGTGCCTGGAACGCAGCTTCACAAGCCGGGGACCACAGGACCTGCTTAGGCAAATTCTTTTTCGTCAGATCTGTCAGGGGCTTAGCAATAGAGCTGTAGTCAGGAACGAAACGTCGGTAGTACCCCGCTGTCCCTAAGAAGGCCAATACCTGGGTCTTAGTAGTGGGTGTGGGCCAGTTAGCCACTGCTTCTACTTTGGCGGTCTCCGGTCTCTGGTTCCCACATCCCACTCGGTGACCCAGGTACTGTACCTCTGCCATACCTACATGGCACTTTTCTGGCTTCAATGTCAGGCCAGCGGCCCGGATCTTATCCAGCACTACCCCTATGTGTACCAGGTGTTCCTCCCAGGACCCACTATAGATCGCGATGTCATCCAAGTATGCACATGCAAATTCTTGGAAGCCATCCAGGAGTCTATCCACCATCCGTTGGAACGTAGCCGGAGCATTCTTCATCCCAAACGGCATGACCCTAAATTGGTACAGGCCGAATGGGGTGACGAAGGCCGACTTGGGGATAGCATCCTCGGCCAGGGGAATCTGCCAGTAGCCCTTACATAGGTCTATGGTGGTCAGATAACGTCCCCTGGCAATACGATCCAATAATTCGTCTACCCGGGGCATCGGGTAGGCGTCAGTGGTAGTCCGCTCGTTGAGTCGCCTGTAGTCCACACAGAACCGGGTGGTCCCATCTTTCTTCGGTACTAGGACTACAGGCGAAGCCCAAGGGCTGTCCGAGGGTTCGATGACCCCAAGCTGGGTCATTTCCTGTATCTCCTTCCGCATTCCATCTCGGACTGCTTCAGGGATACGGTAGGGCGGCTGTCGTAAGGGGGTCTGTCCGGGGGTCTCTACCTTGTGTATAGCGAGGTGGGTGTAACCTGGCTCCTGGGAAAAAGTTGCTTGTTTTTCCCATAACAACTGTTTTGCTTGGATCTTTTCTGCGGGGTTTAACCTGTCTCCTAACTGTACGAGGGAGGTGAGATCAGTCTGGGGGTCCCTTTCTAATAGATCAGGGAGAGACAAATTCTCCGGGTCATCTGCAGCTGGGGCACATACCGCTGCAATGTTCTCAGGTCGTTCTTGATATTCTTTCAGCATGTTCACATGAAAGGATCTCTGGACCCTTTCGTCGGAACAGCTGGCTATCAAATAGGTAGTATCGCAGATCTGCGCCACTATCCTGTACGGGCCTTGCCAAGAGGCTTGCATTTTGTTGGCCTTCACAGGTTTGAGCACTAATACTTTTTGCCCCACCTGGAAGGCTCGCTGTCGGGCACCCTGATCGTACCACCTCTTCTGTTTCCCCTGGGCCGCCTGGAGATTCTCCCTTACCATCAGGGACAGTTTCTCCATGCGGTCCCGAAGTTCCAGAACGTATGGCACTATGGGGGTCCCTTCTTGCTCGGTCTCCCCTTCCCAGTGTCCCCGGATGAGATCTAGGGGTCCGCGGACCCGTCTCCCATACAGTAACTCAAAAGGGGAGAACCCAGTAGATTCCTGGGGCACCTCCCGGTATGAAAACAGAAGGTGCGGCAAGAATCTCTCCCAGTCCCTGCAAGTGTCCGTAAAGGTCCTCAGCATCTGCTTGAGGGTGCCGTTAAAACGCTCGCAGAGACCGTTAGTCTGTGGATGGTAAGGCGAGCTAAGCAAGGGTTTAATGCCACATACTTTCCACAGCTGCTGGGTGAGCACCGCAGTAAATTGGGTTCCCTGGTCGGAGAGGATCTCTTTAGGGAACCCAACTCGGGTAAAAACCCTCACCAGGGCATCAGCAACTGTCTCTGCCTCTATGTTCGACAGCGCTACTGCCTCTGGATAGCGAGTGGCATAGTCCACTACAGTAAGGATATACTTCTTGCCTGATGGACTAGCCCTGGCCAGTGGTCCCACAATGTCAACAGCTATGCGGGAAAAAGGCTCCCCTATAATAGGCATCGCTGATAGTTTAGCCTTAGGGTGGTCCCCCCGTTTTCCTACCCGTTGACATGTGTCACAAGTACTGCAATATATCCGTACAGCCTGGTTGAAGTTGGGCCAAAAGAAATTCTGGGAGATCCTATAGGCTGTGAGACGTGACCCTAGATGTCCTGCTAAAGGGACGTCGTGCCCTATCCGCAGAAGCTCCTGCCGGTATTTCGCGGGTACTACCAGCTGGTGGTTCTGCGGAGGGGCTATCTTTTTCGGGGAAGGTTTCGGGATTCTGTATAGCCTGTCCCCCACCCACTTATACCGCTCTCCGTCTATCCCTTCTTCCCCAGCGTCTGCTCGGTCCCTGTACTTTTGTAAGGTAGGGTCTGCCCGGGTTTCCCTCCCAAACTCCTCTGGGGAATCCCAACGTAAGGGGGTCTGAGCTAAGGTGTCAGTCGGGGAAAAGGGTCTTACCTGGGTCTCCTCGGCAGGTGGGCTGGTTCCAGAGGCACGGGTCTGAGAGCGAGTAGTCACTGGGTTAACGTCCAAGGGACCCATTGGAGCATAGGCCGAAACCAAGGGGGCCAAATCATTACCAAGAAGCACATCAGCGGGCAAGTCTTTCATAACCCCAACATCCACGTGTCTAGCGCCCACTCCCCAGTCCAGATGCACACGGGCAACAGGTAACCGGAATACGGCTCCCCCTGCTACCCTCACGGCTACTGTGTCTCCGGTGTGCTGGTGTTCGGAGACCAAGTTCTTTTGGAGCAGTGTCATGGTGGCCCCTGTGTCTCTAAGTCCATTTACCACTCGGCCATTTAGTTTCACAGTCTGCCGGTGTTGCTGGCGATTGTCCTGATGGGCGGCTTGCACCGGGTCGGCTTCGTGCAAGATACCCCAGAATTCCTCCTGTTCTACACAGTGAGCAGCAGGCTGTGGTGGTCGCTGATTCGGGTTGGCTGCTCTCCTCCAGGACTGAGCTTGGTTAGCTTGGTTCAGCGGACACTCCGGGCGTTTGTGTCCCAACTGTTTGCACAGAAAGCACCGGATGGGTTGGGAATAATCCCGGGCATTAAATTTAGATGGCTGTACATAATTATTGGACGGTGGTACTACTGGGCTGCGATGCACTGGGGGTTGGTAGGTTGTTGAAATCGGAGGGGCTGCTGGTCGATATTCCACTCTGGTCGGAACTTTGACCACGGTACTGTCCAGTTTGCGAGCATCAGTATATTCGTCGGCCAACCGGGCTGCCTCGGGTAGGGTCGAGGGTTTTCTATCTCTGACCCACTCCCGAACCCCGGTAGGCAATTTCTCGAAACAGTGTTCCAGTAAGAATACCTGTAGTACCTCTTCCCCTGATACTGCTTGGCATCCAGCCATCCAGTGGGTTGCAGTACGGTGAACTCTGCAGGCCCATTCCATATACGAATCGCCACTTTGTTTGTTGGTTTCCCTGAAGCGCCGTCTGTAAACTTCTGGGGTCACCGCATACCTGGCTAGAAGCGCATCCTTCACTGCCCGGTAGCTGGTGATCTCCTCCTCTGGGATGGCCCGAAATGCATCACTAGCCCGACCGGATAATTTCCCAGAGAGGATGGTGACCCATTGGTCTGTGGGTACTTGATGGAGGGCACACTGCCTTTCAAAATCGGCCAGAAACCCATCGATCTCTCCTTCATTTTCAATAAAGTTTTTGAATGCAGCAAATGGTACCTTTTTCCTTCCGGAATCGTTATTGGGTACCTCTGCTGCTGCAGCTCCCCTTCCTTGGAGTGCTTGGTGTGCTGTTACTGCAGCTTGCACACGTTCTACAATGTCTGCTGAGGGGTTGGGGCCAAAGTGTGCCAGCCTTATTTGCACTGCCCGGTTAAATTGTATCTCCTCGGGTGTTAAATCCAAACTGCTGGGCACATTAGCGTTCTCCGTTCCCTGTGTTGCATCCATTTCCCTTAGCAAAGCAATAATTTCTCGTTTCTTCAAATTGCTTGCTGATCGACCTCGGCGTTCTATTATGTCCTTAAGAGTAGCACGTCTTAACTGTTCATACTGCATTTCTTTTCTTCTGTGTTGTGGGATTCATCCCGTCGCTTGCCACCAATTGTTAAGACACCTTTTGTCTTAGTAAGTAAGTCACTGTTTAGTCTACCTTCCCCTCTCACCGTATCAAGTCCTTGTTCGTATTCTGCACAATCCACGAACCATAACCAGGGGAAGGAGTAATCTCTCGAGTAACGATATCCACCAAACGGCATAAGTTCCCAATAATAGTCCTTGAACGTAAAATAAGAATCCCCCCAATAACGAGACTGAAGCTCCGTGTTGAGGGTCAAAAACAAGATCTGAGGACTGGAACATCCAGCCTGCTTTTTATTAGAAAAAGGCACACACAGGGCACTCCCAGGGGGAGGATGAAAATAACCAATTATACACAGGGTAACTCCCCCACCTCTCCTCCCCTCAGATAATCACATAACACAATTAAACTGTACAATAATTCACCCCAGTTATGGATGTACCCCAAAACCAGGGGGTACACCCTTGAGTCCAGCACCGCTTGAAAGATCTTGGTTAGGGGAACACTCTGTCCAAATCTCAGCCCATTCGGTTAAGGGGTTCGGGAGTTATGGACGATTGAAGTTTTGACCGACTGCACGGATCTTCTAGCCGAAAAGAGTTCCACAAGTTTCGGCCCTGCAGTCGGTCTCCGTTCGCCGGTTAAAATCACCTGAAATCTTTATCATCCACAACTGTCTCCGAGTTCGTTGGATTCCCCGTAGTTGATTATACGTAACTACCGAATGGCTCGTCGTTCGGTTGTTCCAACACGAACTTCTGGGTGTATGGAGGTCTCAGCGGTGTTCGCCTGTTTGGGTATCCGTTTTTAGTTCCACGCGTTCACAGGCAAACACCGCTGTTCGTACACAAGATGGCCGCGAACACGTGCAACAGTCCTGAAATGGCGGCCACCCATATGTTAGACAGAGAGTTCGTACGGAACGAGGCGAACGGCTGGAAACAGGCTGAAACGGTAAAATATACTTTATAACATCCCAAATCAGTCCTTTATACGGATGGCCCAACATAGCCGAATCCACAAGAGTACTGGACAGACGGATGGTTCCGTCACAATAACAGATATGTTAAATACAATAATAATGCAGAGACTGCTATATGATAACAGATATGGAAAATACAATAATAATGCAGACTGCTATATGATAACAGATATGGAAATACAATAATAACACAGACTGCTATATGATAACAGATATGGAAATACAATAATAACACAGTCTGCTATATGATAACAGATATGGAAAATACAATAATAACAGTCTGCTATATGATAACAGATATGGAAAATACAATAATAACACAGAGACTGCTATATGATAACAGATATGGAAAATACAATAATAACACAGACTGCTATATGATAACAGATATGGAAAATACAATAATAACACATACTGCTATATGATAACAGGTATGGAAAATACAATAATAACACAGCCTGCTATATGATAACAGATATGGAAAATACAATAATAACACAGACTGCTATATGATAACAGATATGGAAATACAATAATAACACAGACTGCTATATGATAACAGATATGGAAAATACAATAATAACACAGACTGCTATATGATAACAGATATGGAAAATACAATAATAATGCAGACTGCTATATGATAACAGATATGGAAAATACAATAATAACACAGACTGCTATATGATAACAGATATGAGAATACAATAATAATGCAGACTGCTATATGATAACAGATATGGAAAATACAATAATAACACAGACTGCTATATGATAACAGATATGGAAAATACAATAATAATACAGACTGCTATATGATAACATATATGGAAAATACAATAATAACACAGACTGCTATATGATAACAGATATGGAAAATACAATAATAACACAGACTGCTATATGATAACAGATATGGAAAATACAATAATAACACAGACTGCTATATGATAACAGATATGGAAAATACAATAGTAACGCAGACTGCTATATGATAACAGATATGGAAATACAATAATAACGCAGACTGCTATATGATAACAGATATGGAAAATGCAATAATAACACAGACTGCTATATGATAACAGATATGGAAAATGCAATAATAACACAGACTGCTATATGATAACAGATATGGAAAATGCAATAATAACACAGACTGCTATATGATAACAGATATGGAAAATACAATAATAACACAGAATGCTATATGATAACAGATATGGAAAATTCAATAATAACGCAGAGACTGCTATATGATAACAGATATGGAAAATACAATAATAACACAGACTGCTATATGATAACAGATATGGAAAATACAATAATAACACAGTCTGCTATATGATAACAGATATGGAAAATACAATAATAACACAGACTGCTATATGATAACATATATGGAAAATACAATAATAACACAGACTGCTATATGATAACAGATATGGAAAATACAATAATAACACAGACTGCTATATGATAACAGATATGGAAAATACAATAATAACACAGACTGCTATATGATAACAGATATGGAAAATACAATAGTAACGCAGACTGCTATATGATAACAGATATGGAAATACAATAATAATACAGACTGCTATATGATAACAGATATGGAAATACAATAATAACGCAGACTGCTATATGATAACAGATATGGAAATACAATAATAACGCAGACTGCTATATGATAACAGATATGGAAAATACAATAATAACACAGACTGCTATATGATAACAGATATGGAAAATACAATAATAACACAGACTGCTATATGATAACAGATATGGAAAATACAATAATAACACAGACTGCTATATGATAACAGATATGGAAATACAATAATAACACAGACTGCTATATGATAACAGATATGGAAAATACAATAATAACACAGACTGTTATATGATAACAGATATGGAAAATACAATAATAACTCAGACTGCTATATGATAACAGATATGGAAATACAATAATAACGCAGACTGCTATATGATAACAGATATGGAAATACAATAATAATGCAGACTGCTATATGATAACAGATATGGAAAATACAATAATAACACAGACTGCTATATGATAACAGATATGGAAAATACAATAATAACACAGACTGCTATATGATAACAGATATGGAAAATACAATAATAACACAGACTGCTATATGATAACAGATATGGAAATACAATAATAACACAGACTGCTATATGATAACAGATATGGAAAATACAATAATAACACAGACTGCTATATGATAACATATATGGAAAATACAATAATAACACAGAATGCTATATGATAACAGATATGGAAATACAATAATAACACAGACTTCTATATGATAACAGATATGGAAAATGTAATAATAACACAGACTGCTATATGATAACAGATATGGAAAATACAATAGTAACGCAGACTGCTATATGATAACAGATATGGAAAATACAATAATAACACAGAATGCTATATGATAACAGATATGGAAAATACAATAGTAACGCAGACTGCTATATGATAACAGATATGGAAAATACAATAATAACACAGAATGCTATATGATAACAGATATGGAAAATACAATAATAACACAAACTGCTATATGATAACAGATATGGAAAATACAATAGTAACGCAGACTGCTATATGATAACAGATATGGAAATACAATAATAACGCAGACTGCTATATGATAACAGATATGGAAATACAATAATAACGCAGACTGCTATATGATAACAGATATGGAAAATACAATAATAACACAGACTGCTATATGATAACAGATATGGAAAATACAATAATAACACAGACTGCTATATGATAACAGATATGGAAAATACAATAGTAACGCAGACTGCTATATGATAACAGATATGGAAAATGCAATAATACCACAGACTGCTATATGATAACAGATATGGAAAATACAATAATAACACAGACTGCTATATGATAACAGATATGGAAAATACAATAATAACACAGACTGCTATATGATAACAGATATGGAAAATACAATAATAACACAGACTGCTATATGATAACAGATATGGAAATACAATAATAACACAGACTGCTATATGATAACAGATATGGAAATACAATAATAACGCAGACTGCTATATGATAACAGATATGGAAAATACAATAATAACGCAGACTGCAATATTATAACAGATATGGAAAATGCAATAATAACGCAGACTGCTATATGATAACAGATATGTTAAATACAATAATAACGCAGAGACTGCTATATGATAACAGATATGGAAAATACAATAATAATGCAGACTGCTATATGATAACAGATATGGAAATACAATAATAACACAGACTGCTATATGATAACAGATATGGAAAATACAATAATAACACAGACTGCTATATGATAACAGATATGGAAAATGCAATAATAACACAGACTGCTATATGATAACAGATATGGAAAATACAATAATAACACAGATTGCTATATGATAACAGATATGGAAAATACAATAATAACACAGACTGCTATATGATAACAGATATGGAAAATACAATAATAACACAGACTGCTATATGATAACAGATATGGAAATACAATAATAACACAGACTGCTATATGATAACAGATATGGAAAATACAATAATAACACAGACTGCTATATGATAACAGATATGGAAAATACAATAATAACACAGACTGCTATATGATAACAGATATGGAAAATACAATAATAACACAGTCTGCTATATGATAACAGATATGGAAAATGCAATAATAACACAGACTGCTATATGATAACAGATATGGAAAATACAATAATAACACAGTCTGCTATATGATAACAGATATGGAAAATACAATAATAACACAGACTGCTATATGATAACAGATATGGAAAATACAATAATAACACAGACTGCTATATGATAACAGATATGGAAAATACAATAATAACACAGACTGCTATATGATAACAGATATGGAAAATACAATAATAACACAGTCTGCTATATGATAACAGATATGGAAAATGCAATAATAACACAGACTGCTATATGATAACAGATATGGAAAATACAATAATAGCACAGACTGCTATATGATAACAGATATGGAAATACAATAATAACGCAGACTGCTATATGATAACAGATATGGAAATACAATAATAACACAGACTGCTATATGATAACAGATATGGAAAATGTAATAATAACACAGACTGCTATATGATAACAGATATGGAAAATACAATAGTAACGCAGACTGCTATATGATAACAGATATGGAAAATACAATAATAACACAGAATGCTATATGATAACAGATATGGAAAATACAATAGTAACGCAGACTGCTATATGATAACAGATATGGAAAATACAATAATAACACAGAATGCTATATGATAACAGATATGGAAAATACAATAGTAACGCAGACTGCTATATGATAACAGATATGGAAAATACAATAATAACACAGAATGCTATATGATAACAGATATGGAAAATACAATAATAACGCAGACTGCTATATGATAACAGATATGGAAATACAATAATAACGCAGACTGCTATATGATAACAGATATGGAAAATACAATAATAACACAGACTACTATATGATAACAGATATGGAAAATACAATAATAACACAGACTGCTATATGATAACAGATATGGAAAATACAATAATAACACAGAATGCTATATGATAACAGATATGGAAATACAATAGTAACAGACTGCTATATGATAACAGATATGGAAAATACAATAATAACACAGACTGCTATATGATAACAGATATGGAAAATACAATAATAACACAGACTGCTATATGATAACAGATATGGAAATACAATAATAACACAGACTGCTATATGATGACAGATATGGAAATACAATAATAACGCAGACTGCTATATGATAACAGATATGGAAAATACAATAATAACGCAGACTGCAATATTATAACAGATATGGAAAATGCAATAATAACGCAGACTGCTATATGATAACAGATATGTTAAATACAATAATAATGCAGAGACTGCTATATGATAACAGATATGGAAAATACAATAATAACACAGACTGCTATATGATAACAGATATGGAAAATACAATAATAATGCAGACTGCTATATGATAACAGATATGGAAAATACAATAATAACACAGACTGCTATATGATAACAGATATGGAAATACAATAATAACACAGTCTGCTATATGATAACAGATATGGAAAATACAATAATAACAGTCTGCTATATGATAACAGATATGGAAAATACAATAATAACACAGAGACTGCTATATGATAACAGATATGGAAAATACAATAATAACACAGACTGCTATATGATAACAGATATGGAAAATACAATAATAACACATACTGCTATATGATAACAGGTATGGAAAATACAATAGTAACGCAGACTGCTATATGATAACAGATATGGAAAATACAATAATAACACAGAATGCTATATGATAACAGATATGGAAAATACAATAATAACGCAGACTGCTATATGATAACAGATATGGAAATACAATAATAACGCAGACTGCTATATGATAACAGATATGGAAAATACAATAATAACACAGACTACTATATGATAACAGATATGGAAAATACAATAATAACACAGACTGCTATATGATAACAGATATGGAAAATACAATAATAACACAGAATGCTATATGATAACAGATATGGAAAATACAATAGTAACGCAGACTGCTATATGATAACAGATATGGAAAATGCAATAATAACACAGACTGCTATATGATAACAGATATGGAAAATACAATAATAACACAGACTGCTATATGATAACAGATATGGAAAATACAATAATAACACAGACTGCTATATGATAACAGATATGGAAATACAATAATAACACAGACTGCTATATGATAACAGATATGGAAAATACAATAATAACACAGACTGTTATATGATAACAGATATGGAAAATACAATAATAACTCAGACTGCTATATGATAACAGATATGGAAATACAATAATAACGCAGACTGCTATATGATAACAGATATGGAAATACAATAATAACGCAGACTGCTATATGATAACAGATATGGAAAATACAATAATAACACAGACTGCTATATGATAACAGATATGGAAAATACAATAATAACACAGACTGCTATATGATAACAGATATGGAAAATACAATAATAACACAGACTGCTATATGATAACAGATATGGAAATACAATAATAACACAGACTGCTATATGATAACAGATATGGAAAATACAATAATAACACAGACTGCTATATGATAACATATATGGAAAATACAATAATAACACAGAATGCTATATGATAACAGATATGGAAATACAATAATAACACAGACTGCTATATGATAACAGATATGGAAAATGTAATAATAACACAGACTGCTATATGATAACAGATATGGAAAATACAATAGTAACGCAGACTGCTATGTGATAACAGATATGGAAAATACAATAATAACACAGAATGCTATATGATAACAGATATGGAAAATACAATAGTAACGCAGACTGCTATATGATAACAGATATGGAAAATACAATAATAACACAGAATGCTATATGATAACAGATATGGAAAATACAATAATAACACAAACTGCTATATGATAACAGATATGGAAAATACAATAGTAACGCAGACTGCTATATGATAACAGATATGGAAATACAATAATAACGCAGACTGCTATATGATAACAGATATGGAAATACAATAATAACACAGACTGCTATATGATAACAGATATGGAAAATACAATAATAACACAGACTGCTATATGATAACAGATATGGAAAATACAATAATAACACAGAATGCTATATGATAACAGATATGGAAAATACAATAATAACACAAACTGCTATATGATAACAGATATGGAAAATACAATAGTAACGCAGACTGCTATATGATAACAGATATGGAAATACAATAATAACGCAGACTGCTATATGATAACAGATATGGAAATACAATAATAACGCAGACTGCTATATGATAACAGATATGGAAAATACAATAATAACACAGACTGCTATATGATAACAGATATGGAAAATACAATAATAACACAGACTGCTATATGATAACAGATATGGAAAATACAATAGTAACGCAGACTGCTATATGATAACTGATATGGAAAATGCAATAATACCACAGACTGCTATATGATAACAGATATGGAAAATACAATAATAACACAGACTGCTATATGATAACAGATATGGAAAATACAATAATAACACAGACTGCTATATGATAACAGATATGGAAATACAATAATAACACAGACTGCTATATGATAACAGATATGGAAATACAATAATAACGCAGACTGCTATATGATAACAGATATGGAAAATACAATAATAACGCAGACTGCAATATTATAACAGATATGGAAAATGCAATAATAACGCAGACTGCTATATGATAACAGATATGTTAAATACAATAATAACGCAGAGACTGCTATATGATAACAGATATGGAAAATACAATAATAATGCAGACTGCTATATGATAACAGATATGGAAATACAATAATAACACAGACTGCTATATGATAACAGATATGGAAAATACAATAATAACACAGACTGCTATATGATAACAGATATGGAAAATGCAATAATAACACAGACTGCTATATGATAACAGATATGGAAAATACAATAATAACACAGATTGCTATATGATAACAGATATGGAAAATACAATAATAACACAGACTGCTATATGATAACAGATATGGAAAATACAATAATAACACAGACTGCTATATGATAACAGATATGGAAAATACAATAATAACACAGACTGCTATATGATAACAGATATGGAAAATACAATAATAACACAGACTGCTATATGATAACAGATATGGAAAATACAATAATAACACAGACTGCTATATGATAACAGATATGGAAAATACAATAATAACACAGTCTGCTATATGATAACAGATATGGAAAATGCAATAATAACACAGACTGCTATATGATAACAGATATGGAAAATACAATAATAACACAGACTGCTATATGATAACAGATATGGAAAATACAATAATAACACAGTCTGCTATATGATACCAGATATGGAAAATACAATAATAACACAGACTGCTATATGATAACAGATATGGAAAATACAATAATAACACAGACTGCTATATGATAACAGATATGGAAAATACAATAATAACACAGACTGCTATATGATAACAGATATGGAAAATACAATAATAACACAGTCTGCTATATGATAACAGATATGGAAAATGCAATAATAACACAGACTGCTATATGATAACGGATATGGAAATACAATAATAACGCAGACTGCTATATGATAACAGATATGGAAATACAATAATAACACAGACTGCTATATGATAACAGATATGGAAAATGTAATAATAACACAGACTGCTATATGATAACAGATATGGAAAATACAATAGTAACGCAGACTGCTATATGATAACAGATATGGAAAATACAATAATAACACAGAATGCTATATGATAACAGATATGGAAAATACAATAGTAACGCAGACTGCTATATGATAACAGATATGGAAAATACAATAATAACACAGAATGCTATATGATAACAGATATGGAAAATACAATAGTAACGCAGACTGCTATATGATAACAGATATGGAAAATACAATAATAACACAGAATGCTATATGATAACAGATATGGAAAATACAATAATAACGCAGACTGCTATATGATAACAGATATGGAAATACAATAATAACGCAGACTGCTATATGATAACAGATATGGAAAATACAATAATAACACAGACTACTATATGATAACAGATATGGAAAATACAATAATAACACAGACTGCTATATGATAACAGATATGGAAAATACAATAATAACACAGAATGCTATATGATAACAGATATGGAAATACAATAATAACAGACTGCTATATCATAACAGATATGGAAAATACAATAATAACACAGACTGCTATATGATAACAGATATGGAAAATACAATAATAACACAGACTGCTATATGATAACAGATATGGAAATACAATAATAACACAGACTGCTATATGATGACAGATATGGAAATACAATAATAACGCAGACTGCTATATGATAACAGATATGGAAAATACAATAATAACGCAGACTGCAATATTATAACAGATATGGAAAATGCAATAATAACGCAGACTGCTATATGATAACAGATATGTTAAATACAATAATAATGCAGAGACTGCTATATGATAACAGATATGGAAAATACAATAATAATGCAGACTGCTATATGATAACAGATATGGAAATACAATAATAACACAGACTGCTATATGATAACAGATATGGAAATACAATAATAACACAGTCTGCTATATGATAACAGATATGGAAAATACAATAATAACAGTCTGCTATATGATAACAGATATGGAAAATACAATAATAACACAGAGACTGCTATATGATAACAGATATGGAAAATACAATAATAACACAGACTGCTATATGATAACAGATATGGAAAATACAATAATAACACATACTGCTATATGATAACAGGTATGGAAAATACAATAGTAACGCAGACTGCTATATGATAACAGATATGGAAAATACAATAATAACACAGAATGCTATATGATAACAGATATGGAAAATACAATAATAACGCAGACTGCTATATGATAACAGATATGGAAATACAATAATAACGCAGACTGCTATATGATAACAGATATGGAAAATACAATAATAACACAGACTACTATATGATAACAGATATGGAAAATACAATAATAACACAGACTGCTATATGATAACAGATATGGAAAATACAATAATAACACAGACTGCTATATGATAACAGATATGGAAATACAATAATAACAGACTGCTATATGATAACAGATATGGAAAATACAATAATAACACAGACTGCTATATGATAACAGATATGGAAAATACAATAATAACACAGACTGCTATATGATAACAGATATGGAAATACAATAATAACACAGACTGCTATATGATGACAGATATGGAAATACAATAATAACGCATACTGCTATATGATAACAGATATGGAAAATACAATAATAACGCAGACTGCAATATTATAACAGATATGGAAAATGCAATAATAACGCAGACTGCTATATGATAACAGATATGTTAAATACAATAATAATGCAGAGACTGCTATATGATAACAGATATGGAAAATACAATAATAATGCAGACTGCTATATGATAACAGATATGGAAATACAATAATAACACAGACTGCTATATGATAACAGATATGGAAATACAATAATAACACAGTCTGCTATATGATAACAGATATGGAAAATACAATAATAACAGTCTGCTATATGATAACAGATATGGAAAATACAATAATAACACAGAGACTGCTATATGATAACAGATATGGAAAATACAATAATAACACAGACTGCTATATGATAACAGATATGGAAAATACAATAATAACACATACTGCTATATGATAACAGGTATGGAAAATACAATAATAACACAGCCTGCTATATGATAACAGATATGGAAAATACAATAATAACACAGACTGCTATATGATAACAGATATGGAAATACAATAATAACACAGACTGCTATATGATAACAGATATGGAAAATACAATAATAACACAGACTGCTATATGATAACAGATATGGAAAATACAATAATAATGCAGACTGCTATATGATAACAGATATGGAAAATACAATAATAACACAGACTGCTATATGATAACAGATATGAGAATACAATAATAATGCAGACTGCTATATGATAACAGATATGGAAAATACAATAATAACACAGACTGCTATATGATAACAGATATGGAAAATACAATAATAATACAGACTGCTATATGATAACATATATGGAAAATACAATAATAACACAGACTGCTATATGATAACAGATATGGAAAATACAATAATAACACAGACTGCTATATGATAACAGATATGGAAAATACAATAATAACACAGACTGCTATATGATAACAGATATGGAAAATACAATAGTAACGCAGACTGCTATATGATAACAGATATGGAAATACAATAATAACGCAGACTGCTATATGATAACAGATATGGAAAATGCAATAATAACACAGACTGCTATATGATAACAGATATGGAAAATGCAATAATAACACAGACTGCTATATGATAACAGATATGGAAAATGCAATAATAACACAGACTGCTATATGTTAACAGATATGGAAAATACAATAATAACACAGAATGCTATATGATAACAGATATGGAAAATTCAATAATAACGCAGAGACTGCTATATGATAACAGATATGGAAAATACAATAATAACACAGACTGCTATATGATAACAGATATGGAAAATACAATAATAACACAGTCTGCTATATGATAACAGATATGGAAAATACAATAATAACACAGACTGCTATATGATAACAGATATGGAAAATACAATAATAACACAGACTGCTATATGATAACAGATATGGAAATACAATAATAACACAGACTGCTATATGATAACAGATATGGAAAATGCAATAATAACACAGAGACTGCTATATGATAACAGATATTGAAAATACAATAGTAACGCAGACTGCTATATGATAACAGATATAGAAATACAATAATAACACAGAATGCTATATGATAACAGATATGGAAAATTCAATAATAACGCAGAGACTGCTATATGATAACAGATATGGAAAATACAATAATAACACAGACTGCTATATGATAACAGATATGGAAAATACAATAATAACACAGTCTGCTATATGATAACAGATATGGAAAATACAATAATAACACAGAATGCTATATGATAACAGATATGGAAAATTCAATAATAACGCAGAGACTGCTATATGATAACAGATATGGAAAATACAATAATAACACAGACTGCTATATGATAACAGATATGGAAAATACAATAATAACACAGTCTGCTATATGATAACAGATATGGAAAATACAATAATAACACAGACTGCTATATGATAACAGATATGGAAAATACAATAATAACACAGAATGCTATATGATAACAGATATGGAAAATTCAATAATAACGCAGAGACTGCTATATGATAACAGATATGGAAAATACAATAATAACACAGTCTGCTATATGATAACAGATATGGAAATACAATAATAACACAGACTGCTATATGATAACAGATATGGAAAATTCAATAATAATGCAGACTGCTATATGATAACAGATATGGAAAATACAATAATAACAGACTGCTATATGATAACAGATATAGAAATACAATAATAACACAGACTGCTATATGATAACAGATATGGAAAATACAATAATAACACAGAGACTGCTATATGATAACAGATATGGAAAATACAATAATAACACAGACTGCTATATGATAACAGATATGGAAAATACAATAATAACACAGAATGCTTTATGATAACAGATATGGAAAATTCAATAATAGCGCAGAGACTGCTATATGATAACAGATATGGAAAATACAATAATAACACAGACTGCTATATGATAACAGATATGGAAAATACAATAATAACACAGACTGCTATATGATAACAGATATGAGAATACAATAATAACGCAGACTGCTATATGATAACAGATATGGAAAATACAATAATAACACAGACTGCTATATGATAACAGATATGGAAAATACAATAATAATACAGACTGCTATATGATAACAGATATGGAAAATACAATAATAACACAGAATGCTATATGATAACAGATATGGAAAATACAATAATAACACAGACTGCTATATGATAACAGATATGGAAAATACAATAGTAACGCAGACTGCTATATGATAACAGATATGGAAAATACAATAGTAACGCAGACTGCTATATGATAACAGATATGGAAATACAATAATAACGCAGACTGCTATATGATAACAGATATGGAAATACAATAATAACACAGACTGCTATATGATAACAGATATGGAAAATACAATAATAATGCAGACTGCTATATGATAACAGATATGGAAAATTCAATAATAATGCAGACTGCTATATGATAACAGATATGGAAAATACAATAATAACACAGAATGCTATATGATAACAGATATGGAAAATTCAATAATAACGCAGAGACTGCTATATGATAACAGATATGGAAAATACAATAATAACACAGACTGCTATATGATAACAGATATGGAAAATACAATAATAACACAGTCTGCTATATGATAACAGATATGGAAAATACAATAATAACACAGACTGCTATATGATAACAGATATGGAAAATACAATAATAACACAGACTGCTATATGATAACAGATATGGAAATACAATAATAACACAGACTGCTATATGATAACAGATATGGAAAATGCAATAATAACACAGAGACTGCTATATGATAACAGATATCGAAAATACAATAGTAACGCAGACTGCTATATGATAACAGATATAGAAATACAATAATAACACAGAATGCTATATGATAACAGATATGGAAAATTCAATAATAACGCAGAGACTGCTATATGATAACAGATATGGAAAATACAATAATAACACAGACTGCTATATGATAACAGATATGGAAAATACAATAATAACACAGTCTGCTATATGATAACAGATATGGAAAATACAATAATAACACAGAATGCTATATGATAACAGATATGGAAAATTCAATAATAACGCAGAGACTGCTATATGATAACAGATATGGAAAATACAATAATAACACATACTGCTATATGATAACAGGTATGGAAAATACAATAGTAACGCAGACTGCTATATGATAACAGATATGGAAAATACAATAATAACACAGAATGCTATATGATAACAGATATGGAAAATACAATAATAACGCAGACTGCTATATGATAACAGATATGGAAATACAATAATAACGCAGACTGCTATATGATAACAGATATGGAAAATACAATAATAACACAGACTACTATATGATAACAGATATGGAAAATACAATAATAACACAGACTGCTATATGATAACAGATATGGAAAATACAATAATAACACAGACTGCTATATGATAACAGATATGGAAATACAATAATAACAGACTGCTATATGATAACAGATATGGAAAATACAATAATAACACAGACTGCTATATGATAACAGATATGGAAAATACAATAATAACACAGACTGCTATATGATAACAGATATGGAAATACAATAATAACACAGACTGCTATATGATGACAGATATGGAAATACAATAATAACGCATACTGCTATATGATAACAGATATGGAAAATACAATAATAACGCAGACTGCAATATTATAACAGATATGGAAAATGCAATAATAACGCAGACTGCTATATGATAACAGATATGTTAAATACAATAATAATGCAGAGACTGCTATATGATAACAGATATGGAAAATACAATAATAATGCAGACTGCTATATGATAACATATATGGAAATACAATAATAACACAGACTGCTATATGATAACAGATATGGAAATACAATAATAACACAGTCTGCTATATGATAACAGATATGGAAAATACAATAATAACAGTCTGCTATATGATAACAGATATGGAAAATACAATAATAACACAGAGACTGCTATATGATAACAGATATGGAAAATACAATAATAACACAGAGACTGCTATATGATAACAGATATGGAAAATACAATAATAACACATACTGCTATATGATAACAGGTATGGAAAATACAATAATAACACAGCCTGCTATATGATAACAGATATGGAAAATACAATAATAACACAGACTGCTATATGATAACAGATATGGAAATACAATAATAACACAGACTGCTATATGATAACAGATATGGAAAATACAATAATAACACAGACTGCTATATGATAACAGATATGGAAAATACAATAATAATGCAGACTGCTATATGATAACAGATATGGAAAATACAATAATAACACAGACTGCTATATGATAACAGATATGAGAATACAATAATAATGCAGACTGCTATATGATAACAGATATGGAAAATACAATAATAACACAGACTGCTATATGATAACAGATATGGAAAATACAATAATAATACAGACTGCTATATGATAACATATATGGAAAATACAATAATAACACAGACTGCTATATGATAACAGATATGGAAAATACAATAATAACACAGACTGCTATATGATAACAGATATGGAAAATACAATAATAACACAGACTGCTATATGATAACAGATATGGAAAATACAATAGTAACGCAGACTGCTATATGATAACAGATATGGAAATACAATAATAACGCAGACTGCTATATGATAACAGATATGGAAAATGCAATAATAACACAGACTGCTATATGATAACAGATATGGAAAATGCAATAATAACACAGACTGCTATATGATAACAGATATGGAAAATGCAATAATAACATAGACTGCTATATGTTAACAGATATGGAAAATGCAATAATAACATAGAATGCTATATGATAACAGATATGGAAAATTCAATAATAACGCAGAGACTGCTATATGATAACAGATATGGAAAATACAATAATAACACAGACTGCTATATGATAACAGATATGGAAAATACAATAATAACACAGTCTGCTATATGATAACAGATATGGAAAATACAATAATAACACAGACTGCTATATGATAACAGATATGGAAAATACAATAATAACACAGACTGCTATATGATAACAGATATGGAAATACAATAATAACACAGACTGCTATATGATAACAGATATGGAAAATGCAATAATAACACAGAGACTGCTATATGATAACAGATATTGAAAATACAATAGTAACGCAGACTGCTATATGATAACAGATATAGAAATACAATAATAACACAGAATGCTATATGATAACAGATATGGAAAATTCAATAATAACGCAGAGACTGCTATATGATAACAGATATGGAAAATACAATAATAACACAGACTGCTATATGATAACAGATATGGAAAATACAATAATAACACAGTCTGCTATATGATAACAGATATGGAAAATACAATAATAACACAGAATGCTATATGATAACAGATATGGAAAATTCAATAATAACGCAGAGACTGCTATATGATAACAGATATGGAAAATACAATAATAACACAGACTGCTATATGATAACAGATATGGAAAATACAATAATAACACAGTCTGCTATATGATAACAGATATGGAAAATACAATAATAACACAGACTGCTATATGATAACAGATATGGAAAATACAATAATAACACAGAATGCTATATGATAACAGATATGGAAAATTCAATAATAACGCAGAGACTGCTATATGATAACAGATATGGAAAATACAATAATAACACAGTCTGCTATATGATAACAGATATGGAAATACAATAATAACACAGACTGCTATATGATAACAGATATGGAAAATTCAATAATAATGCAGACTGCTATATGATAACAGATATGGAAAATACAATAATAACAGACTGCTATATGATAACAGATATAGAAATACAATAATAACACAGACTGCTATATGATAACAGATATGGAAAATACAATAATAACACAGAGACTGCTATATGATAACAGATATGGAAAATACAATAATAACACAGACTGCTATATGATAACAGATATGGAAAATACAATAATAACACAGAATGCTTTATGATAACAGATATGGAAAATTCAATAATAGCGCAGAGACTGCTATATGATAACAGATATGGAAAATACAATAATAACACAGACTGCTATATGATAACAGATAAGGAAAATACAATAATAACACAGACTGCTATATGATAACAGATATGAGAATACAATAATAACGCAGACTGCTATATGATAACAGATATGGAAAATACAATAATAACACAGACTGCTATATGATAACAGATATGGAAAATACAATAATAATACAGACTGCTATATGATAACAGATATGGAAAATACAATAATAACACAGAATGCTATATGATAACAGATATGGAAAATACAATAATAACACAGACTGCTATATGATAACAGATATGGAAAATACAATAGTAACGCAGACTGCTATATGATAACAGATATGGAAAATACAATAGTAACGCAGACTGCTATATGATAACAGATATGGAAATACAATAATAACGCAGACTGCTATATGATAACAGATATGGAAATACAATAATAACACAGACTGCTATATGATAACAGATATGGAAAATACAATAATAATGCAGACTGCTATATGATAACAGATATGGAAAATTCAATAATAATGCAGACTGCTATATGATAACAGATATGGAAAATACAATAATAACACAGAATGCTATATGATAACAGATATGGAAAATTCAATAATAACGCAGAGACTGCTATATGATAACAGATATGGAAAATACAATAATAACACAGACTGCTATATGATAACAGATATGGAAAATACAATAATAACACAGTCTGCTATATGATAACAGATATGGAAAATACAATAATAACACAGACTGCTATATGATAACAGATATGGAAAATACAATAATAACACAGACTGCTATATGATAACAGATATGGAAATACAATAATAACACAGACTGCTATATGATAACAGATATGGAAAATGCAATAATAACACAGAGACTGCTATATGATAACAGATATGGAAAATACAATAATAACACAGAATGCTATATGATAACAGATATGGAAAATACAATAATAACACAGACTGCTATATGATAACAGATATGGAAAATACAATAGTAACGCAGACTGCTATATGATAACAGATATGGAAAATACAATAGTAACGCAGACTGCTATATGATAACAGATATGGAAATACAATAATAACGCAGACTGCTATATGATAACAGATATGGAAATACAATAATAACACAGACTGCTATATGATAACAGATATGGAAAATACAATAATAATGCAGACTGCTATATGATAACAGATATGGAAAATTCAATAATAATGCAGACTGCTATATGATAACAGATATGGAAAATACAATAATAACACAGAATGCTATATGATAACAGATATGGAAAATTCAATAATAACGCAGAGACTGCTATATGATAACAGATATGGAAAATACAATAATAACACAGACTGCTATATGATAACAGATATGGAAAATACAATAATAACACAGTCTGCTATATGATAACAGATATGGAAAATACAATAATAACACAGACTGCTATATGATAACAGATATGGAAAATACAATAATAACACAGACTGCTATATGATAACAGATATGGAAATACAATAATAACACAGACTGCTATATGATAACAGATATGGAAAATGCAATAATAACACAGAGACTGCTATATGATAACAGATATAGAAATACAATAATAACACAGAATGCTATATGATAACAGATATGGAAAATTCAATAATAACGCAGAGACTGCTATATGATAACAGATATGGAAAATACAATAATAACACAGACTGCTATATGATAACAGATATGGAAAATACAATAATAACACAGTCTGCTATATGATAACAGATATGGAAAATACAATAATAACACAGAATGCTATATGATAACAGATATGGAAAATTCAATAATAACGCAGAGACTGCTATATGATAACAGATATGGAAAATACAATAATAACACAGACTGCTATATGATAACAGATATGGAAAATACAATAATAATACAGACTGCTATATGATAACATATATGGAAAATACAATAATAACACAGACTGCTATATGATAACAGATATGGAAAATACAATAATAACACAGACTGCTATATGATAACAGATATGGAAAATACAATAATAACACAGACTGCTATATGATAACAGATATGGAAAATACAATAGTAACGCAGACTGCTATATGATAACAGATATGGAAATACAATAATAACGCAGACTGCTATATGATAACAGATATGGAAAATGCAATAATAACACAGACTGCTATATGATAACAGATATGGAAAATGCAATAATAACACAGACTGCTATATGATAACAGATATGGAAAATGCAATAATAACACAGACTGCTATATGTTAACAGATATGGAAAATACAATAATAACACAGAATGCTATATGATAACAGATATGGAAAATTCAATAATAACGCAGAGACTGCTATATGATAACAGATATGGAAAATACAATAATAACACAGACTGCTATATGATAACAGATATGGAAAATACAATAATAACACAGTCTGCTATATGATAACAGATATGGAAAATACAATAATAACACAGACTGCTATATGATAACAGATATGGAAAATACAATAATAACACAGACTGCTATATGATAACAGATATGGAAATACAATAATAACACAGACTGCTATATGATAACAGATATGGAAAATGCAATAATAACACAGAGACTGCTATATGATAACAGATATTGAAAATACAATAGTAACGCAGACTGCTATATGATAACAGATATAGAAATACAATAATAACACAGAATGCTATATGATAACAGATATGGAAAATTCAATAATAACGCAGAGACTGCTATATGATAACAGATATGGAAAATACAATAATAACACAGACTGCTATATGATAACAGATATGGAAAATACAATAATAACACAGTCTGCTATATGATAACAGATATGGAAAATACAATAATAACACAGAATGCTATATGATAACAGATATGGAAAATTCAATAATAACGCAGAGACTGCTATATGATAACAGATATGGAAAATACAATAATAACACAGACTGCTATATGATAACAGATATGGAAAATACAATAATAACACAGTCTGCTATATGATAACAGATATGGAAAATACAATAATAACACAGACTGCTATATGATAACAGATATGGAAATACAATAATAACACAGACTGCTATATGATAACAGATATGGAAAATTCAATAATAATGCAGACTGCTATATGATAACAGATATGGAAAATACAATAATAACAGACTGCTATATGATAACAGATATAGAAATACAATAATAACACAGACTGCTATATGATAACAGATATGGAAAATACAATAATAACACAGAGACTGCTATATGATAACAGATATGGAAAATACAATAATAACACAGACTGCTATATGATAACAGATATGGAAAATACAATAATAACACAGAATGCTTTATGATAACAGATATGGAAAATTCAATAATAGCGCAGAGACTGCTATATGATAACAGATATGGAAAATACAATAATAACACAGACTGCTATATGATAACAGATATGGAAAATACAATAATAACACAGACTGCTATATGATAACAGATATGAGAATACAATAATAACGCAGACTGCTATATGATAACAGATATGGAAAATACAATAATAACACAGACTGCTATATGATAACAGATATGGAAAATACAATAATAATACAGACTGCTATATGATAACAGATATGGAAAATACAATAATAACACAGAATGCTATATGATAACAGATATGGAAAATACAATAATAACACAGACTGCTATATGATAACAGATATGGAAAATACAATAGTAACGCAGACTGCTATATGATAACAGATATGGAAAATACAATAGTAACGCAGACTGCTATATGATAACAGATATGGAAATACAATAATAACGCAGACTGCTATATGATAACAGATATGGAAATACAATAATAACACAGACTGCTATATGATAACAGATATGGAAAATACAATAATAATGCAGACTGCTATATGATAACAGATATGGAAAATTCAATAATAATGCAGACTGCTATATGATAACAGATATGGAAAATACAATAATAACACAGAATGCTATATGATAACAGATATGGAAAATTCAATAATAACGCAGAGACTGCTATATGATAACAGATATGGAAAATACAATAATAACACAGACTGCTATATGATAACAGATATGGAAAATACAATAATAACACAGTCTGCTATATGATAACAGATATGGAAAATACAATAATAACACAGACTGCTATATGATAACAGATATGGAAAATACAATAATAACACAGACTGCTATATGATAACAGATATGGAAATACAATAATAACACAGACTGCTATATGATAACAGATATGGAAAATGCAATAATAACACAGAGACTGCTATATGATAACAGATATCGAAAATACAATAGTAACGCAGACTGCTATATGATAACAGATATAGAAATACAATAATAACACAGAATGCTATATGATAACAGATATGGAAAATTCAATAATAACGCAGAGACTGCTATATAATAACAGATATGGAAAATACAATAATAACACAGACTGCTATATGATAACAGATATGGAAAATACAATAATAACACAGTCTGCTATATGATAACAGATATGGAAAATACAATAATAACACAGAATGCTATATGATAACAGATATGGAAAATTCAATAATAACGCAGAGACTGCTATATGATAACAGATATGGAAAATACAATAATAACACAGACTGCTATATGATAACAGATATGGAAAATACAATAATAACACAGTCTGCTATATGATAACAGATATGGAAAATACAATAATAACACAGACTGCTATATGATAACAGATATGGAAAATGCAATAATAACACAGAGACTGCTATATGATAACAGATATGGAAAATACAATAGTAACTAGACTGCTATATGATAACAGATATGGAAATACAATAATAACGCAGACTGCTATATGATAACAGATATGGAAATACAATAATAACACAGACTGCTATATGATAACAGATATGGAAAATACAATAATAACACAGACTGCTATATGATAACAGATATGGAAAATTCAATAATAATGCAGACTGCTATATGATAACAGATATGGAAAATACAATAATAACACAGAGACTGCTATATGATAACAGATATGGAAATACAATAATAACACAGACTGCTATATGATAACAGATATGGAAAATTCAATAATAACGCAGAGACTGCTTTATGATAACAGATATGGAAAATACAATAATAACACAGACTGCTATATGATAACAGATATGGAAAATACAATAATAACACAGAGACTGCTATATGATAACAGATATGGAAAATACAATAATAACACAGACTGCTATATGATAACAGATATGGAAAATACAATAATAACACAGACTGCTATATGATAACAGATATGGAAAATACAATAATAACACAGACTGCTATATGATAACAGATATGGAAAATACAACAATAACACAGACTGCTATATGTTAACAGATATGGAAAATGCAATAATAACACAGAGACTGCTATATGATAACAGATATGGAAATACAATAATAACACAGACTGCTATATGATAACAGATATGGAAAATACAATAATAACACAGACTGCTATATGATAACAGATATGGAAAATACAATAATAACACAGTCTGCTATATGATAACAGATATGGAAAATGCAATAATAACACAGAGACTGCTATATGATAACAGATATGGAAAATGCAATAATAACACAGAGACTGCTATATGATAACAGATATGGAAATACAATAATAACACAGACTGCTATATGATAACAGATATGGAAAATACAATAATAACACAGACTGCTATATGATAACAGATATGCAAAATGTAATAATAACACAGAGACTGCTATATGATAACAGATATGGAAAATACAATAATAACACAGACTGCTATATGATAACAGATATGGAAAATACAATAATAACGCAGAGACTGCTATATGATAACAGATATGGAAAATACAATAATAACACAGACTGCTATATGATAACAGATATGGAAAATACAATAATAACACAGACTGCAATATTATAACAGGTATGTTAAATGCAATAATAACGCAGACTGCTATATGATAACAGATATGTTAAATACAATAATAACGCAGAGACTGCTATATGATAACAGATATGGAAAATGCAATAATAACGCAGACTGCAATATTATAACAGATATGGAAAATGCAATAATAACGCAGACTGCTATATAATAACAGATATGGAAAATACAATAATAACACAGACTGCTATATGATAACAGATATGGAAATACAATAATAACACAGACTGCTATATGATAACAGATATGGAAAATAAAATAATAACACAGAGACTGCTATATGATAACAGATATGAGAATACAATAATAATGCAGACTGCTATATGATAACAGATATGGAAAATGCAATAATAACGCAGGCTAATATTTGATAACAGATATGGAAAATACAATAATAACGCAGACTGCTATATGATAACAGATATGGAAAATACAATAATAACACAGACTGATATATGATAACAGATATGGAAAATACAATAATAACACAGACTGCTATATGATAACAGATATGGAAAATACAATAATAACACAGAGACTGCTATATGATAACAGATATGGAAATACAATAATAACACAGACTGCTATATGATAACAGATATGGAAAATACAATAATAACGCAGACTGCTATATGATAACAGATATGGAAAATACAATAATAACACAGACTGCTATATGATAACAGATATGGAAAATACAATAATAACACAGTCTGCTATATGATAACAGATATGGAAAATACAATAATAACGCAGAGACTGCTATATGATAACAGATATGGAAAATACAATAATAACACAGACTGCTATATGATAACAGATATGGAAAATACAATAATAACGCAGACTGCAATATTATAACAGGTATGGAAAATGCAATAATAACGCAGACTGCTATATGATAACAGATATGTTAAATACAATAATAACGCAGAGACTGCTATATGATAACAGATATGGAAAATGCAATAATAACGCAGACTGCAATATTATAACAGATATGGAAAATGCAATAATAACGCAGACTGCTATATGATAACAGATATGGAAAATACAATAATAACACAGACTGCTATATGATAACAGATATGGAAATACAATAATAACACAGACTGCTATATGATAACAGATATGGAAAATAAAATAATAACACAGAGACTGCTATATGATAACAGATATGAGAATACAATAATAATGCAGACTGCTATATGATAACAGATATGGAAAATGCAATAATAACGCAGACTGCTATATGATACCAGATATGGAAAATACAATAATAACGCAGACTGCTATATGATAACAGATATGGAAAATACAATAATAACACAGACTGATATATGATAACAGATATGGAAAATACAATATTAACACAGACTGCTATATGATAACAGATATGGAAAATACAATGATAACGCAGACTGCTATATGATAACAGATATGGAAAATGCAATAATAATACAGACTGCTATATGATAACAGATATGGAAAATACAATAATAACACAGACTGATATATGATAACAGATATGGAAAATACAATATTAACACAGACTGCTATATGATAACAGATTTGGAAAATACAATATTAACACAGACTGCTATATGATACCAGATATGGAAAATACAATAATAACGCAGACTGCTATATGATAACAGATATGGAAAATACAATAATAACACAGACTGATATATGATAACAGATATGGAAAATACAATATTAACACAGACTGCTATATGATAACAGATATGGAAAATACAATAATAACACAGACTGCTATATGATAACAGATATGGAAAATAAAATAATAACACAGACTGCTATATGATAACAGATATGGAAATACAATAATAACACAGACTGCTATATGATAACAGATATGGAAAATACAATAATAACACAGTCTGCTATATGATAACAGATTTGGAAAATACAATATTAACACAGACTGCTATATGATAACAGATATGGAAAATACAATAATAACACAGACTGCTATTTGATAACAGATATGGAAAATGCAATAATAACACAGACTGCTTTATGATAACAGATATGGAAAATACAATAATAACACAGACTGCTATATGATAACAGATATGGAAAATGCAATAATAACACAGAGACTGCTATATGATAACAGATATGGAAAATACAACAATAACACAGACTGCTATATGATAACAGATATGGAAAATACAATAATAACACAGACTGCTATATGATAACAGATATGGAAAATACAATAATAACACAGACTGCTATGATAACAGATATGGAAAATACAATAATAACACAGACTGCTATATGATAACAGATATGGAAAATGCAATAATAACACAGAGACTGCTATATGATAACAGATATGGAAAATACAATAATAACACAGACTGCTTTATGATAACAGATATGGAAAATACAATAATAATGCAGACTGCTATATGATAACAGATATGGAAAATACAATAATAACACAGACTGCTATATGATAACAGATATGGAAAATACAATAATAACACAGACTGCTTTATGATAACAGATATGGAAAATACAATAATAATGCAGACTGCTATATGATAACAGATATGGAAAATACAATAATAACACAGACTGCTATATGATAACAGATATAGAAATACAATAATAACACAGACTGCTATATGATAACAGATATAGAAATACAATAATAACACAGACTGCTATATGATAACAGATATGGAAAATACAATAATAACACAGACTGCTATATGATAACAGATATGGAAAATACAATAATAACACAGACTGCTATATGATAACAGATATGGAAAATACAATAATAATGCAGACTGCTATATGATAACAGATATGGAAAATACAATAATAACACAGACTGCTATATGATAACAGATATGGAAAATACAATAATAACACAGACTGCTTTATGATAACAGATATGGAAAATACAATAGTAACGCAGACTGCTATATGATAACAGATATGGAAATACAATAATAACACAGACTGCTATATGATAACAGATATGGAAATACAATAATAACACAGACTGCAAAATGATAACAGATATGGAAAATACAATAATAACACAGACTGCAAAATGATAACAGGTATGGAAATACAATAATAACACAGACTGCAAAATGATAACAGATATGGAAAATACAATAATAACGCAGACTGCTATATGATAACAGATATGGAAAATACAATAATAACACAGACTGCTATATGATAACAGATATGGAAAATACTATAATAACACAGACTGCTATATGATAACAGATATGGAAAATACAATAATAACACAGACTGCTATATGATAACAGATATGGAAAATACAATAATAACGCAGACTGCTATATGATAACAGATATGGAAAATTCAATAATAACGCAGACTGCTATATGATAACAGATATGGAAAATTCAATAATAACACAGACTGCTATATGATAACAGATATGGAAAATACAATAATAACACAGACTGCTATATGATAACAGATATAGAAAATACAATAATAACACAGACTGCTATATGATAACAGATATGGAAAATACAATAATAACACAGACTGCTATATGATAACAGATATAGAAAATACAATAATAACACAGACTGCTATATGATAACAGATATGGAAAATACAATAATAACACAGACTGCTATATGATAACAGATATGGAAATACAATAATAACACAGACTGCGATATGATAACAGATATGGAAAATACAATAATAACGCAGACTGCTATATGTGGCCTCAATTTAACATTTTTTTAAGCAAACTTTTTAATTATTTAATAGTTTGAAATAAATGTGTAAAATGTTTTTTCAATAAATCAACATATCAAAAATATCAAAATAGTACAATTTTTTAACTATTAAATTGAGAACACACACACACATATATATATAATATAAATCATCAAGTACATTAGTTAAGCACATGCAATAATTACGTACATAAATTAACAGTTGATGATCAGTTACTATAAGAAGTTGGACGAAGAAAGAAGACTAGATATTTAAATAATGTTTAATATAAAGGTTAAATAAGGTAAAACCATCTAAGACTATCTTTCCTTTAGTTCTCAATATTCAGAGATTTTCCCCATTATGGAAAACAAATGCAAGATTCATTAGATAATTAGAAATGACTTATTTTGAATATATTTCTTTTCTGTGTTTCTTCAGATAATGTGGAACTCATTATTAACATAGTTGTTAAAATTATCAATGCAAATTATACAGAAAATCTAAATGATAAGTTCAGCGAAGAATATAAATATATTATCCATAAATTTAAAACTCAGGTAAGTGTTTCAGAATGAAAATTGTTTTTATTTGTCTTTAATCTTTTGTACTCATGTTATATATTTAAAGGGAGGGACATCCCAAAACCTAAATTATAATTTGCTTGTCTACGGCCTCTGCAAACCCTCCTCTTCTTACTCCACCCTGACTTTTGTCCAATCACAGACTTCCCAATGCAGCTCAATGAGAAGTCTTTGCAAGACAGGTGCTCTGGTCAATTGCTGCCTCTGGAATTTATCTCCACTGAGCTAAACAAACCAGGAAGTAACAGGAGTGAGTGTGTGATTGACAGCCAGGGGGGTGTAACCGGGTTAATTTATGAACGTGACAATTTCTATTTCAGATTGTTTTCCCTTTTGTCAAGCTGAAGGGCTTTAAGGGTTTGGAGTGTCCCTTTAATATAGGGGAATTGTTCAGGTGATAAAAAATGAAGAATATATTGTTTTATTAAACACAGAAATTTTATTTAAAAAATTAGTACCTGTGTCTTTTGTATTATAAAAGTATTATACTAGGATAGCGGAGACTGTCCCAAGTTTTGAATCGTCAAGCTTGCTCACTAGACTTCAAATACGTCTAAACTCTAAATTCATGCAGATATGTTGGTGCAATATCAATGTGAATAATAATAAAATGTAATATTATTATCACAGGCCTGATATTTACTCTCCAGTCAGTGAATTCTGATGATTTGAAAGCCACAGTTGCAAAATGCATCCCAAAAATCCAGAGTTAGAAATGAATCTCGGATACAGTCATAATCCTGATTTACCTAACCTGGAATAAATTGATCTGGAATTATACTTACTGCAATTCATTGTGAAGGAAACAGGCATTAAGGAGGCCAACTGAAGGCAGTAATGAGTATCTCTAATTAACACCCAAAACACAATCTAATTATATTCTCATTACAATAGCTGCTATGTTTATATCCAAGAAGCAGTTTTTCTATTGATAAAAGTTCTGTTTTTTTCTTTTTAACAGATGAAGAATATTTATAAATCCAAATTATCAACATTGAAAGACATTCTAATAAACAGGATGTGGTATGTATGAGTTAATAAACTATGAATTCACATTGGAAACGTTCTTCGATTAGAGAATACAATCTGCTCTTTACAATGTATCAGATAATCGCTCCCAGCATTCTGACTGATCAAACCGGGATATTGTCTTTAACCTCTTCACTATCAAGCAGTTAGAGAAAAAAACACCCCCACAATCCGAGTATTTTGGGTGTCCTGGAAAGTTATGTTTAAATGTATTTTTCATGTCATTAGGCAGCACATTATTTAATAAAAATAAAAACAGCTCTTTTTTTACTCGACAGGAGAGAAAAATATATTTATTTACGAACACATTACAGTTGGAACAAACAACAGACTGAAAACAGAAATACATGAAGCTACATTCATGCATGTTTTCATTGGGGGAATTTCTACAAAATAGTGATTTTTTTATTCAGGCAGTGGGGTATCTTAATTCGGGCCGTGTGGTATCTTAATTCGGGCAGTGGGGTATCTTAATTCGGGCAGTGGGGTATCTTAATTCGGGCAGTGGAGTATCTTAATTCGGGCAGTGTGGTATCTTAATTCCTGCAGTGGGATATCTTAATTTGGGCACTGGGGTATCTTAATTCGGGCAGTGTGGTATCTTAATTCGGGCAGTGTGGTATCTTAATTCGGGCAGTGGGGTATCTTAATTCGGGCAGTGGGGTATCTTAATTCAGGCAGTGGGGTATCTTAATTCAGGCAGTGGGGTATCTTAATTCAGGCAGTGGGGTATCTTAATTTGGGCAGTGTGGTATCTTAATTCGGGCAGTGGGGTATCTTAATTCGGGCAGTGGGGTATCTTAATTCGAGCAGTGGGGTATCTTAATTCGGGCAGTGGGGTATCTTAATTCGGGCAGTGGAGTATCTTAATTCGGGCAGTGGGGTATCTTAATTTGGGCAGTGGGGTATCTTAATTCGGGCAGTGGGGTATCTTAATTCGAGCAGTGGGGTATCTTAATTCGGGCAGTGGGGTATCTTAATTCGGGCAGTGGGGTATCTTAATTCGGGCAGTGTGGTATCTTAATTCCTGCAGTGGGATATCTTAATTTGGGCACTGGGGTATCTTAATTCGGGCAGTGGGGTGTCTTAATTTGGGCAGTGGGGTATCTTAATTTGGGCAGTGGGGTATCTTAATTCAGGCAGTGTGGTATCTTAATTCGGGCAGTGGGGTATCTTAATTTGGGCAGTGGGGTATCTTAATTCAGGCAGTGTGGTATCTTAATTCCTAGTAGTGTTGTATCTTAATTCAGGCAGTGGAGTATCTTAATTCGGGCAGTGTGGTATCTTAATTCGGGCAGTGGGGTATCTTAATTTGGGCAGTGGGGTATCTTAATTCAGGCAGTGGAGTATCTTAATTCGGGCAGTGGGGTATCTTAATTCAGGCAGTGGAGTATCTTAATTCGGGCAGTGGGGTATCTTAATTCAGGCAGTGGAGTATCTTAATTCGAGCAGTGTGGTATCTTAATTCAGGCAGTGGAGTATCTTAATTCGGGCAGTGGGGTATCTTAATTCAGGCAGTGGAGTATCTTAATTCGGGCAGTGGGGTATCTTAATTCAGGCAGTGGAGTATCTTAATTCGAGCAGTGTGGTATCTTAATTTGGGCAGTGTGGTATCTTAATTCGGGCAGTGGGGTATCTTAATTCGGGCAGTGGGGTATCTTAATTCAGGCAGTGGGGTATCTCAATTCAGGCAGTGGGGTATCTTAATTCGGGCAGTGGGGTATCTTAATTCAGGCAGTGTGGTATCTTAATTTGGGCACCGGGGTATCTTAATTCCGGCAGTGGGGTATCTTAATTCCGGCAGTGTGGTATCTTAATTAGGGCAGTGTTATATCTTAATTCGGGCACCGGGGTATCTTAATTCCGGCAGTGGGGTATCTTAATTCTGGCAGTGTGGTATCTTAATCTTAATCGTCTTGTTACCAGTGGAGTACCTCAGGAATCTTTATTTGGACCCATTCTCTTTAAAGGGACTCTCCAGTGCCAGGAAAATAAACCGTTTTCCTGGCACTGCAGGTCCCCTCTCCCTCCCACCCCCCCATCCCAAGTTGCTGAAGGGGTTAAAACCCTTCAGTAACTTACCTGTATCCAGCACCGATTTCCCTCGGCGCTGGGTCAGGGTCCGCCCACGCTCCTCCCCCGCCGACGTTATCCGTCGGATAACGTCGGCGGGGAAGACCTATTGAGAATACAGTTGCAAGAAAAAGTATGTTAACCCTTTGGAATGATATGGATTTCTGCACAAATTGGTCATAAAATGTGATCTGATCATCATCTAAGTCACAACAATAGACAATCACAGTCTTCTTAAACTAATAACACACAAAGAACGAAATGTTGCCATTTTTTTATTGAACACACCATGTAAACATTCACATTGCAGGTGGAAAAAGTATGTGAACCCTTGGATTTAATAACTGGTTGAACCTCCTTTGGCAGCAAAAACTTCAATCAAACGTTTCCTGTAGTTGCAGATCAGACGTTCCCAAAGGTCTGGAGTAATTCTTGACCATTCCTCTTTACAGAACTGTTTCAGTTCAGCAATATTCTTGGGATGTCTGGTGTGAATCACTTTCTTGAGGTCATGCCACAGCATCTCAATCGGGTTGAGGTCAGGACTCTGACTGGGCCACTTCAGATGGCGTATTTTCTTCTGTTTAAGCCATTCTGTTGTTGATTTACTTCTATGCTTTGGGTCATTGTCCTGTTGCAACATCCATCTTCTGTTGAGCTTCAGCTGGTAGGCAGATAGTTCTCCTGCAAAATGTCTTGATAAACTTGGGAATTAATTTTTCCTTCGATGATAGCAATCCGTCCAGACACTGACGCAGTAATGCAGCCCCCAAACCATGATGCCCCCACCACCATACTTCATAGTTGAGATGAGATTTTGATGTTGGTGTGCTGTGCCTCTTTTTCGACACACATAGTGTTGTGTGTTTCTTCCAAACAACTCAACTTTGGTTTCAACTGTCCACAGAATATTTTGCCAGTACTGCTGTGGAACATCCAGGTGTTCTTGTGCAAACTGTAAACGTGCAGCAATGTTTTGTTTGGACAGCAGTGGCTTCCTCTGTGGTATCCTCCCATGAAATCCATTCTTGTTTAGTGTTTTACGTATTGTAGATTCGCTAACAGGGATGTTAGCATTTGCCAGTGACTTTTGCAAGTCTTTAGCTGACACTCTAGGATTCTTCTTCACCTCATTGAGCAGTCTGCGCTGTGCTCTTGCGGTCATCTTTACAGGACGGCCACTCCTAGGGAGAGTAGCAGCACTGCTGAACTTTCTCCATTTATAGACAATTTGTCTTACCGTGGACTGATGAACAGCAAGGCTTTTGGAGATACTTTTATAACCCTTTCCCGCTTTATGCAAGTCAACAATTCTTAATCGTAGGTCTTCTGAGAGCTCTTTTGTGCGAGGCATCATTCACATCAGACAATGCTTCTTGTGAAAGGCAAACCCAGAACTGGTGTGTGTTTTTTATAGGGCAGGGCAGCTGTAACCAACACCTCCAATCTCATCTCATTGATTGGACTCCAGTTGGCTGACATCTCACTACAATTAGCTCTTGGAGATGTCATTAGTCTAGGGGTTCACATACTTTTTCCACCAGCACTGTGAATGTTTACCTGGTGTGTTCAATAAAAACATGGCAACATTTCATTCTTTGTGTGTTAATAGTTTAAGCAGACTGTGATTGTCTATTGTTGTGACTTATATGATGATCAGATCACATTTTATGACCAATTTGTGCAGAAATCCATATCATTCCAAAGGGTTCACATACGTTTTCTTGCAACTGTATTTTTTATATATAGTATAAGTAGGAAGTTGTAGTTTGTTAGATGTGTATAACTGGTGCTACTCCTCCATAGCTGTGTGTTGTAATGTTAAAGTATTTATTATAAGTAGGCATTGTTAAATAAAGCAATGTATGGTTTTCACCTTTCAGGAGTGGGAGCCTTTTTATGGATCATGACGTGATTATGATAATTAATATCCAGCCAAATATTACAGGCGTATATGAAGACATATTCAGTGAAGTAAAAGGAGAACTCATGCGATCTGTTCCATCACAAGTTTCTTGTAATCAATCTGGTAAGAACTATTTTACTTTCTAACAAGAATATCAATAAAATTAAATCTAAGAGGAAGGGATAAAGCGGTAACCCACCCCAGGAGACAATCCAGGAGCAGGGTGGGACCATTACTCTATCACGCCACCTTAATCAGGGAAGGTCACCTATGCTGTGCTCTCTTCTAGGGGGTAACTCTTAAACTATCAAGTCAAAATAACTGAATCCAAGTCCCACTCACCAATAGGGAGCGTACTGGAAAGGAGCCCAGTCTAACAGATGAGTAGCAAAACGAGAACATAACTGCTAGACACAAAAAAGTGTAAGGACATCAAAGGTAAAGATGGAGAGGTGGGTGGTGTATAAAACATGAATAAAAAATAACTATAAGGGAAAAGGTAGATAGTGGATGATCTACTACTAACAGAATATAAGAAAACCTATCCAAACACAGCACTCAGAGAGGAAATGGGGGGGGGGGGGGCAAACAGGGAGTCCCCTAATTACTGGAAGGCTGACTAGAACTATTGTAAAAGGGTAAAACTGACCTCATCCATTCCTCCCCTCTTTATATGCTCAAGCCAACAGAAGGAGACCAAAAAAACATTTAATAAAGGAAGAGGCTTATAATAGGTATGTAGGTATCCCTAAGGACCCCCATCCATGGTATAATCTCCCACTGTCCCTATATACCTCGGCATCGCACATCGGAATACAATGCAGAAGCAGAATACTCTGCTCACGCTAGTTTCCATGCCACAGCTTCCACAGCGATATCAAATAAAATGCTTCTCTCAGGGAACCATTTCATTGGACCGTTCTCACTGGCTCAGAACACATGTGCGCAATCTGACCCAGGGAGGAATCAGAGGGATGGACAAGGGAGCGAGGGATGAGATACAACGAAAAATGAACATCTGCCATTGCAGGGAGGTGGGGATAGTGGTCAGGGCTGAAATACGGAAGGGAAGGGACATAGTAGCTCCCCTTCCAGTCCCTGTCTGCAAGGATAGAAGCTGGTAACGTCTGTCACCAGCGCGCAGTGCACGTCAATCACAGATCCCGTTTTTGCACATAATTAACATTAGCAACACAGAACAGAGTTGCAGACTACCTAAGTCACAAGTTACAGCTCTGACAGCCCCCCTCTCCCCCGGTCTGTATTATGGCAATGTAAATTGCCATAATACAGACTCTGACTCGAGTATAAGCCGAGTTGGGGTTTTTCAGCACAAAATTTTTTCTGAAAAACTTGACTTATACTCGAGTATATACGGTAATCGTATTGAAGCTATATACTCTGACACCTGAATTAACAATAAGGGAAATGGGGGAAGCAAAAATATGTTAATGTTTATGAGTAAAAGCAACTTTAACCCCTTCACGACGGGTGACGGACGAGGTCCGTCATCCTGGGGATGCCCTTAACGACGGGTGACGGACCTCGTCCGTCACGCGGTAAAATTAACCCCAGATCGCCGCAATCGCGGCGATCGCGGGGTTAATGGTGCTCCGGTCTGCCTCTGCATTAGAGGCAGACCGGGAGCACCGGATCGGGCTGTCAGAGTACATGTGCCCGCTCTGACAGCATGCCAGAGCGGGCACATGTGCTCTCTATACTCACCTCCGCCTCCCTGCACTTCCGGGTTCAGTGTGAAGTGCAGGGAGCCGGATCTGCAGTGATCCTGCCCCCTGGTGTTAAAAAAAAAAGTTAAATTAAAATCCCACCCCCCCTTTACCCATATTAATAAAAAATTAACCCCTTCCCTGCCAATTGATCACTGACTACAGTGATCAATTGGCAGGGATTACATTTTAATATGATCTGATTTTTTTTTTAACCCCTGAGGGTTAATTCTTTTTTTTTTTAACCCTCAGGGGTTAAATTTATTTTATTAATTAATTTAAATATTTTAAAATTATAAATTTAGCTAGCTGGGGAGGGTGGAAGTTAGTGGGGAATTGGGGGATTTAGTGTTAGGCTAACTAGGGGTTAACGTTAAAAAAAGTTTTAAAATAAGCTTTAAAAAGTTAAAAAATTAAGTAAAAAAAAAGTTTTAATAACGTTTAAGTAAAAAAAAAAACCCTTTACCCAGTCCAAATAAAAATTAACCCCTTGCCTGCCAGTCTATCACTGCCTACAGTGATCAAAATGCAGATCACAGTATTATACTGTGATCTAATTTTTTTTTAACCCCTGACGATTAACTTTTATTTATTTTTTAACCCTCAGGCGTTAAATTAATTTAATTAACTAATTTAAATATTGTATAATTAAATATTTTGCTAGCTGGGGTGGGTGGGAGTTATGGGAAAATGGGGAATTTACTGTTAGTGCTGCTTACTGCTAGTTAGGGGTTAACGGTAAAAGAAAAAGCTTAGAAAAATGTTAAATCTGTAAAAAAAAGTTTTACGAAAGTTTAGGAAACTTTAAAAAAATTAATAAGCAAAACAAAAGTTTAAAAAATAGTTTTAAAAAGTAAAAAAAGTTTTAAAAAGTAAAAAAATACATTTAATAACGCTCATTACCACTACACCTGGTACAAGCTAGCGGAAAAATGATCCCACGCTAAGGTTCAAAATATGCCTTTTGAAATACCCTGAGATGTCTTCTTTAAGAAATGGTATGGCTTTATGGGGTATTTGGATTATATAGCCTGGTAAAATACTCTAAAATGGGACATGGGCACAGCGTAAAAATTTAAAGTGTGAAAAAAATGGAATGGCTGTGTCCCAAATGTGCCCCTCCGATGTCCACATATACCTGGCAAAGGTACATACGGGGGTATTTTTGTACTCAGCCGACATAGCTGAGCAACATATAAAGTATTATAGAGTGGTGGTACACAAAATGTTTGCAAAATATACTGTGCAAACTCACTTTGTGTGTCAAAAAGGCAGAAAAAACGCTTATTACCACTACACCTGGTACAAGCTAGCGGAAAAATTATCCCACACTAATTTTCAAAATATGCCTTTTGAAATACCCTGGGATGTCTTCTTTAAGAAATGGTATGGCTTTATGGAGTATTTGGATTATATAGCCTGGTAAAATACTCTAAAATGGGACATGGGCACAGCGTAAAAATGTAAAGTTTGAAAAAAAATGGAATGGCTGTGTCCCAAATGTGCCCCTCCGATGTCCACATATACCTGGCAAAGGTACATACGGGGGTATTTTTGTACTCAGCCGACATAGCTGAGCAACATATAAAGTATTATAGAGTGGTGGTACACATAAGGTTTGCAAAATATACTGTGCAAACTCACTTTGTGTGTCAAAAAGGCAGAAAAAACGCTTATTACCACTACACCTGGTACAAGCTAGCGGAAAAATTATCCCACGCTAAGGTTCAAAATATGCCTTTTGAAATACCCTGGGGTGTCTACTTTAAGAAATGGTAGGCCTTTGTGGGGTAGTTTGAATTTAAAACTTACGAAGATGCTTGGAAATTGCACATAGGTCCAGCGTCAAAATTCAAAGTTCTGTAAAAACTGATATGGCTTGGTCTCCAATATGCCACTGTAGCTTCACAAAATAGTGCCAAAGACATTCATTGGGGATGTCTTTTTACTCAGAAGACTTAGCTGAGCATAATTTGAAGGTTTTGAACTTAGTGGCACATATGAAATATACAAAATGCCCAGCAAAAATGCAATCCGTATGTCAAAAAATGCACAAAATTATTTTTTACCACATACTTTGGCATATATTGGTGAATAAATGGGGGCATGCTAAGGCACAATATGCACCTTATGATATACCCTGGAGTGTCTACTTTTACAAATGGTAGGCCTTTGTGGTTTTTTTTTTGAACAGTCAAACTGTTATAATACCCCAAATGGAAGCATAGGCTCATTAAATCCGTCTCTCAAAATTCAACTGTGAATACTGAAAAGGACAGGTCTCCTGTATGGCACTGTAGCTTCACGAAATAGTGCCATAGACATACAATGGGGGTGTCCTTTTACTCAGAAGACTTAGCTGAGCATAATTTGGGGGGTTTGAACTTAGTGGCACATATGAAATATACAAAATGCCCAGCAAAAATGCAATCCGTATGTAAAAAATGCACAAAATTATTTTTTACCACATACTTTGGCATGTAATGGTAAAAAAATGGGGGCATGTTAAGGCACAATATGCACCTTATGAGATACCCTGGAGTGTCTACTTTTACAAATGGTAGGCCTTTGTGGGGGTTTTTGAACAGTCAAACTGTTATAATACCCCAAATGGAAGCATAGGCTCATTAAATCCGTCTCTCAAAATTCTACTGTGAATACTGAAAAGGACAGGTCTCCTGTATGGCACTGTAGCTTCACGAAATAGTGCCATAGACATACAATGGGGGTGTCCTTTTACTCAGAAGACTTAGCTGAGCATAATTTGGGGGGTTTGAACTTAGTGGCACATATGAAATATACAAAATGCCCAGCAAAAATGCAATCCGTATGTAAAAAATGCACACAATTATTTTTTACCACATACTTTGGCATGTAATGGTAAAAAAATGGGGGCATGTTAAGGCACAATATGCACCTTATGAGATACCCTGGGGTGTCTACTTTTACAAATGGTAGGCCTTTGTGGGGGTTTTTGAACAGTCAAACTGTTATAATACCCCAAATGGAAGCATAGGCTCATTATATCCGTCTCTCAAAATTCTACTGTGAATACTGAAAAGGACAGGTCTCCTATATGGCACTGTAGCTTCACAAAATAGTGCCAAAGACATACAATGGGGGTACCGTTGTACTCAGCAGAAGTAACTGAACACATAATAAAACTTTGTACAGGAATAGCACACAACAACTTTACAAAATACACATGAGAAGTTCTTTGTTATACGTTTGTGTGCGAAAACCCCCCAAAAACAGAATTTTACTCCAATATTTAGCAGAGGTTGGCGGTAAAATGGCTACGTAGAAAGTGTCAAAACAACCTTAGGTAAATAGCCTGTGATGTCTACTTTATATAAATATATACTTTTGTGTGGCAATTTTGTTTTATTTTATGGCTATTAGGCTTACAAGACAAACATACCAAATTCTAAAATCGCTCCATATTAAAATTTTATTTTACTCCTTGTGCTTTGTGACCTGTAACTACCAAAAAAAACTTAAAATCCCAGACACATTATATATTCTGTAAATCAGAACAAATAAATGAATTTATTTTTAATTACTTTCCTTAACCTGCACTAATTATGCACACATTATGATTGCAAAAACTGTAAAAAAAAACAATATTTTTCATTTTTTTTGCATTTTTCTGTATTTTTTTTATAATAAGTAAGCATTTATATATTTATATGTTATATCAAATTAAAGCCCTTTCTGTCCTTTAAAAAACAGTATATAATATGTGTCGGTGCAATAAATGAGAGAGATGCAAATTGCAGTTGAACGCAAACAGCAAGAAAATGCAAAAATTGCTTGTGTCATTAAGCGTAAGTCAAGCTTCTGAAGCTCTGTCCTTAAGGGGTTAACCTTATATATTTTATCTTCTAGCTTTCCTGTGTTTTAATGGGACAAACATCCAAACTACTAAAAAGAGTAACATTTCTGATAACACAGGTATGAAGTTACATTAAGTTAAAGTGATTACTATTCCTTTCAATTTCACTGCTGTAACCATATTTCCCCTGTATCTGCACTCAATATCCCACCCTAACACCCCCCACCCCCCCTGACTGCAGTCTGATCTACAGCATGATAGTAAGCTCATTAGGCAATTGTATAAAAGTGCTGTAATTGTTATATTTGAAGCTCACAGACTGAGTTCTCCTTTCAGTGATGATTCTTTGTTTATATTGTATTATAAAGTGTACAGTGCTACAGTATTTGTTGGTGCTTTAGCATGACTATGATATTAAGCACACATGCACATCTCTATCTGAGTGTATAAAACATGTATAACAATTGATAAAGTGCACATGTGTGTGTATATGTGTGTGTGTGTGTGTGTGTATATATATATATATATTAAGACTGGACCTGTAGTTGTGGGAGGGGCTTGAATCCCCTTTAAAAGGGCTGCCAATCCTCTCTTACTTTACCGTTGTTGGTCTGGCGAGTTGAAGGGGTTACTTCCGGTCAAGTCGCCGTCCTGCTGTCTCTTACTTGTTTTCCCTCGTGGTCCTGGTTCCTGGCTCTTGTCTTTGCTCTACTTACCTGACCGCTCATCAAACGCTACAAGCCGCTTCTCCCCGGCTTGCTCGGAGACTGGTCTTGGTGCGGCTCATTGTCAACCGTGCGTTCGGGAAGATTAGCCAAAGGAATTATTCCTGCTTTGACAAATTTGTCCTTTTAGGTTGGTAATCTGGTTTAAGTTTGGCTTATTTAAATAATCCTTCTGACTTTACAATTTACATCTCAAATGACTTTTTGCCAACGCCTAGTTAGAGCCACTCATGCCGCTTGGCAACTAGTAGAGCTTCACCTGTCACTGTGTGGTAGTATAATTTTTCACCGCTTGGCACCTAGCTAGCCAGCCAGTGCCAGGCTACATTTGTCTCACTCATGGTAATTACAGTATGTGTATATATATATATATATATATATATATATTCTTTTCTTTGTAGTCCTTTCCCAGCTACTGCCAGGAAAGCGTAGTTATTCAGACTGCTCAATACTAACACCGACAACTCAGATGCAGGGAAAGGGCCTAGTGGGTCTCAGATGCCGGCTCTTCATGCTATGATGACCTTGTTGATGTCTTCCATTGGAACCATAAGTGATAGACTGGAGAAATTAGAAGCAGTCTGTTCCTCCAATATAAAGATAAGAAAAGGGTCAGCGCTAATAAAATTGAAGTTAGGTAGGCAGCGGCCCAACAGAAGGTAACCCTCAAACCCTCTGAGGAGAGAACATGTAACACAAAGAAATACAGGAAAAGGGCTGCACCAATAATTAGAAGGTACAATAGTTCGTCTGAATAGGTAGGGCAATATAACATAGTTGGTCTCACTGATATGGTGGGACTAAAGTTCTGATGGAGTAACTGAAGGTAAAGTCTGATAATATTGAGGTCTCACTCAGAAGTAAGTAACTTTATAAGGTGCCTGTTTTTGGGTGTAGAGTACTCAATGTCCCTAGTGGTCCAACCGTCCCGCTTATATGCAAGACAAAAACGAGGAGACCCAATGGTGTAGTATATAAAAGCCAATATGGGTAAAATAAACAAATATGTGCAATCAACTCACATTTAAAAGAGCTATAGCCGGCTCTGGTGTGAAGGGCGTACAACGGTATAAACCCTGCTTTAAAGGATATGTGATGGGAGTCCTCCAGAGGGTTGGTATCCAGCACTCAGGAGAGGGATATATAAAATACAGCCAATAGTGCTCTCAGTATAATAAAATATGCAGTAAACATAAATAAAAATGAAGTGCAGGCAAACTGTACTATGATGTCAGCGTTGGTGGTATGATCCCCACCTCGGATATATTTGGAATCACACGAAGATAAAAGGAAGCCAGGTTAAAAATTCCAAATAAAAAAAGTGTATTAAAAAGATGATTGGCACAAAATTGTAACCAAAAAGCCTTTTATTTAAAAAAAAATACAAAATCAAAATAACCATAACGCGTTTCACCACTAGGGCTTTATCAAATGGGTTAGAGTTTAGAACCTGGCTGCTCTGAGTATATACAGGTAACTGAGCAATTAAAATTGGCGCCAAAAAACATCACAGATTAGCAGCCAATACAATCAAAGAATATGAACACATACATAAATATTAAGAAAAGACATAATGAAATAATTACAAGTGTAGCTGTATCTTAAATAAGTGTAAAAAATAGAAAAAGTAAGGTTTTGGACCGGGTATGACTTTAGTATAGGAAGTCGATGTCATCACTTCTCAGCAAAAACAAAAATATATATATACTATATCTATATCTATCTAGAAATAAATCTTACAGGAATATAATTTAAACAAATATATATATACTATTTTTCCTTTATTCCATTTTAATAAACAGAAAACATAAGGATGATAAAAGGCATATATCTATCTAGAAATAAATCTTACAGGAATATAATTTAAATATAAATGCATATAAGATTAAAATGAAAAAAGTGAATAAGAAATCATATAAATGGCAGTAAAATATAAGGATTAAAATACCGAGAGACACAAATATGGATTTAAAACTTTAAAAGGAACCATAAAATTGTATCTAAATCAAAACATAAAAGAGATCACAAAAAGTTATGCAAGTCAAAAATTTAGGCAATGGGGGGGCTAGGGTCTACAAATTATAAACCCACACCAGAGCCGGCTATAGCTCTTTTAAATGTGAGTTTAATGCATATATTTGTTTATTTTACCCATATTGGCTTTTATTTACTGCACCATTGGGTCTCCTCGTTTTTGTCTTGCATATAAGCGGGACGGTTGGACTACTAGGGACATTGAGGACTCTACAGCCAAAAACAGGCACCTTATAAAGTTACTTACTTCTGAGTGAGACCTCAATATTATCGGACTTTAACTTCAGTTACTCCATCAGAACTTTAGTCCCACCATATCGGTGAGACAAACTACGTTATATTCAGACAAACTATTGTACGTTTAACTATTGGCGCAGCCCTTTCCTGTATTTCTTTGTGTTCCTCCAATATGCCTATAGGGCCTGCTATTCAAGATTCAGCAGGCACAGCTGTCATGCCCGGTAACTCTCTTGCCACATTTAAGGTCCCCGAGAGTATCAACCCATCGCATATGGTCCCGGCTAATCTTAAAAAGGACGTCCTGGAGGGCAGGATGTTAACCTAGTCTCGCTTCTCATTGCCTCCCAGGATGTCCTTGAGACATTGCCTCAAGGACATCCTGGGAGGCAATGAGAAGCGAGACTAGGATATTATCCTTGCCCTCAGGATGTCCTTTTTAAGATTAGCCAGGACCATATGCATATGGGGATATTTCAGTGGTACGGGGGGCAAGAGATCCTAGGCTAAACAAAAAACAGTTTGCACCGGAATTTGTGTTAGGATTTGGGATTTATAGGGATGTGTATTGCTCTGTATATCCTAAGAAAAGAGAAGAGTTGGACGTATATATGCTCAAAGCTGATGGATCTGGGGCACAAATACGGTGGTACAGCCTTTTATGACTACCACTGTTCCTTTTCTGCAAAGGTGGCTGCAGCTCTGACTCAGTTTAACTACAGCATAAATTGGAGTAAGTTAGATACTGATTTATTCTGCAGGCATATATCAGCTGATCAATTGTCTCGGTTTCGATTTCAGGCCTTCTCCCCAGACGCTGCCCACCGCTTCCCAGCTGGCTACCTCTGCCCCGTCATTCCAAGACATGCTCCTGGATTAGATGTTTATTGATTCATGCATGCACTTTCAGTTAACTCTAGGAAAAAACACGATAGGGCCTTTCACATTCTCACTAAGTTCATAGCGGAATTTCAAGTTCAGGACATGTTTGCTTTGTAAGCTATATTGGGGTTCACTTCTTTTTGCCACCTTAACTTAAAATTATCTTTTAACACGATCAAACTTTATCTAACGGGCATCCAACAGCACATGCTATTACAACATCCTTATAAAATAAGATTCCTTTCATCATACCAGATAACGACTTTATTGAAGGGAATCCAAAAGATCGATACATATCTGCCACCTCAGAGACTACCCATCCACAATAAAATATTCCAATCATTATCCGACTTGTTAAATACAGCTCCATTCGAACATAAAACCAATATGGTAATTAAAACAGCCATCTATCTAGCTTTTTATGGATTTTTACATCCAAAGGAATTCACCACCAGTAATGTAACGGCCACAGACTGCATTAAAATAGTCAATATCAACAAATCCTTAGACCATTACGTTCTGTCACTTCATCACTCTAACCAGATGGGACACACGGTCAACATACCTCTTTTCCCTACCTATAATAAATGGTGCCCCGTTAAGGTTCTGGATACCTATTTCAACACTTTCCATACACAACCACACCAACCACTATTAGAACTACACAGCTGAATTCTCACTACTGCTAAATGTATGCTCTATGTCAGTTTGCTCTTAACCATACTTGGCCTAAATGCAAACCATTTCTCAGGACATTCCTTCTGTATAGGGACGGCATCATCTGCTTCCTCCAACCACATTCCAGCTCCTATAATCAAAGCTATGGGACGCTGGAAATCTTCTCCTTAAACTCTATACATACCAAACCCAGTTAAAGAGTTACGGCAAGCTTTTTGTGATTTGTCCAAATAATTGATGTTTTGTAATATGAATACATTTTGTATGGTACACTTCTTTTTGCCCTCTTTATTACAGGTCTACTGCATTGTCGGTTCCGGCACACCACAACCAACTGGTGTTATTGAACTATGTTTGTTGGTTACAAATTATATGTTATGTTACCTTACCATCACGGCAATTTTGCCCCAACTACAAATTATATATATATGTAGTTTTTCCAAATGTCAAATAAAAGAGAGTAATTCGATGTAATTATCCCGAGCTTGAGGCAATGGTTGATGGGGTATTTCAATGTATTAGACTATAGACATGGACTATTGAGCTAGTTAGTCTATAGAGAGTCTGTGGTTTGGACAGTAGTCAAATAGTTAGGGGGTCATTTATTTTATATACCGGTATATTTAATTTCATGTTTGATCTAGTGCTGTCATCCAAGGGGGATGTTCTTGAGTCTGGGGGGGGAGGGTTTCAACAGCGTCCCAGGTGGAATTTTGTCGTAGTCATATAATTTACAGTGTTATTCGTTAAAGTGAGACTTTACAGTGAATTTCAATAGAGAGAGGGAGGTTTAACACCTCAATTATGCCCCCACCCACCGTACCGCATGTGGGGGCATGTCTATCAAACAGCGAGCAGCCAGCAGATTGTTCCTAGAAATCCTTTTATTTGTGAGTGAGTGCGGCTGGATTATATCCTACAGTAAGGACAGTGGGAGTGTAGAGACAGACATGAAATATAAATCAATGTAACATGCTTGTGAATACGTTTTATTAGAGTTGCAAGATACAAGACTAGATTTCAATCTGTTTCGAAACATGTCTTCATTCTTTAAGTGTCTAATGTTGTACTCTCCAACATACTGTCTTTATTGCAGACCCGTGCCAACTCGCAGCTCCAAATCAAACCCGGGAGTTCTATTTTCAATATGGAAATGGTACAAATTATACCTGTGTTACTTACTGCACCACGGGCGTACCAGGCAGATTAAACTGCAACTATGGGGAGTGCCGTGTGATAGCCAAATCAGGACCACAATGCTTGTAAGTGGCTCATTTTGAGAACAATGGAGAGAGTAAACAAGGTTTGTTGTCAGTAGTCCATTGTGCTGGGACTCGAAATATTAGAACTGCCTCAAAATGAGAAAACCCACATGGCCATCTTGGGGTAATCTCCCTGCTAAATTGGGTGTCGGGATCTGTTTTACATGTTGATATCTGCCTTCAGATTTTAAACAGCTGGAATAGACTGGATACTAGGACCATGCACAGAGCACTGTCAGTCAGCCTGGCCACCCGCTTTAGGAATGGGCCACCTATTTACAGACAGAGCCGTCCTTTGCTCTGGGCAATCTGCTGTCTTGCCGGGACATTCATCCCAAAGGATGGAAGATTGGCCGGAATAATGAAGGCATGAGATATCATTGGTCCATAAGGTGTTCATTAGCTCATGTAAGAATAATCATTATGCAAAACTGCAAAATTGACCAAACTGCCTGATCCCAGCTGCGCCCTGAATTGAGGTCCATCTAAATCGGCCTGAAATGTCCTGTACGACTTGCAAATAACACAGAAACTGTTCAATTCCTGAGATAATTAATGAATCTGATAAACACTGTTGATGTAGAAGAACAATGTGACAAATTGCTTTGTAACCTTAGTGCAGGGGTCCTCAAACTACGGCCTGCCAGGGTCTTGAACCTAGCCCAAGCAGTCAGGGCCACCCAATGGGCCCTATATCTTTAGGGGCCCGGTCAGTGCTGCGGCCATGCAATATAGCGACCCCTTTTTTAAGGGCCCCTTTAAAAAAAAATTGCAGCCGTAAGTACTGCGACCGTCACTTCCTCCCAGCTCCCTCCGCACGGGAGAGAGCTAAGTCGCAGGAGCCACACCGACTCCCATCAGCCACAGCCACCCACCCTCCTGCAAAAAAAAGGTGAGCAAAATTAGCTATGTATGTATGTCAGTATGTATGTCAGTATGTATGTGTGTCAGTAGGTGTGTATGTCAGTATGTGTGTATATGTGTGTGTGTGTGTGTGTATATGTATGTGTGTGTGTGTATGTATATCTGTGTGTGTGTATATGTGTGTGTATGTCTGTGTGTGTGTGTGTATATGTGTGTGTCTGTGTGTGTATTTCAGTATGTATGTCAGTATGTGTGTCAGTTTATGTATGTATGTATGTCAGTATGTGTGTATATGTGTGTGTGTGTGTGTGTATATGTATGTGTGTGTGTATGTGTGTGTATGTCTGTGTGTGTGTGTGTGTGTGTGTGTGTGTGTGTGTGTGTGTGTATATGTCTGTGTGTGTGTGTGTGTGTGTGTGTGTGTATATGTCTGTGTGTGTGTGTGTGTGTGTGTGTGTGTCAGTGTGTGTATATGTCTGTGTGTGTGTGTGTGTCTGTCTGTTTATGTATGTATGTATGTCAGTATGTGTGTGTGTATTTATGTCCTTATGCGTGTGTGTGCAGTGTGCATAGGAATTCGTATATATATTTGTTTTATAGTCCGGCCCCCAACAGGGTCAGAGGGACCGTAAACTGGCTCCCTGGTTGAAAGGTTTGAGGACCCCTGCCTTAGAGCAAGCTAACATTGGGGTATAAATCCCAATTATTATGAAGCCATTTGCAGTTAGCCATAGGGCTACTGTATATTTAATATTTAAATAGTGTTTTGGGTACTGCATGTTCCCCTGGCACTGTATGCTGGGAGACTGGTTGGTCCATCCATTCTGGCATCGGAAATCCTCCTGCCCATTACACTGATTTAAATATATTTAATTCACTGCATTTTAAGGGAGAATTGGACCAACCATTATGTCCTTCCTGATTCATAAAGTGTTCAGGTATTTTTTTTTACACGTTTTAACCATTTACAAGTTCTGAGGCAAATTGTTAGAAACCAATGTTTGTATCCTTGCTAACCATGGTGAGTATAAATGGGCACGATAAGCAGAGCAGTGTGCCAGTGACATGTTCAGTCATAGAAAGGAGTGACATCCAAGCGTGCAAGTGTTCTATAACGGGTTTCTTGGCAAGGCTGCGAGTACCATGGTCCGTACATAGACCCTGCTGGAGTGTTAGCGTACAGAGTAAATGTCCAGGAATTCTTCCTTAGTGTAAACTATAAATGTGTACATATGGGCTCACACTGCGCTTATCTCTGGTGACTCCAGCAGTGGTACACTCGGAAATCCGGGAGGATCCTACAATCAGTGATGTTGACAAGTGAATAAACATCTGAGTATTTTCATGGCATTCAGATACGTATTAAAATGTTTTAATCACACTCTGAATTGCCCGGAAACAATAGGTGCAAGCCCTCTTTTTGGCTCTGTTATACACTCAGACACATTACTGGGAGTATTATTGCTGTGGAGCCCTGTTATACACTCAGACACATTACTGGGAGTATTATTACTGTGGAGCTCTGTTATACACTCAGACACATTACTGGGAGTATTATTGCTGTGGAGCTCAGTTATACACTCAGACACATTACTGGGAGTATTATTGCTGTGGAGCTCTGTTATACACTCAGACACATTACTGGGAGTATTATTGCTGTGCAGCTCTGTTATACACTCAGACACATTACTGGGAGTATTATTGCTGTGGAGTTCTGTTATACACACAGACACATTACTGGGAGTATTATTGCTGTGGAGCTCTGTTATACACTCAGACACATAACTGGGAGTAGTATCACTGTGGAGGTCTGTTATACACTCAGACACATTACTGGGAGTATTATTACTGTGGAGCTCTGTTATACACTCAGGCACATTACCAGGAGTATTATTGTTGTGGAGCTCTGTTATACACTCAGACACATTACTGGGGGTATTATTGCTGTGTAGCTCTGTTATACACTCAGACACATTACTGGGAGTATTATTGCTATGGAGCTCTGTTATACACTCAGACAAATTACTGGGAGTATTATTACGGTGGAGCTCTGTTATAATACATTACTGGGAGTATTATTGCTGGGGAGCTCTGTTAAACACTAAGACACACTACTGGAAGTATTATTGCTGTGGAGCTCTGTTATACACTCAGACACATTACTGGGAGTATTATTGATGTGGAGCTCTGTTATACACTCAGGCACATTACTAGGAGTATTATTACTGTGGAGCTCTGTTATACACTGTGACGAGACTAATCTCGCCACATTGCATTGGAGGAGCCTGGTTGCCCGCCTGCTGCCTTTGGATTATGGACCGGCAGTTAAAGGGTTAATTTTACTGCGCAGAAGGATTTATTTCTTCCTTTCTGCACAGCCGTTCGGTAGATTCTATCTACCGAACAAACAGACTTTTTTCAACCTCCCCAGAGCCGTGGGAAGCCAGCCGGCGCTGTTAATGGGCCACCCAGAGGCTGGCGTGTGCCCTCCATTTACCTCCCTGAAGCCACGGTTAACCGCGGCTTAACGAGCGTGTGCCGGCAATTGACCACCCAGTAGCTGCGGTTAACCGCAGCTTAATTGATTGTTACTGGGTGGTCGCGGTTACACCTAGCCACCACACGATGGCGGTGTTCTGGAGCTCCCCGGGCAGTCAGCGCTTTTCTGCCCGGCTTTCATGCACCAAACCCGGACACTGTGTCAGCTAAGCATCGCTGAGCCTCCAGCCCCTGGTTCTAATTCGTACTGATTTAACGAATGTATGTAAAATCAGTGTTTTATGTTGGAGGAAAGTTTTAACCCAGATAGCTATGCCATGGAGCATATTAGGGTAATTAAAGACTTTGGCTCCATGGCAATTAAACTGTATTTGTGTGGTCTGAGTGCCATTCACCTAATAATGTACACTCAGACCTGAGCTATCTGGGGATATGTTACATGTATATATTTACTGTACCATTTGTCCCATTATATATTTTAAAGTGATAGTCTGTCTTTGTGTCCCAACGTGCATAATGGTGATTTGCCTTTGTCCTGGGAGATAATTGAATTACTTCTAAATTATCTCCAGGGCAGAGGGGAGGAAGCCATGATGCATTGTGGGGATGTTTTACTGCTGTATGTCTGTAATTGGTACTTGTCAGTCCGTAGTTACAGTCTTCCATCTGGTCCCCTAGGGGAGTGTCCACCAGGTGGGAGACCTGCATAAATACAGGGACAGGTAGCCCTCAATAAACAGACCACTGCTTGACCGTCAACACGGAGCCCTGTCTCGTTCTTGGGGGGATTCACTGTATGCTGATAGAGACTGATTGCCAGGAGTGTAAGCCGCTTGGGAGCTTTTCCTGTTCGTCTGCTAGCAGCTATTCGTGAGGTTCCAGGTCGGGAGTTTGGAGTGCTACCTTATTCCCTTGTATGCAGTTCGGGAGTTTGGTGCATTCACTTGTATTCAATTCGTGAGTTTTGGTGATTCTACTGTAGCTGTGCCTGCCTCAGAAAGGGGATTATCGTCTAAGCGGTTTTAACCCCTTGTCTGCTGAAACGGTCCGTTACAATTGGTGGCAAGATCGTTCCTAGAGCCAGAAGGACAGCTACAGGAGACACCATTCTTGGGATTTTACAAATTGAGGGCAACGCATGTCTGAGTACAGCGACCCTGACAGAACCAGGATGGAACCAGCAGTGGAGTATGATGAGGGTGCCATGGATGACCGAGATGTGATGCCCGCGCCAATTTTTTTCCCCAGTCCGGCCCTGAGGGATACTATGTTTATGGAGGGATAGTATTTTTATGGTGGGATAGTATGTTTATGGTGGGATACTATGCTAATGAAGGGATAGTATGTTAATCGTGGGATACTATGCTAATGAAGGGATAGTATGTTAATCCTGGGATACTATGCTAATGAAGGGATAGTATGTTAATGGTGGGATACTATGCTAATGAAGGATAGTATGTTTATGGTGGGATACTATGCTAATGAAGGGATAGTATGTTAATGGTGGGATACTATGCTAATGGTGGGAGAGTATGTTTATGGTGGGATACTATGCTAATGAAGGGATAGTATGTTAATCGTGGGATACTATGCTAATGAAGGGATAGTATGTTAATCCTGGGATACTATGCTAATGAAGGGATAGTATGTTAATGGTGGGATACTATGCTAATGAAGGATAGTATGTTTATGGTGGGATACTATGCTAATGAAGGGATAGTATGTTAATGGTGGGATACTATGCTAATGGTGGGAGAGTATGTTTATGGTGGGATACTATGCTAATGAAGGGATAGTATGTTAATCGTGGGATACTATGCTAATGAAGGGATAGTATGTTAATCATGGGATACTATGCTAATGAAGGGATAGTATGTTAATGGTGGGATACTATGCTAATGAAGGGATAGTATGTTAATCGTGGGATACTATGCTAATGAAGGGATAGTATGTTAATGGTGGGATACTATGCTAATGAAGGGATAGTATGTTAATCATGGGATACTATGCTAATGAAGGGATAGTATGTTAATGGTGGGATACTATGCTAATGAAGGGATAGTATGTTAATTGTGGGATACTATGCTAATGAAGGGATAGTATGTTAATCGTGGGATACTATGCTAATGAAGGGATAGTATGTTAATGGTGGGATACTATGCTAATGAAGGGATAGTATGTTAATGGTGGGATACTATGCTAATGAAGGGATAGTATGTTAATAGTGGGATACTATGCTAATGAAGGGATAGTATGTTAATGGTGGGATACTATGCTAATGAAGGGATAGTATGTTAATGGTGGGATACTATGCTAATGAAGGGATAGTATGTTAATGGTGGGATACTATGCTAATGAAGGGATAGTATGTTAATCATGGAATACTATGCTAATGAAGGGATAGTATGTTAATAGTGGGATACTATGCTAATGAAGGGATAGTATGTTAATCATGGGATACTATGCTAATGAAGGGATAGTATGTTAATCATGGGATACTATGCTAATGAAGGGATAGCATGTTAATCGTGGGATACTATGCTAATGAAGGGATAGTATGTTAATCGTGGGATACTATGCTAATGAAGGGATAGTATGTTAATGGTGGGATACTATGCTAATGAAGGGATAGTATGTTAATGGTGGGATACTATGCCAATGAAGGGATAGTATGTTAATAGTGGGATACTATGCTAATGAAGGGATAGTATGTTAATAGTGGGATACTATGCTAATGAAGGGATAGTATGTTAATCATGGGATACTATGCTAATGAAGGGATAGTATGTTAATCATGGAATACTATGCTAATGAAGGGATAGTATGTTAATCATGGGATACTATGCTAATGAAGGGATAGTATGTTAATAGTGGGATACTATGCTAATGAAGGGATAGTATGTTAATCATGGGATACTATGCTAATGAAGGGATAGCATGTTAATCGTGGGATACTATGCTAATGAAGGGATAGCATGTTAATCATGGGATACTATGCTAATGAAGGGATAGTATGTTAATCATGGGATACTATGCTAATGAAGGGATAGCATGTTAATCGTGGGATACTATGCTAATGAAGGGATAGTATGTTAATCGTGGGATACTATGCTAATGAAGGGATAGCATGTTAATCATGGGATACTATGCTAATGAAGGGATAGTATGTTAATGGTGGGATACTATGCTAATGAAGGGATAGTATGTTAATCGTGGGGTACTATGCTAATGAAGGGATAGTATGTTAATCATGGGATACTATGCTAATGAAGGGATAGTATGTTAATGGTGGGATACTATGCTAATGAAGGGATAGTATGTTAATCATGGGATACTATGCTAATGAAGGGATAGTATGTTAATGGTGGGATACTATGCTAATGAAGGGATAGTATGTTAATCGTGGGATACTATGCTAATGAAGGGATAGTATGTTAATGGTGGGATACTATGCTAATGAAGGGATAGTATGTTAATGGTGGGATACTATGCTAATGAAGGGATAGTATGTTAATCGTGGGATACTATGCTAATGAAGGGATAGTATGTTAATGGTGGGATACTATGCTAATGAAGGGATAGTATGTTAATGGTGGGATACTATGCCAATGAAGGGATAGTATGTTAATAGTGGGATACTATGCTAATTAAGGGATAGTATGTTAATGGTGGGATACTATGCTAATGAAGGGATAGTATGTTAATGGTGGGATACTATGCTAATGATGGGATAGTATGTTAATGGTGGGATACTATGCTAATGAAGGGATAGTATGTTAATGGTGGGATACTATGCTAATGAAGGGATAGTATGTTAATGGTGGGATACTATGCTAATGAAGGGATAGTATGTTAATGGTGGGATACTATGCTAATGAAGGGATAGTATGTTAATCATGGAATACTATGCTAATGAAGGGATAGTATGTTAATAGTGGGATACTATGCTAATGAAGGGATAGTATGTTAATCATGGGATACTATGCTAATGAAGGGATAGTATGTTAATCATGGGATACTATGCTAATGAAGGGATAGCATGTTAATCGTGGGATACTATGCTAATGAAGGGATAGTATGTTAATCGTGGGATACTATGCTAATGAAGGGATAGTATGTTAATGGTGGGATACTATGCTAATGAAGGGATAGTATGTTAATGGTGGGATACTATGCCAATGAAGGGATAGTATGTTAATAGTGGGATACTATGCTAATGAAGGGATAGTATGTTAATAGTGGGATACTATGCTAATGAAGGGATAGTATGTTAATCATGGGATACTATGCTAATGAAGGGATAGTATGTTAATCATGGAATACTATGCTAATGAAGGGATAGTATGTTAATCATGGGATACTATGCTAATGAAGGGATAGTATGTTAATAGTGGGATACTATGCTAATGAAGGGATAGTATGTTAATCATGGGATACTATGCTAATGAAGGGATAGTATGTTAATCATGGGATACTATGCTAATGAAGGGATAGCATGTTAATCGTGGGATACTATGCTAATGAAGGGATAGTATGTTAATCGTGGGATACTATGCTAATGAAGGGATAGCATGTTAATCATGGGATACTATGCTAATGAAGGGATAGTATGTTAATGGTGGGATACTATGCTAATGAAGGGATAGTATGTTAATCGTGGGGTACTATGCTAATGAAGGGATAGTATGTTAATCGTGGGATACTATGCTAATGAAGGGATAGTATGTTAATCATGGGATACTATGCTAATGAAGGGATAGTATGTTAATCATGGGATACTATGCTAATGAAGGGATAGTATGTTAATCATGGGATACTATGCTAATGAAGGGATAGTATGTTAATGGTGGGATACTATGCTAATGAAGGGATAGTATGTTAATCATGGGATACTATGCTAATGAAGGGATAGTATGTTAATGGTGGGATACTATGCTAATGAAGGGATAGTATGTTAATCATGGGATACTATGCTAATGAAGGGATAGTATGTTAATGGTGGGATACTATGCTAATGAAGGGATAGTATGTTAATCGTGGGATACTATGCTAATGAAGGGATAGTATGTTAATGGTGGGATACTATGCTAATGAAGGGATAGTATGTTAATGGTGGGATACTATGCTAATGAAGGGATAGTATGTTAATGGTGGGATACTATGCTAATGAAGGGATAGTATGTTAATCATGGAATACTATGCTAATGAAGGGATAGTATGTTAATGGTGGGATACTATGCTAATGAAGGGATAGTATGTTAATGGTGGGATACTATGCTAATGAAGGGATAGTATGTTAATGGTGGGATACTATGCTAATGAAGGGATAGTATGTTAATGGTGGGATACTATGCTAATGAAGGGATAGTATGTTAATGGTGGGATACTATGCTAATGATGGGATAGTATGTTAATGGTGGGATACTATGCTAATGAAGGGATAGTATGTTAATGGTGGGATACTATGCTAATGATGGGATAGTATGTTAATGGTGGGATACTATGCTAATGAAGGGATAGTATGTTAATGGTGGGATACTATGCTAATGAAGGGATAGTATGTTAATGGTGGGATACTATGCTAATGATGGGATAGTATGTTAATGGTGGGATACTATGCTAATGATGGGATAGTATGTTAATGGTGGGATACTATGCTAATGAAGGGATAGTATGTTAATGGTGGGATACTATGCTAATGATGGGATAGTATGTTAATGGTGGGATACTATGCTAATGAAGGGATAGTATGTTAATGGTGGGATACTATGCTAATGAAGGGATAGTATGTTAATGGTGGGATACTATGCTAATGAAGGGATAGTATGTTAATGGTGGGATACTATGCTAATGATGGGATAGTATGTTAATGGTGGGATACTATGCTAATGAAGGGATAGTATGTTAATGGTGGGATACTATGCTAATGAAGGGATAGTATGTTAATGGTGGGATACTATGCTAATGAAGGGATAGTATGTTAATGGTGGGATACTATGCTAATGATGGGATAGTATGTTAATGGTGGGATACTATGCTAATGAAGGGATAGTATGTTAATGGTGGGATACTATGCTAATGATGGGATAGTATGTTAATGGTGGGATACTATGCTAATGATGGGATAGTATGTTAATGGTGGGATACTATGCTAATGAAGGGATAGTATGTTAATGGTGGGATACTATGCTAATGATGGGATAGTATGTTAATGGTGGGATACTATGCTAATGAAGGGATAGTATGTTAATGGTGGGATACTATGCTAATGAAGGGATAGTATGTTAATGGTGGGATACTATGCTAATGAAGGGATAGTATGTTAATGGTGGGATACTATGCTAATGATGGGATAGTATGTTAATGGTGGGATACTATGCTAATGAAGGGATAGTATGTTAATGGTGGGATACTATGCTAATGAAGGGATAGTATGTTAATGGTGGGATACTATGCTAATGAAGGGATAGTATGTTAATGGTGGGATACTATGCTAATGATGGGATAGTATGTTAATGGTGGGATACTATGCTAATGAAGGGATAGTATGTTAATGGTGGGATACTATGCTAATGAAGGGATAGTATGTTAATGGTGGGAGAGTATCAACGTCCACATAATGTTTATAAACCAAGCAAAGTAACATTTTGTTTCCACCCACAGATGTCCGGACACCAATGACTTCTGGTACTCAGGGAAGAGCTGTGACACCAGGATTAGCAGACCTGGAGTGATTGGGGGAGTCACAGCCGCTCTCATTGTCTTAATCCTTATAGCAATCATAGCATTCATTCTGTGTCGCAGACGGAGACGGAGAGGCAAACGCAACTCATTAACAAAGTAAGTACAATACAGTCCATGGCTTTGTGTCAGCCATTATACTGCTGTGATACAATTAGAGCTAAAATGTTATCGCCAACACCGAAGGACTGCATCCAACTATATATGGAACTGCACTCACTCCCATCAGGCAGAGCCAGGATGCTTACTGTACCAGAACCAAACACCAGATTCCCATAATTGATTAAACAAAAATAAAGGAAGTCCAGGCACTCCTTAGTTCAATCCAGGCACTTATATTGGAACCACAGCAACGTTTCGACTATGAGGTTGAAACGTTGCTGTGGTTCAGGGCTGGAGACCTGCAGGAAGGCGTGGGAATGGCGTTCCTGCACTTTTTTTAGATCAGGAACGCCGTTCCCGTTTGTGGTCCTGCAGGCACTCAGGGGGCGGCAAAAAATACCCCCCCCCCCCCCCGGCCGGCTCTTGTCTCGCTGTCAGACGTGGCGAGGGAGCTGTGTTCTCTCTGCTCCCTCTCGCCGCGCCGTTTGCTGATGCTGGGAGCCAGAATATGACGTCATTTCCGGCTCCCGGCATCAGTAGACAACCCGCGCGACGAGAGGGAGCAGAGAGAACACAGCTCCCTCGCCGCGTCTGACAGCGAGACAAGAGCCGGCTGCACTGAAGCCCCACTGGACCCCAGGGACAGGTCCACGCCAGCTCTCCAGGTAGGGAGGCTGGGTGGACATTTTTAAATTTAAAAAAAATATACAAATAATTCTTGTGTATATATGTGTGTGTGTTGTGTGTCTTGGAGTGTATATGTGTGTGTGTGTGTGTGTGTGTCTGTGAGTGTATGTATGTGTGTGTGTGTGTGTATGTGTCTGAGTGAGTGTGTGTGTGTATGTGTCTGGGAGTGTGTGTGTGTGTGTGTATGTGTCTGGGAGTGTGTGTGTGTATGTGTCTGGGAGTGTGTGTGTCTGTGTATGTGTCTGGGAGTGTGTGTCTGTGAGTGTATGTGTGTGTGTGTGTATGTGTCTGGGAGTGTGTGTGAGTGTGTGTGTCTGGGAGTGTGTGTGTATGTGTGTGTGTCTGGGAGTGAGTGTGTGTATCTGTGAGCGTATGTATGTGTATTTGTGTGTCTGTGAGTGTTTGTGTGTGTTGGTGTCTGTGTGTGTGTCTGAGTGTGTGCGTGTATGTGTCTGGGTGTGTGTCTGGGAGTGTATGTGTGTGTGTGTATGTGTCTGGGAGTGTGTGTATGTGTCTGAGTGTGTGTGTCTGAGAGTGTGTGTGTGTGCCTGGGAGTGTATGTGTGTGTCTGTGAGTGTGTGTGTCTGTGAGAGTGTGTGTGTGTCTATCTGTGAATTTGTGTGTGTATGTCTGTGTTTGTGTGTGTCTTTGTGTGTCTGTGAGTGTACGTGTGTGTCTGTAAGTGTATGTGTGCACCTGAGTGTGTGTGTACGCGTTTATATATGCATACAAGTTTTTTGGTTTTTTTTGGTGGTGGGGTGGGGGTGGAACTCGAGTGAGTTCCCACACTTTATTCCCCAGGACTTGACCCCTGCTGTGGCTCCAATAAAAGTGCCTGGATTGAACCAAGGAGTGCCTGGACCTCCTTTATTTTTGTTGCATCCAACTTACAGGCATGGAGTCACATTGGGCTCTGTTTGAATTTCACCTCTTGTGAATTGTGTTCACCAATTGTTATGTTATTTGTAGTACTTTTACTTTGTCACAGAATGATCTATAATCTTACACTACAGACATATTTTAGATAAGATTCAGAAGATTAAACTAGTAACTACATCTCTGTGAAGTCACATTAAAATTTGGATTCTGGTTTAGTTAATGCAATGTCCATGGCTATTATTAACACAAGCTGTGCGTTTACTAAGACTCTGTATAGTAACGAGAGGTTTTACATTAGGACGTACATTTTCTACACATATAGGGTTATAAGTTAATTCCTATCTTTGGTCAACAAAGCTTGATTTTGACAAATTCCCTGTCTGCTTCCTACAATGTGCTCATTCCTTATACTCGATAGCAGCTGTCTCTTGTGACTCTGTCACAAGTTTCGCTCTCAGGTGTCTATTCTGTGTACATCTCATTCGAGGACTAAATGAGTGACTTAAAGAGAATCTGTCACTTCCCAGGATTTGTAATACCATGGAGTAAAGAGGATGTTTGTGTTAAACAAATATTCATGATTTTTTAACTTAAAATGAATTCAAGTAATACAGATATGAAGATAAATGCACTGTAACCTTAGAATTCGAGAAATCAATTTCTAGAAAACATTGTGTTACCAAATACAAGCCACGGCGCAAAGCCTTCTCCAGCACATCCCAAAGATTCTCAATGGGGTTAATGTCTGGACTCTGGTGGCTAATCCATGTGTGAAAATGATGTGCTCCCTGAACCACTCTTTCACAATTTAAACCCGATGAATCCTGGCATTGTCATCTTGGAATATGCCCGTCCATCAGAGAAGAAAAAATCCATTGATGGAATAAATTGGCCATTTAGTATATTCAGGTAGTCAGCTGACCTCATTCTTTGGGCACATAATGTTGCCAGATCATAGCACTGGTCCCACAGGCTTGTATAGAAGGCACTAGGCATGATGGGTGCATCACTTCATCTGCCTCTCTTCTTACCCTGATGCGCCCATCACTGGTGGTTCCCCACTATCCTTCCAGTTTTTAAAATGCGTTGGACAGTTCTTTACCCAATTTTAGTAGTATATGCAATCTTCTTAGATGTTTTCTCTGTTTGATACATGCAAATGATTTGACCCTTCTCAAACAGACTAACATCTTGTCCACGACCACGGGATGTGTCTTTCGACATGGTTGTTTAAGAAATGAGAAGCTACTCATTGCATCAGTTGGGGTTAAATAACTTGTTGCCAGCTGAAAGATAATCGCCCACGCAGTAACTATCCAGTACGAGGTTCCTACCTATTTGCTTAGTTAAATCCAGGTGGTGACTTTTTTTGGTCCAGGCAGTGTGTATATGTACACAGTACATATAAACATTTGTTTTATTATTTTTATTGTCATTTATATAGCGCCAACAGATTCCATAACACTTTACAATATTATAAGGCTGGGGATGTAACTATAAATAGGACAATTACAAGTAAACTTACAGTAACGATAGGTTGAAGAGGACCCTGCTCAAACGAGCTTACAGTCTATAGGAGGTGGGATATAAAACACGTTAGGACAAGAAATATCAATCAAATAAGGCAGGGCTGGAGGAGAGAGTAAAGTGCTGCCCTTTAGGAGAGAGCAAGAGACAGGTATGTGAGGTAGAGGTTACTCTGGGAGGCCATAAGCTTTCCTAAAGAGAAGGGTTTTAAGGCTCTTCTTAAATGATTGAAGACTAGGGGAGAGTCTGATGGCGGTAGGCAGGCTATTCCATAGGAAGGGAGCCGCCTGCGAGAAGTCCTGCAAGTGCGAGTTGGCTGTATGGTTGCGAGCAGCGGTCAGGAGGTGGTCACGGGCAGAGCGGAGAGACCGAGAAGGGACATACCTATGGATCTGTGAGGAGATATAAGAGGGGCTAGAGTTGT